>NC_138374.1:128902963-128935540 GCF_054177405.1 Leptonychotes weddellii
TCTATGTGTCTGTTTTTGTGCCAGTACCATACTGTCTTGATGATGACAGCTTTGTAATAGAGCTGGAAGTCCGGAATTGTGGTGCCGCCAGTTTTGCTTTTCTTTTTCAACATTCCTCTGGCTATTCGGGGTCTCAAAATGAACCTTTTATTGTAGTAATATTCTTTGCTCTGAAATCTACTTTGCTGGCTATTAATTTAGCCACTCCAGCTTTCTTTTAATTTTCCTTTCTTTTAACCTATCTGAGTCTTTCTTTACATTTAGAGTGGATTTCTTATAAGCAGCATAGTGTTGGGTCTTGCTTTTTATAGTTTAACTGACAATCTCTGGCTTTTAATTGAAATATTTAGGCAATTTACATTTAAAGTGATCAAAGTTAGTTTAAATCTGCTGTCTTCCTACGTGTCTCATCTGTTCTTTATGTTGTCTTATTTTTGGCCCTCTTTGGTATTAATTGAGTGTATTTTTATTACAATATATTGTATTATATTACATATATTTTATATTTATGTTATGTATATTATAGTGTATTTTCTTTAAATGGTCGGTTATCTTTAAAGTTTTCTCTTAAATCACAAGAAAAATGTATAATTTCCATTTCCAGTGCTTTTCATCCTTTGTGGAAATACATCGCCCCATTTGGTATCATTTTTCTTTTGCCCAGAGGATGTCCTTTAGTATCTGTTGTATTACCAGCCTGCCAGTGATGAATTCTCTCTGTTTTTATATGTCTGCAAGCATCTTTATTTTGTTTTAGTTTTCAAAATATCTTTTTGTTTGGACACAGAATTCAAGTTTGTTAGGTTTTTCTTTCCATATTTTAAAGATGTTCCATTTTTTCTTCCTTGCGTTGTTTCTCATGTCATCCTTACCTTTGTTCCTCGGTACATAGCATATTTTTTTTTTGCTCTGGCTGCTTTTAAGATGTTCTCTTTATCACTGATTTGGAGCATTTTGATTATGATGTGCCTTGGTATAGTTTTCTCCATGTTTCTTGTGCCTGGGGTTCATTGAACTTCTTGCATCTGTGAGTATATAGTTTTCATCAAGTTTGAAAAAATTTCAACATTAGTTATTTCTTCAAATATTTGTTTGTGTCCCCTCCCACCCTTCTCTCTTCTAGGGACTTGAATCTATTAGGCCATTTGAAGTTGTCCTTTTGCTCACTGATGCTCTTCTCATTAAAATTTTTTTTCTCTGTGTTTCATGTTGGATGGTTTCTATTGATGAGTACCTTCAAGTTCACTAATCCCTGCTTCTGCAATGTGTTATCTGTTGTGAATTCCATCCCAGATATTGTAATATTCATCTCCAGAAGTTTCATTTGGGTCTTTGTTATGTACCATTCATGTTTTTGTCTAACATTCAAGCATGTGGAATATAGTTATAACTATTTTAATTTTCTTTCTACTAATTCCATCTATTCTACTAATCTTTTCCATTTCTAGACCAGTTTCAGTTAGCTGATTTTTCTTCTTGTTAAGGGTCACATTTTCCTGCTTCTTAGAATGCCTCATAATTTTTTATTAGATATATTCATTGCAGATTTTGTCTAATTGGGTACTGCATATTTTTGTAGCACTACAGATATTCTTGAGCCCTGTTCAGTGATATTCCACCCTTTTGGATCTCACTTTTAAGCTTGGTTAGCTGAGAAAGAGGAGTTTTCAGTTCAGGGCTAATTTTGCCCTTTTCCTGAGGCAAAGTCATACTGAGTATTCTCTCCCATGGCCTAGAGGTTGTGAGCTTTCCTACTCTGGCTGGACGGAGCATGAGCCACTCCCACCCCTGTGTTATCTCCACGATGGTTCAGTCTAATCCTGGGTGGTCCACACACGCCATGTAATTTCCTGTCACATTTATACTGAGCAGTACCCAACTGAAGACTCACTGGGATCCTCTCTCTGCACAATGCTCTCCTTTCTGGTACTCAGCCTGTGAACTCCAGCTGCTTTGTTCCCCCTGGACTTATAGGGGATATGGGGGGTATAGGGGATATAGATTTATATCCTCAGCGTAACCACTGGGTTCTGCCTAGGCTTCCATCTCCCGGGGCCACAACTCCTGTCCATCCAGTAATCGGAGGTAATCGTAGGACTCACCTCTTTTGTTTAGCATTTCTTAGAGCTCACTGTCTTTTTTGTCAATGTCCAAGGACTGAACACTGTTATTTCATATATTTTGCCATTAGTTAATTTTTCGATTAGGTGGAAGGATAAATCGAATCCCTATTATTCCATTTGAGAAACAGAAATTCGCTGGAATGTGAATTTGAGTAATCACTTGGTAGGTGTTGGTCACCCAGGATATGGACTAAATTGAACACACCCTAAAACATATGATTTGTTTTGCTTTCTCTTCTCATCCTCCCAGTTTTACCATCTGGTTTGCTCATTGCCTTCCTCCGTCTTGTCCCAGACATTTTATAACATCAATCTTGCTCCTCTGAGCTAGGAAAAGACCTCTTGGGAGCATTCAGACTCCCCATAGATTCAGGAATTGGTGATGTTCTCTGGAGCTTATTAATTCAGTGGTTTAAATGAATCAAGGATACATAAATGGCAATATGTATCATCTATCCATCTGTCTACCCCCAAACTTACGTGTCAATTGGCCTACTCATCAATGTAGCACACAGAACATAAAATATTTGGTATATTGTCTCTCTGATTGACAGAGCCAGCGAATAGTGATATCAGCCAGCCACAATAGGTTTAATTTCTAGCTTTCTTCTGAGCATTTCTTTTGAGAACCTTTCTTATGGTCTAGGTTTTCTTTTTCAATAGTGTTGTCTCCTGCTGGGTGGCTAGATTAAGGAAAGTTATTTACAAGGCTGCAGTAAAGGTGCAGGTGAATGGGATGCTGCTGTTTCACAGCATCCCTTTGTCAAGCACACTTGTAAAAGCCATTATGGTGCCTGTCACATACTTAGAGGAAGAGGCAATGTCAGAGAGATGATGAAGATGCTGTCTGGATCAGGGCACCTCCAATAACCCAAAAACATCTGTCACCAATATTTCTACTTCTCTTGGCACCTACAGCTTTCTTTCTCTTTGTGTCTATTTCCTGTAGACATTGTTGCACTTTTTTTTCTCACCTCCTTAAAATATAGGCATTCCACAAGAGGATTAGGGCATGTCTAAGTGTGCTGCTATATGATTTAAATCCTTGGCCTTACCATCTGATCCCACATTCTAGCAAAGACAATCAAGCCACATAACTTCTCATATCACTTCCAAAGCGCACCCTCACCTTTCCCTTCTGGAATACTCTCCTCCTTCATTGTTTTGATATTATCACCCTACAAACTCCTGGACTTCTTCCTAAATTCCCTACCTTACACTGTCTATTATTTGAAATCAAGGGAAAACAAACCAATACGGAATCACATTATAGCTGATTTTCGCAGCCAAAGCAAAGTCTTCAATGTGATGATCAACCTCATTCAAAGAACTCTGCATTAATAGTCATCCTACATTTTAAGATTGGAAAAGTCACAAGATAAAGAAGGAAAAAAAAACAATTAAAAAAAAAAACCAGGGAGATTTTTTCTTTGAAAATAAAAATATGTTTCATTTGGAGGAGTCAAATTTTATTTATTTTTTATTAAATTTTATTTTTTAGCCTAAATTCCAGAAAATATCTTACTTTGAGCTCCCAAGTTACAGGAATTACTTGAAAACTGTCATGAAGTGGTTTTCCTTGGGGTTGCATGCTGAAGGCAGAGAGTAGATCCAAATATTTGACCTCAGTCTTTTTGCTTCACACCTAAGGCTTGTATCTCTGTGGTATTTGTGTCAAAATGTCACAAAATACATTTGTGAGATGAAGAGAGAGAATCTTCTCTCAAGTGCAAGTGGGAGCTATAGTATATGCTAGCATGAGAGTTATCCACACCATCCCCATGTCTGTCATCTGTGCACCCAGCACCGCCTAGGGAGATGGATCAGCTGTCTGCTAGCCTCTTCTTGCACTTGACTTTTAATCCTAGTAGAGTCCGTCCTGGTGAATAGATTCCATTTCTCCTGGACAGGATTTGGGAGTTGACCAGTCAGAAAACAGTGGAGGGGAGAAGAAGATGGGGTGAAGAGTAAATCTAAAATCAGATTAAATCCTATCTTCACCACTTTCTAGCTGTGTGACAGTGAATGTCAACAAAAACACTTCTCTCCCACACACCACCACCATGTTGGCTTTCACATAGAGGCAATTCATGATAGTTTACGGAAATAGCCACACATTTGTTCCCCTCCCTGTGAGCACACCCCTTGCCATGTAACTTGGAATTTTCTTCTACTCTGACTTGGACTTGACCATGTACTTGCTTTGGACAATGAGATGTTAGCAAACATGGTGCAGAGACTAGAAAAACACTTTCATGTTGGGCCTGTTCACTTTTGCAGCTCTTGGGAGTGATTTGATGCTGTGGGAAAGAAAGGTACTTCACAGAAGAGCTGGTGGCTGGGACTGTCATCATTACAAATTTCCTAAGTTCATAAGAGGATAGCAATGTCTTAAATGCCATTTAGAGAGACAGAGAGGATGGAACTCATATTAATATTTTTTCCCCAGATTTGATAAATGTATTGTGCCAAAGTTAATCTTTCCCAGGCAAATTCTTCCAGCTGACTTTAAGTTCCCCAGCTATGAATTCTGACAGTGACTGACTTGCAACTTGATGTGGCTGAAGAAAATAAAATCTCCATCTGTCTTAATTCCATTCACTTTGTGGTACTCTTCGGCAATACAGGTCCACATTTCCTTCTCCAAAACACTTGGGGCTATATGTATTTTTGAATTCAGAGTTATTCAGACCATACCAAATATCATGTGATACTTCAAATAGGGTCTTCAGAACCACCCCATAATCTAACATTCATATATTTGCAACAAAATATATAAATATTCATACTTGGTATGATATACAAAAATTATAAATTTTATCAGTCAGTTGAGGTAAATATTTGCCACCAAATGCTTCTTGATTTTTGGATTTGTGGATGAGGACTATGGATCAGTACACAGCTTGGGCTTCTAGGAATAAAACTTTCCCTAGGACACTGCTCTTGAGCTGGGTAGTTTGTTTTCCAAATTTGGTAGATGTGGGATCAGTGCTTATAACATTGCCTCGCGTGTAGCAAGGACTCAATATTTACTATTATCATTATTGCCATTGAATTTATGTCCAATATTGTGTAGAGCAGAGAAACTGCATAAGATGAGGATGCATGCCCAGATCCCAAGAAGTCTATTATCTGGCCAAGAAGACAAATTATGGAGAATGTATAAGATACCTGTAATCATGTGTAATCATCCTGCATACTCAGAGCTATGAACTGTGAGCATGACATTAGGAAGGATGGGAAACACTCTCATAGCCCTTTGCTTCTGCTTCCTTCATTGTACAGAGTTTGCTAATTTTCTACATACTTCTCCCACCAGATTGAAAACTGTTTAAGAGCAGAGATTGAGTATTATTCATTTCTGTATCTTCTACATCATCCAGGATGCACACAGACATACAGACACACATGCTCTCTCTCTCTCAGTACACACACACACACACACACACACACACGTATCTTGAATAATAATTGTTTTAGGAGAAAAGGAGAAAGAATGAATGAGGGAAAGAAGGAAGGAAATAAGAAAAGATCTATTCAACTGGCCTGGATAGAGGGCTGAGCCAGGGATGCAGCCAGAGGCCAATTTCATCAGGCAAAATGGGCACATGCAAGTAGAAGGAAAATTGGGGCTGTGGCTCAATGCTCATAGAGGACCAAGGTTCTCTATATATAGGATCAAGGTTCAATACAAGAAGAAGCCTAGTTCTCAGAGGCTCAAGGCTTGGGTGGCTCCATGCCTCCTCATGGGAGGATGTTGATATAATTGAGTGGCTCCCAAGCAGGCTGAGAGATACAGGATAGCTACCAATTTTGCAAAATGTTTATTTGTGTAAAAGAAGGAACTAATGAATAAATCATTTTAAATCTCTCTAAAGAAAACCACTAGATAAACTGTAGGTATCTATTTTTAGATAAAAGTTGAGACTCCACAGTGTATTGTCCATTGCTATCTAGTAATATTTTATACTTGGCACATGGACAATGCACACACTTGCTTTAAAACAGTATCATTCGAGTTCCCATATTCCTCCTAGAATATACAGGACTTCCTCTGAAAGGTGGCCTGCTGATTTTGACTAACAACCCAGCTAATGAATATCACAAAGAGACTATTAACCAAATCTTTTTTTATTTCCCGCTAGAAAAGAAACCTCTCTTCTGCTTTCCCTTTGCTCACAACCGTGGCTTGGTGGACAGGCCAGCACAAAGCCAATGTAATGGTTCTTATGGGCAACTCCACTGGGCCTCCCTGTCTCCACGGGCAGTAACCGGGCTGGCATGCAACCAAAAATGGCATGTCAACAACCATCTTTGTTTTATGTTACTCTGCCATCAGTGGGTAATATTTCCTGGTGCATTAGAAAAGGATTACATCTTGATGCACAGGCTTCCTTCTCCTTTTGATAGCCTTCCCAATTTGTCATAAACTGTTGGCCATTAAATAAGCATATCTTTTAATCATGACTGGTCTGGGAACAGTTTACACTAGAAATCCTAAGAAAAACCCACCACTCTTTCCTCAGTTAGGTTCCTTTCAGCAGAACTGTATTATGTTGGGCTTTGTTGTATTTCCTGCTTTGGGCCAATAATGGAGCTTTGGTGGCCCTTGCTTGTTTTTGAGAAGGATGACATATTTCCTGCTGCTCTTTCTACAAGCAGACAGCTGTGGAAACATCACAATAATGAACCAAACATCTTGTGGACAGCCAGGGCAGCCCCTAAACATCCTTTTGTTCCTTGCTCTGGGAAACTTCTGCTGATATAACCTGGGAAATCAAGTAACATTTCTCATCCAAAGTTTGTGCCGCATGCATCAACCACAGTCTTTCCCCTTTCTCAGCCTATGTGGAAGGTAGCTCTTGGAATATTGTTCGTTTTGTTGATTATCTGGCCACACTAACCATTTGGGGTGCAATGCTTTTATTACAATGAGAGAGTCTTGAGGACACATAGTGTACATAGATTAGGTAAATTTCAGCATAATACTATGTCACTTAATTCAGTTGGATACAAGTAAAGCTATATAGATTGTGTTTGTGTAATTTTCTATCTTAATTCTCAGTGGAAACAGCTGCATATTTAGGAAGTATAACCATATTTTTAATACTTCACTTGTACAACAGTATATCTCTAACCATTTATTTAATTTTTTAGAATAAACTGGGGCTTGCCCAAATAAGTTAACATTTCCTTTTATTCTGTCTTTGTATTGTAAAGTGAAATAGGGAAACAGGAAACCAGACAAAGCAGGTATAGGGATGAATGAGTTATAAGATGAATGAACATCCTTGTTATCATCACTCAGGTCAAGAAATAAAATTTGCTGCCACCTCAGAAGCCATCCCAATCCCATACACACATGTGTCTTTTAACCCACAGGTTTTCTCCTCACACCATACTTTTTTTTACAGTTTATCTGCAGAGTAAGGAGTACATATGTGACCTGGATATTTGCCTCACAATCTGTATTTTTGCCAGTTGCCAACACAAGGTTCAGCTCAGCATATTCCTCTACCCATAGTATTTGCTGCAAAGTGAATCCAATGAGACAAATCCCGATCAGACTCAGTTTCTATTCACTTGGTAGGACTGGAGGTGATGGTGCATTTTTACAATGGAAGGCACCTGATGTAGGGTTGTCTCACTTTTGTGATGTGAGCAGGCATTGATGCTTGACGACTAGTTCCTTTGATACATCGAGGGATTACCTGGAGTGTCATTCTAAATTAATCATTTATTAGATAGGAAACTTTTATAAAAGAAACTCCTCCCTCATCTACTCTTTGGTTATTTACTGGAACAGTTTACACTGAAGAGGCAGGGCAAGTGTTTCATGTTTTAATAGAAGCATGAACTTAATGGATTTAAACATATATAATGGGTTTTAAGCCACTATAATCATTATCTTTCTTGAAGCACAAAGTGGAGGCTCTTTGGACAACGTGAGTCTCTCTAAGCTGATTCCTGAACCCCTTCATAGCTTTCTCAATATCAAGTAAGATAATTTTGTATACTTCCTATCTCCTAGAAGTTCTGGGTTCTTTTCATAGGCCAATGTGTTTCAAGATTACAATATGATCAATAAAGATGTTCACTGCTATTTGTTTGGTTCTTGTTTATAACCTTTTTGAGTAGACAGAGTCAGGAAATAAATTCTCTTTCTCTCTAGCATGTATACACACACACACACACACACACACACACACCCCGTAAATTCATACTGATATACTTAAACCTCTAATTCAAAATCAGGATGACCTGGTTTTTACCCAATAGTTTCTGTATTATTTCTGCAGCTCCATTCTTCTATTCTAGGGGGTCATATACCTTTAGTGTAAGGAACCAGATGGTAATTATTTTACCCTGCAGGTCCTATGGTCTCTGTTGCATGTACTCAGTTCTGCCCTTGTGGCACAAAATGAGCCACAAGCAACATGTAAAGTGATGGGTATGGCTAGAGTACAATAAGAAGTCATTTACACAAATAAAGGTGGTAGGCCCATGAGCCATAATTGCCAGCCCCCACCCCACATTGGAAGTCCTGGTTCGCGAGGACATAGGTAATACAAGATTAGGATATCCCATCACTGCTCATTTATTTATTTCACTTTCAACAGTCTCGGAATAATGTAATATTACTACCACCTGTACACTTGCTAAGAAAAGTTAAAAATAGGCTTTTCAAATGTACTACTCATTCTCTCTCTCTTGTTTATAATGTTTTGTTCACATTTTCTTCTCTTCAGTATTTGAAACACGTGACTCTATTTTCTCCTCTGTGGTCAAATAGCCTGTTGATGAACTACTTTCTTTCCCTTGTAAGGCACGTGCTCTTTTTGCCTACATGCCTATTTCAGATTAGGTAAGATGCCCACACTGCTGTGACAATCAGCTTGAGGGAAGTTTATCAGAGAATGTTTTCAGGATTAACCCCAATTGGAGGAAGAGGGTAGAGAGGGAAGTTGGGCTGTGGTGGTCACAACCTGCAAGGAGCTCTGTGGCTGTTGTCTCAAGCTGGGGAGAGGGAACTCGAATTTTTAATCCCAGAGTTCTCCATGTATGTAGGTTGTCCCAGAGAGTGGCTGGGACCTTGGGCACAGTGGCTTTTCTCAGCCAAGTAACTCACTGAAGATGTAGCCATGAATGAGATCTGTCAAACAACAACTCTCTAGCAGCTAGGAAAATTTTTCAAAATAAAATAAAAACTTTAGGCTCAGTAATTTTTCTAGAACATGTCTTGATACTGGTCATTCTAGGTCAAAATTCTCAGGGATGTAGCATGCTCTTGCACTTTGTCATTTCAGGCTATTCTTATTTCAGGAGATTTTCTTAAAGTATATTACTTAGTATCTATTTTACTCTCTTGCTTTGGTTTCTACAATCAGTGACTCCTATTCTACCTGTATTGGATCTTTCTTGCTTTTCTTCATCTTTTTCACTAAGGCATTATCTCTTTTCCTTAAGGCATTATCTTACATTCAGTAGCTCTTGTGTTTTTTCTTAGTTTAGTTTTTATTTTGGAAAAAAATTTGTATTCTATTTCTAATTGTTTCCTGAGTTCTGTAAATAAATCTATGAGTTTTTCTAAGGCTGAGTTACGTTTTGCTTTCTTTTATTTGATTCTCTCTTTTGTTTGAAATAGAAGTTAATAGTTTATTCTGTTCTGGGCGTATCTTTCTGGCATAATTCCATTGCCTTTAAGGATATTATTCCTTATTATCTTTTTTTCTGGTATTATTTTGTATAGAATTTAACCTCATGTCTTTTCTGTGTTCATTTCCATATAAAATTAATTTTTCCCAACTTCTAGAAAGAAGTGTGGTTCAGCGAAGCTTTTCCTACCTCTCTATTATTTTCTCACAGAGTTAAAAAATATAGTGGCCTTGCTTTCTGACCTTTCCTGATTCATTTCCCTTTCACCACTTTTATCTGGACCTCCTATTACTTCATCCACATTGTCCCTATCCTTATAAACTTTTATTCCACTCCCAGAAGCTTCTCCTTTGTAAGTGGGTCTACCTGTAAGGGAGATTTGGTGGGTCAGTTTTGAGAATTCACTGGAGACTTACGACTCCAACCCCTTTAGTACTTGCCATAATCCCCTTTCATTAATTCACTATAATGTTGGGAAAAATCTCTCTAGCTTTCCGCTGCTAATCTAAAATTGGCCCATGACACTTTCCACTGCACTGACTATTTTGAATTCTCCTCTCCTCAAGCACTTCATGTGACTCAAATACCCATACCACACAGATCTTATGGCTGCTAGTGGTTCATACTCATCCTGCTTGAGGACTGTGGGTATAACTTGTCATCTAGTCTTATTTTTAAATATCTTCCCTGTGTTTTTCGTTTTGCTATCTAGATATTCTATCTTCTTTCACGCTGGGATTTGGAAAGATTGGAAAAACAATGCAGCTGATACCTCTGCTCCTCACTCCCCCAATCACATTTTAATTGGTTTACTAGAAGTTAAAGTTAAGTCACAGGCCAAATAGAATATGAATGAAGCAAAAGTGCAAGAAGTCCACGGCAGGAGATGCATTTTATATTTCATTAAAATACAAGTACTAGGCCTCCAGTTCTTACCACCAGTCCTTTTGTAAGTGTCTCATTTCCTGGGTCAAGTTTACGCTCTTACAAAGCGTGGAAGAATAGTGTCAGCCACAGATAAGCTGCCACTCTGCTGTTGTACAAACCTGCGCTCCACTCTGGCTGTGCTGTGGATGGTTTCTCTGAACGTGGGTAAAGTTACTTTAGTTATCTGAGCCTCATCTAAAATTCAAAGTAATATTCACCTTAGGAATTCAATTTCCCCAGGGCCATCCTTATCACCTCTCCCTCCTGTCATCCCCACCCATCCACTAATACATGCACAAATTCCAATTGTTATTACTCTATAAATATCTCTGGGATTTGCTTACTTTTCCCTATCCCCACTCCTGCTGTTATTGCCTATCTAATGTAAACTATTGCCTTCCATTGCTTGGCCCAGTTAAACACTCTCCTAAATTACTTGCCAACATCTCCTCTGGCCCCTCTCTCACCCATTCCTTAAACTCAGCCAGAGTAATTTCCAAACATAATTTTTTCAACCTCTTCTTTAAATAACACTGGCTATATGAACTTTTCTCTTAAAACTCATCAGTCTTCTCATTGCTAGTAAGATTTAGGCAGAACGTGTTTTAAACTGAAAGTTCTGACCTCTGCTCACTTCTAGGGATATCTTGCATTTCTCTCCATTAACCGTCTTCACACCTGTCACTCTGGTCTGCTTTCTGTTCCTCACCGTCACCATTTTCCCTCTCCTCCCAGAGACCTTGTGCATGCTGCATCTCTTCTCAAAAGGCTGTTCTTTCCTTATTTCACAAACTCAGCATTTGATGGCTCGTCATATCTCCATGTAAGTACCAGTTCCTCAGGGAAGACTTCCCTGCTGTCCTGTGTACAGATCTCATAGAGGACCAGGTAGGACTCCTTCAGAACGTGGAACAGTGATTTAGGAGAGTGTATAATTAACACCTCTTTACTCCACCAGATCTTAAGCTCCATGAGGACAGGGAGATATTTTGTTTACTATCATGTCCCCAGCACAATGCCTGGGCATACTATTTAGAACATTTTGGTTAAGTGAAGAATCGAATGAACAAATGCTTTTGAGATTTTTGCAAAGATAAAAAGTTTTACTTGTGTTGTGATTTGGCCTAAGCTACTTTATTGTAGGCAATAATTATGTTCTTTTAAGTAGATCTCAGTAGCCACAAAATTGCTGGAGGTGAGGAGGTTAGTTGTTTCCTTCTGACCTCTTTAACAAGTTATAACAAAAGCAAGTCTCAGATCACCTTTTGCCACAAAACCAACCAACCAGCTAAGCAACCAACCAAACAAACAAACAAGCAAAAACAGTTCTGTAAACATGATGGAGCTTCATAGCCCTCTGTACTTCCTGGTGATGTAAAAAAAATCCAAAAACAAAAACAAAACTGCTGGAAAGAGACAAAACAACAGTATGCCTGACTGAAGATTCTTAATCCCTATATGACATTTGGGGAGAATTTCCTTCATCTTATAACAATTGGACTGCCCGGGATCCCAGAGCTCTCTGAACTATCCAGAGTTAGAGTGATAGCCTTAAAGCAAAGCTACCAGAGCCTAACACTTTTTCTAATCCTGGCTGATTTCTTTGTCCTGGATTATCACTCCTGTAAAGGTTCAGAATTCTAAGATAAAAGAGTGCAATAAAGAATAAAACAGTTCCTGTGTATGTGTGATTACTGCAGGAATAAAGCAAATGAGTAGAAAGGAACTTCCCTCATTTAAAAAAATTCTAAGTCATTGTTCCCTGCCCTATAATGGTAGCTCCAAACAATTGAGATAATTATGATTTATAATGAACATTCCCGGAGCACCTGAAGGCTGAAGTTTCTTGTGCCCACAATGAATGAGTCATTATAACTTGTTTGTCTAATACTGGGAGGAAAACAACAAGATCATATCTCTCTCTCACACTAATGATAAGGTGACACACACTTAATCAAAAAAAAAAAAAGGGCAGTGAAGTAATTCAAAGAGGTCAATTTTCAAAGGAATCATTGATAAGTGTTCTCTTGTTACCAGAAAAACAAATTTCAGGAAAAGGATGTAATAATCATTCATATTAGATTAGTGGTTCAAAATAGAGTGATTTTGCCTCCCTCGGGGACATTTGATAAATCTGGGGACATTTTTGACTGTCACCACTGGGTGGGGTGCTCCTGGCATCTAGTATGTGGAAGCTAGAGATACAACCAAGTACCCTGTGTTGCACAGGACGGCCCACCACAACAAGGAATTAGCTGGGAGCTAAAGGGAAGCTAGCAAGGGGAGCTAAATTGCATATTTATTGGGGCGTCTGGGTGGCTCAGATGGTTAAGTGGCTGCCTTCGGCTCGGGGCATGATCTCCAGGTCCTGGGATCAAGCCCCATGCCTGGAGGGGGGGAGGGTCCCAGCTCAGCAGGGAGTCTGCTTCTCCCTCTCCCTCTGCCTCTGCCTCCCCCTCTGCTTGTGCTCTGTCTTTCTCTCTCTCTCTCTCTCAAATGAATAAATAAATCTTTTAAAAAATGTGCATAGTCAACGAAGCCCATTTTGGGTTCTTACTTTGCTGAGGGGGAGGGCTCTGGGTGAGAAAAAGACTAATTTATGGACCACGTGAGGTGAGGGACCCATCTCTTGTTTCTTCACTTGACTTGGTCTCTGTAAGTGGTAGGCTCACAACCCCAAACAGTGTCTTTGAAAGTCAGTATCAGAAGGAAGACAGCTCAGGTACGGGAAGGCCAGAATGTGTGTATACTATACAATATACCAATGTACTCTATATTGTCACTAATTTCAACTTAAATAGGGACAAATGACGTAGAGATGATCCGCTGATGCCGTAGCAGAATGAAGACATTTTGAAAACAATTTCCAAACCCAGATTTGGGACACATGGTCTCCTAAGTATAAATGTCCTTTTAGGAACAATGAATGGGCTACTTTCAATCAAGACTATTTCAGAAAATGAATATTATAATCATGATGAACATATAGGGGAAAATGTAATGGCAAATTAAGTTTCAGGTCAGCTCTGATGGGGAGATAAGATCATCTTCAAGTCCTTTTCTGATTTCCATTTCCACATCCTTTCAGGTCCAGATGCCAAGTGCAGCCCTCCCTATCTGGTTTGTAGCACGGGGCACAGATAAGGTTGCTGAACAAGAAGGAAGAGAGAGTCTGATCTCTCTTTCCCTCATTCTTCTTCCTAATTACTGCTGAACAGCTACACACCTGCCAAAATAATTTGAAAGGAGCCCAGTGTTCGGGCAAGGTCTGAGTAAAGTACAAACCTGGGGCCCCAGCATGCAGGACTGTCTCAGCAATCACGGAGATTTATGATATTAATACCCACTATTTCTCATAAAAACAGCAGAAGGTGTGCTTCCTACATGTGAATGGAACTTGGCTTGGGTCCCCGGCATCGGCTATTATAATCAAAACCACTAGGCATCCTCCCCTGGGCAGAGACAAGTATAAGTGCAATGGTCACCCACGAGGGTGACAGCTCTGTCCCAGGCCTTCCTTCTCCCCCACCACTTGAGCATTCCAAGCTCTGTCACTTCTGGTTAGGGTCATATTTATAATGAAGATGTTAAAAGTAAGACGTTATGAGTCTTCGAGCACCAGAAAAAATTTGGCTGAGAGTCCAGGTTTTGAGGACATTAGACTCAGAATGGGTATGTTGACAGATTGTATTCAGCCAAGAATAAACCCTCTTTGTGCCACAGAGTCACAAGACCCTTTGGTATACTCATTAATAACCGAAACCCAGTAATAAGTTCCATATTTCACAAGTGGAGTCTCATACCAGAGATACTTCTCCATCGGCTTGTACATGCTCTATGCTTATATATAATCTTTGTAATGGTTACAGGTACATTCTGACTTCTCCACGCTCTTTTAGGTACCAGATGTGCCTGCTACAGATAATGTTCAGATGTTCCATGCCTTTCTAAGAGGGGAAGGGCTATGCTTTGATTCTTTCCCACCACAAAACACAGACTTTAAATGGGATTGGTGTATTACAAGACAGATTGTTCAAATGCATTATTAGAATCCATTCTTTTGGGTGAAGAAGATAGTTGGTAGAAGGGCTTCATTCTTTAAAAAGAAATATTACTTTCAGGTCGAACAAGAGAAAAACAATTGCAGTCTTAAATCAAGCAAAGGAAATCAGTTTTCAGAAAGCTTCAGTTAGTCCTACTTACTGCAAAGCCAATATTTTACACTTGCCAAGAGACTCTTGTTAAAGAAAGAGAGAATTAACACAGACATGTCACAATTATGTGACAGGAACAGTGAAATCTAAGCTGTAGATATTTTAAGGACTGCTCTGGGAAATTAAAAATCTAGGGCAGGACTTTCATTTCTAGCAATATGAGGAGTAAATATCATTTAAAACAATATTAAGACAAAAAAAAGTTTTAAAAGGAAGAATAAATTGTCCCTAAAAACAAGTAAAAGTGTGTATTTGAGCCTAATTCATGGGGTTTAAAGCACAATGAATATATTAATCAAGAGTGACATAAAACAAGAAGAGGGTAATCTAGGATTTTCAAAGTTCCTTCTACTATTCTGGAATAGGATAAAAATACCAGTTAATATTATTAAGTTGTATGTACTGAGAGACTGTGGACTCTGAGAAACAAACTGAGGGCTCTAGAGGAGAGGGGGATGGGGGGATAGGTTAGCTGGTGATGGGTATTAAAGAGATGTATTGAATGGAACACTGGGTGTTATACACAAATAATGAATCGTGGAACACTACATCAAAAACTAATGATGTAATGTATGGTGATTAACATAACATAATAAAATAAAAAAAATAAGTTGTATGTACATATCAAATTTCAAGGATGACTACTAAAAAACCCAGAATGCATACTTTCTTAAAAACAGGGTAAAAAAATAATCAAGCATTCCAAAATAAGTAGAAAAGGGCACAAACGAAACATAGAAAAACAGAACAGAGAGCTCAAAATGAGGTAGAAATACATCTGCATAAGAAATTCTCACAATAGGGCGCCTGGGTGGCTCAGTCGGTTAAGCGACTGCCTTCGGCTCAGGTCATGATCCTGGAGTCCCGGGATTGAGTCCCGCATCGGGCTCCCTGCTCGGCAGGGAGTCTGCTTCTCCCTCTGACCCTCCCCCCTCTCATGTGCTCTCTCTCTCCTCTCATCCTCTCTCTCAAATAAATAAATAAAATCTTTAAAAAAAAAAAAAGAAAGAAATTCTCACAATACACATAAATTAAAATTTTCTGTTCATAAAACAAAGATTGTAGAGCTAAATAGCATACCTTTTTAATCCAGATATCTGATATTTGCAATAGACATCTATAAAACATAAGGACACAGAAAGGATTATAGTAAATTAATGAAAAAAGCATAAACCAAGCATGCACTGATGAGAAGAAAACACATGCAATTTCATTATGTCAGAAAGATAAGTCTTTAATAAAAAATATTATTCAAGATAAAGAGGGCTACTACATAAAATTTTAGCTTTAAGTTATTGAGAAAATAAAATAAATTTAACCCTGCAGTTTCCTAATAATGTGGTTGCAAAATATATAAATTAAAAAATGGCAAATATACAAAGAGAACTTGAAAATTTACCATCACACAGTGGTGGAAGAAATTTGTATATATATTATATATTTATACTCAGCAGACCAAACAATCTAGTAAGATTATTATCTAATATAGATAAGCAACTGCTCTCAATAATTGGAATATAAAAATTATTTTGGAGTACTCAGATTATTTGTAAAATTTAGTATCTACTAGAATATAAAGCAATTCTTAAAAATTTCAAAGAATCAGTATCCTACAGAATTTCTTCTCTAACCACAATCTTAATTAAGATGGAAATAAACAGTTAATAGATAGTAAAAAGATAGCTTTTAAACCTTAAAAAATTAATCTTTAAAAATCCATAAAAAGTCAAAGATGAAATAATTTGAACAATACAATGAATAACATAGTGATATTATCACCCAAAGTAGAAATAAACATCTACAAATCCATACTGATATAAACAAATTATTGACTTGAAAAATAAGAGAGAAGAGCCAGTCGACTCTACAGAAGAACAAGTAAGTGATGTTGATGTCCCCCCATGAGATGGTGCATAACCCCCACTTTATAAATGTGGGTTGTACAGAGTGACTGCCTTCTGAAGAGCAGAGTATGGAACAGGGCAAAAAGAGTAACTCCACAGTGGAGGAACTTGACAAATACTACTTTAAGCAGGTGATCAAGATAGACATCATTAATATTAAGAAATGTCCTTAGCACAAATCTTTGATAAGATGTGATGCAAATGGCACTTTCTTCTTTCAAAAACCCACAACCCTAGACTAATCATGAGAAAAACATCAGACAAATCCATATTGAAGAACATTCTACAAAATACTGACTCATATTTTTCAGAACTGTCAAAGTCATCGAAAACAAAGAAAATCAAACAAGTTGTCACAAAGTCGGGGAGTCCAAAATTATTTCATCTTTGACTTTTTATGGATTTTTAAAGATTAATGTTTCAAAGTTTAAAAATTCTCTTTTTACTATTTATTAACTGTTTATTTCTATCTTAATTAAGATTGTGGTTAGAGAAGAAACTCTAGGTACAGCTAAATGTAATGTGATATCCTGGATGGGATCCTGGAGCAGAAAAAATAATTTGTAAAAGCTAAGAAAATACGAATGAAGTATGTAATTATTATTTAGTAATAATATATCAGTGTTGGTTCATCAGTTTTGACAAATGTACCATGGTAACATTAGATGTCATAATAGGGGAAACTGGGTGCAAGATATATAGAAACTCTGAATTCTCTGTACTAATCCTTACAACTTTTCTATAAATTGAAATCTAGTCTAAAAGAAACATTTAAATTTTTTAAAATCTGTAAGTTTGGAAATAAAATAAAAATTGCATTAAAAGCTCACAAAATTCTTAGTGGAAATTAGATAGTACTTGGAATAGAGTAATTTGAAGATAACCACATTCAAAGTTTGTGGGATTGAACTAAAGCAGTAATTAAAGTGTAAAGCCTCAAATGTTTATCCTAGAAAAGAAGACAGTCCAAACGTAGTTAAATGTGCAACTTATAAAGCTAGAAAAAGATCAGTATAATAAATCTTAGTAAAGTAGGAGAAGGAAATAATGAGGGTAAGAACAGTAATTATTGAAATAGAAAGCAATGACATAAGAAAGGATAAACACAAAAGCCGACTCTTTGAAAAGACAAAGTTGGCAAGGTTGCTCGAGATAAAAAGGAGAGGCTCAAACAACAGTGTTAGAAATGAAAAGAAGACATAACTACATATACAGCAGAGATTTTTTTTAAAGGTGAAGCATTATGAAAACTTCATGTGCATATATTTTGAAACCTACATGAAATGGATAGATTCCCTAAAAATACAAATTACAGAAACTGATTCTAGAAGACCACGAGACACAAACTAATTTTAGAGATGAAAAATTCCAATGTTTAAGAAACAGATAGCTCTATTTTTACACCAACTCTTCCAAAGAATAGAAAAAGGGGGACTACTTACTCCCAGCCAGGTTTATGAGACTCATATAATCTGCATAACAAACAAAAGATAAGGACATCTTGACAGGGAAATCACAGAAGCACTCATTCGAAAACGTAGATGCAAAATACTGAGGAAAATGTCAGCAAACAGAATCCTTTATTGCATAAAACAGATACACGATGACTAAACTGAGTGTATTCCAAGAACACAAGATTGGTTTAATCTTAGAAAATCTATTAATGTGAATCACCACATGAACAAATCAAACAAAAAATTTATATAATTGCTTCAATGTATACAGAAAGAGCATGAAATAATGTTCAACATCCATCCTTTGTATTTAAAAATTCCTTAGTATCTTCCTGCTATCACCAATTTCATTCATCACTTTTCAGAAGTTCTGTCCAACATAATGAATCAAAATAAAAATAGAATTAACTGTCAGAAAGAAAAAACCTTACTCTTTTCAGATGTTGTATTCTATATAAAAATCATTGTATTTCCTAACTGTGGCTGGCATATATAGAAAACTTGCTTAACTTTCTCTTAAATCTGGAAAAAAAAATCTCCAGACATTTGATTCCAGATTTAAGAGAAAGTTAAGCAAGTTTTCTATATATGCCAGCCACAGTTAGGAAATACAATGACGAGATGTTATTTAGAGCATTAATTAAAAATAGAAAACATTAATAAATAAAGATAACAAAATGTATGTAAAACCTTTATAAAAATTTATTGGATTACTTGAAATACCCAACTGAATTGAGATATGTGCTATGTCTATGGTTAACAATACTTAATATTATAATTATGTTAATTCTCCATAAGTTTAATTGATTGATTTAATGCTATTCCTATCAAAATCCCAACAGAATGTTTCATAGAACTTGACAAACTGATCCTATGATTTATAAGGCAAATGTAATATTGCCCTTGGGTGAATAATCACTGGTACTGAAAAACTGGCTATTGATGTGGGAAAGACTAAAGTGATATTTGCTTCACACTGGGCAAAAAACTAAATTTCAAATGGGTTGAGAATTTCATTGTGAGGGGCACCTGGGTGGCTCAGTCGTTAAGCGTCTGCCTTCAGCTCAGGTCAGGTCATGATCCCAGGGTCCTGGGATCGAGCCCCGCATCGGGCTCCCTGCGCGGCGGGAAGCCTGCTTCTCCCTCTCCCACTCCCTCTGCTTGTGTTCCCTCTCTCGCTGTGTCCCTCTCTGTCAAATAAATAAAAATAAAATCTTTAAAAAAAAAAAAAAAGAGTTTCATTGTGAAAGACAACATTTTAAAATCTTTAGGACTGGGGCACCTGGGTGGCTCAGTCGTTAAGCATCTGCCTTCGGCTCAGGTCATGATCTCAGGGTCCTGGGATCGAGCCCTGCATCAGGCTCCCAATTCAGCGGGGAGCCTGCTTCTCTCTCTCCCACTCCCCCTGCTTGTGTTCCCTCTCTCGCTGTGTCTCTGTCAAATAAATAAATAAAATCTTTAAAAAATAAAATAAAATCTTTAGGACAAAATATAGGAAAGTTGTTATGACTTTGGAAGGAGAGAAGCTTCAACATCACCTAACTGCTGTTGACTCATGAGCCTGGATCCTTAGCTACAACGTGAGCTCCTGATCTGAGGGGTGCCTGCCTGCTTGGCATCTACATAGACTTCTTGAAGGCATCTCAACTGACCATGCCCAGTCCACTGTCTTTGATCGGGCACCCCAAGAAGGTTTGCATGCAGGAAGTTTACTGGGGGAACCTCTTGGGATCAAAACCGACGGGGGAATGAAGGACGTGTGGTTAGGCAGAAGGAGGGGTTGAACATGACACAGTTACACCAGTGGCCCCAGCTGGTCCTGCGAGAAGGTTTGGAGCTGGATGACCCATCAGAGCTTTCCTGCCTTGAGGCAAGGGGGCTGGGCATGTAGACCCCAGTTATTGTGTGAACTCCCATCCCTTCCAGGGGGTGTGCCTTGAATGAGGTCACTCCCTTCAATTCCTAGCCATAAAGCTGGGAGCTAGGAGCCACAAACACTCCAGCAATGGTGGAAATGTGACTGCATCAGTCTTAGGCAATGGAGCCACTCTCTTTGCCTCAATTATTTCTCCTTCCTGTGACTTTTTTCCTTTTCCTGTGTTCCTGCCTTCTCAATGCCATCGTTGTACCTCGTTTCTTACGCCAGAGGTTCTGGTTGATGGCTTCTTGAGGGAAGAATGGGTCCCTGTCATTCGAGTTTTCTCCCGCTACCTGGCAGAGTCAGACCCATTTTCTCTGAGTAGTTACTCGTTGGATGGCTTATTAAATGAAAGACCAGCTCATATGAAAGGAATTTAAGAAATACCCAATTCTTGGGGAAACTGATCTTTAACACACTTTTCAGGGTGAGGGACAAAAAACCAATGGTGGGTTTTCCTCTCCCTCGTCTTCTCACTGAATGTGTTTAAGTTTCCCTGATCCTACCTTCGAATGCCCTTGCCCACCTGCTCCCTTCCAGCCCCTCCGCCCTTGCCCTACTTCAGACAAGGGACTCTCCTTAACTTGTCATCCTGCCTTCAGTGTCTCTCGCCTTTCGTCTGTCTTCCATACTGCCGCAAATCACCTTCCTGAAACTTGACCTGGCCATATCACTCCCTTGCAAAAAGTCTTTAGTGGTCAGTGTTTAAGGTTATTCTAAAATGATGGAGTACAACAGCAAGGGGCTAGGGATGAGGAGGCTCTGCTCCTCACTGGCAGGGAGAGACTTACCAGCAAGTTCCTCTCCAGAACTCACTTTAGCCATTTGTCTTGTGCTCAACACTAGCTCCTCTTATTTTTGGCGACAGTGCTTTCATGACTTCTGACAGAGCCCATGCTCTAGGGATCAAGTCCATGTCCTCGGTTGAAAAACCAATTAGTGCATTCCATTACCCTGCCCATAGTGCTCGCTTTGGAACTTGGCATGTGATCCACTGAGGGAGCCAATGCCAATGCCGTCACTTAAGCTTTCAGGAGATTGGCTTTTCCAGCTGTGTGTTTGATAACACGCCTTTGAGCTCATGGCCACAGGGTGACGTAAGACATTACTCCCGGGAGCCTAAGAATGGAGTCAGCCTGGAACTGACAGGCATGGTTCCTGGATATTGTCGGGTCATTGAATTCAAACAGTGCCTGAAGGCTCTCTATGGACTTCTTCATTTATGCAAATCAAAAATAAGTTCTCTTTCTGCCTGAACCATTTGCACGGAGTATTCTGTTACTTACAACCTAAAGAGTCCTAAGTGATAAAGTCATGATGCAGTGTTGCTGTTGTTTTTGTAAATGTAAAACATTGTCTAAATGTCGCTATTATATAATAAGTTCTATGCTCCTATGGTATCACGAAAAGTCATTATATTGTTTTAATTTACCTTTTTAATCATAATCTCTTACTACTTTTGTCCCATGCACACATGCTCTAGCCACACTATTCTATACTTTTCTCCCAAGCATATAATTCCATTCGGTCTGTATTTTCATGGTATTCTTCATTTTTCCCTAAACGCCTTCCTTAGCTTATGGCAGACCAAAAGCTAGTTACTCTCTAAGGCCAAGGTCAAATACTCCCTAGTGTGTGATCGTCAGAATCAACTCTCTGAGCTGCTGGAGTTGTGGTCATATCATTATAAATCCATAATGTGATACTTTTGGTGAGTTAAGGGATCCGTTTGCTTCTCCATTAGACAGGGAGCCACTTGATGGTGAGACCCACCTCTGTTCATTTACATCTCCATTACAGAATGCTCCCTGACATTCAATAAATGTTAAGTGAATGAATTCATGAATGACTTCCTTAAGTGGAAAATAACAAGATGAATGCAAAAGTTCCTGGCTGGCCAATGAGTCAGAGCTTTGCAAATAAATGAAAGAGTATGGAGAACTTCTTTGACCCTGAATTTATCTTTACAGACTTTACAGGGGCCTTTTCTGCTTAAGTGAACTTATTTTCAGTTTTACAAAGCAATGTGGCTCTGCTTGGTTTCTTTTCACATCAAAGTAACTGGCTCTGATTTGACATCCTCAAAAAATACAAATTTCTCTCCACAATTTTACCCAGTGAAAAAAACATTCAGTTGGCCTTTGACTATCGCTGTAACGTGTACTCTGGGATTTTTAAGAGTGGTTTTCAGAGGAAACGGAGAGATGGACCCTCTCATTCTCGCCAAGGCACCTGAGCATTTAGAGGTTTTCCTTCTGGTTTTGTGCAGCTTTTATTTTTTTCCCAATGCTCATTCATCACCATGGATGCTATGCTTGGAGAGAAAGGGATTTCGGTTGCAAAACTTGCTTCCTGTTAATTCTTCCATTCCCGGACATTTTGGAAACAGATGTAATGATTTCAATATAATAATAAAAGTAAAATAATTATATCCAGACAACTTAAGCCAAGTGAAAATGATTTTACAAAGTGAATTTCTAATTTCCTTTTTATAGAATGGGTATAGCAACCCTGGCCTCTCTGCTTGCATCCATTAGGTTAATTAAAGAATATTGGAGAAATCATTTGCATGGTAACTTTATTTAAACATGTAGATCACTGTGTCCTCCCTCCACTGTAGTCTACTCATTATTTCATGTATTTGAAGAATGCCGCTCTCTAAACGTAACAGCTATTTATTGAAAGAATGTTCCATGACCGAAAAACAGAAATTTGTTCTACACAACAAACACCAGCAGCCTTAAATATTTGTACTTGATGCAATACGATCCAGAAGTGTATCTAGGAAATAGATTGTAGTGTTCTATTCACTGGTCTAATAGTTCTGTGAGAGAGTGGACTGGTGCTTAGTCATTTTTATTTTAGAGACAGCATGAAGTTCACAGTAAGCAGTAAATAAACATGGGTCAGATTGATGAACAAAGGAGATAAAAATGGTGTTAAGGAACACAAAATTTGGGAGGAGCCTGAGCTTTAATAAATATGTCTATAAATATTTGAGGGACCAGAAATAATAGACCAACACTGATTAGAGCAAAACCCCGAGGGCATGTTTTGCTCCTGCTACAAATAGCTCCACGTGTATAGTGGCCGGAGAGACTGATTTTAATGTCCTAAAGGTATTAAAAGTCATAAACAATACCAAAAAAAATCAACAACAACAACAACAACAAAAAGGGAAGTTTTCAGGTTCAGCAAGGTGCTTTGATACTTTGATACACATCTTAATCTCCTCTTCCTTCCAAGATCCTACCAAAATGGTTGTATAGAATACTAAAGTGGATTCTCCTGAAGCACAGCTCCTGTACTAGCTGATTTTTTTAGTCGTGTCTGTGTGTGACTGAATGAGAGCATAAATAACATCTAGGACTCTCAGAAACTTCCACGTTTTGGCAAGCAAGTGTGAAACGTGGAGGTTGCTAAACTGGTAGCAACTATCTTTTGGGTAACTCAGAAACAATATATAAAAGGAGATGGGGAGATATAAAGATATATCCGTGAAACTGCTTAATCTGGTGACAGTTCTTTGCAGACCACATGACCTTCACTTCTTCCCCATGATGGACTCAAGTTCATCAATGGTACATTCTAGACGTTGCTAGAGTTACCTAATTAGGTAACTATTACCTAATTACATGACATTACATTGTAATGTCACTCTCAGTTCTGGGAAGAAAGAAATCAAATCTCGTTCTTGAACTTCCTGGCAGGGATATTTTTCAGCTCTATCAGGCCAAGGATTGAAACTGGAGAACAAACTAAAGTAAAAACCAAACCATCAAATTTAGCTCTAGAGTTCAGAAACCAGCTCAGAATAGAGCTCGTCTATTTTTACCAAAAGAAATGTGCCTGGAAACATACACCTGTTTGCATGCTAAAAACTTTGAATTTTACAAACACCAGATGAGATTTGTGGAAGAGGACACGTTTTTTTTTTCACCATTTTTCAAGTGCATCGGCCACTTAACTACACCAATTAGTTCTCCCAAACAACATTAGTAGATAAACACAATGTCCAACCGATTACTCTACTTGGATTATGAGTTGAAAACTATTTAGTTTGACTCTGAAAGTTCACCTTACACTGACACCTTTATATCTACTTGTACCAACATCTAGAAATTTGCTTTGGTTTTAAAAACTACTCTGGCAACCAAGCAGGACTTCATGATACAAGCAAGACTGCTTGTGTGAAGACAGACACCTGGTGGCCAATATGTGGAACTGCAGTCCAGGAAAGGGGGAAAAAGAAAAAAAATTTTTTTTTTGATGTCTCCCGCACCCCTTCCCCTTCTGCCTTCTGGGTACAGACGGCTGTTGACGGTGGACAAACTGCAGCTGTAGGAAAGTGAGTCTCAAGTTCAAGTCAAGAGATTTCCAGAACAGTTACATCAACGCCACGAGAGCTCCAGGTCACGAGTTCTCTAAATTATTTAGAAAGCTGACCAGTGTAGCATACTAACCATTTTTAAAAGCTACTAAAATCTCTTCACTAAGAAGCTGAACAGGAGCCTCGGTGTGTGAGAGTAAGGCTTAATCTCCACCTAAAAACTTCTGGACTGTCAGAATAATGAGCTTCTGTGTTCTTTGGGGGAGAGAGAAGTGTCCATTCCTTTGGCACCACAAAAACAAGCATTTTTGAGCTCCTAAACGAAGCCTTGCCCCTGAACCGACCCAGCCGCCTTCTAACTGCTCTCTCCAAAGTGACCTCCGCCAAGACAAAAAATATGTCACTGAAAGAAACAGGAAGCAAAATCCCCTTTCTTGTTGCTGCTGGTCCCTAGTTTTGTTCTCTTTTATTTCTAAGTTTGGAGATAAGCTTTGGAAAGCCGAGAGAGAGGAGTTCCCAAGTTTCCTTAGGGTACCCTCGGTATCAGACAGTGAATGGAATCAAATCATTATAAGCTTCGCAGCAGGAAACGAGGAGGAGAGAGGTGCAGAAGAACACAGTGTGTCTCCCAGGCCCATCAAAGTGTCTGGCAATTTCCTGATCTCCCCTCAAGCTCCCCCATAAGCAGGGAGACTCAGTCTAATGGGCTAACTTCCGGACATATAATTCCAGGCACCGCTCCACCTGAAATGACAAGATACTGTGGTAGCGATGGCCTTTGCCTAACTTTTATTGGGCCTTTGCTGTGTGCCAGGCCCTGTCTCAAGTCATGTCCCACCGCCTACCCCCCTGCCAGTGCTCTGAGCTGGCCCTGACAGACACACCGAGTCCCAGTCCTGGCAGATGGAGGGCTGAGGTGTCTGTGATGGAGCCTCACCCACGGATACCCTCCTCTTTGTAACTCATGCTTGTGCTCACACATACAGACCATAATGGGAAAATGGAGGACTTCTCTGATGTTTGGGGTCTGACTGGTCAGTATTTTTGTTTACGACCACAAGAACAACAGGAAAAGGTATACATTTTCCTATGTTACAAGAGAAAAAACATTCATTTAGGTTGAATAAAGCGTGCATGTAACGTCCCCCTTTGCCCATCCTCACTCACCGAGGTGAGAAGTTTGGACAAGGATTAAGGAGATGCCTGAAGGAGAGCTTCTCTGTAGTCACTGCAAGAATGATCATATGGCAAAAGTCATTTAAATTTCAGGTACACAATCCTTTTTCTGAAATCCTTATGAGCAAAGGTGCTTCAGGTTTCACAATTTTTCAGATGGTAGTATAATCCATACATTAAATATTGCATCCAATCTGGGACAGCAGTAGGACCCCATAATTAACACGAGTATTTCTGTAATAGAATGTATAATGGTCACATTAGGAAGGATAAATAAAGACTAAGAATAGCCTCATATTGGTTCAGATCAGGTGTGGTCACTAAATGAATCTAATATACATGAAAAAATTTGCTTATTGGACTTTTTAAATTTTTAAATTGTAATTTTAAATTGTAATTGTTGTGGTCCTGTATGTGATGAAAGAGCTAGTTACATACATGGAGTCCTGTCCAGAAGGCTCATGTAACTCCCTAGAATCAAGAAGAGCAAATACAGCAGTAAGAAGAAAATCTATTATCAAGTAACTCATTTCCTTTGTTCATCAAAAATCAATGCATTCATCATAAAGCCACGAAACTTGTAGGGGTAAACATAGGAGGGGGTGCCTGGGTGGCTCAGTCGGTTAAGCATCCGACTCTCCATCTCAGCTGAGGTCTTAATCTCAGGGTTGTGAGTTTGAGCCCCAGGCGGGCTGTAAGCTGGGTGTGGAGCTTACTTAAAAAAAAAAAAAAAAAAAAAGTAAACATAGAAGAAAATCTTCATGATCTGAGGTTAGACAAAGTGTTAAAAATAACACCGAGAGCACAATTCATAAAAGGAAAACTGGTCTTTATCAAAAGTAAAAACTTTGCCAAATCACTGTCAAGAGAATAAAAAAGAAAGTCCACAGAGCAAGAGAAAATGTTTTCAAATCACATCTCCAACAGAAGGCTTGTATCTGGAATATATAAAGAGCTCTTTAAACTCAACAATAAGGAATCAAACAACTCAGTTAAAAATGGGGAAAAAACTTAAACAGACACATCACCAAAGAAGATATTAAGATGGCAAAGAAGCACATGAAGAAAGATGTTCAACACCAGAAGCCATTAGGGTAAGACAAATTTAAACCACGCGGTGAGTTTCTACTACACATCTATTAGAATGTCTAAAAAAAATACTAACAATATCAAGCGTTGGCAAGGATGTGGAGTAACTTAAACGTATGTATATTGCTGGTGGGACTGAGAAATGGTACGGCCACTTTGGAGAATGGTTTGGCAACTACTTACAAAGTTAAATATGCACCTACCACGTGACCGGTAAACCTACTCCTGGGTTTTTATACTAGATCATTGAGAACTTCTGTTCACATGGAAACTAGTATACAAATGTTCATAGGCAGACTTCTTCGTAGAACTTAAGTGTCCTTCCATGGGTGAAAGGATAAACTCCCTGTGATTAAACCACATGACACATTGCTGCACACGTGAACTTGGCTGAATCTCAGACATTCTGCTGAGTGAAAGAAGCCAGTCTCAAGAGACAGCAGTACAGCAATGGGCACTAGATCTGTGGTTGGCAGGGATTATGGGTGGAGGGAGGGTGTGAAAATCAAGGGACAGCATGAGGGAGGGTGGTACCGTTCTGTATCCTTATTGTGGTAGTGTCGGTTTATAAATTTATAGATTTACAAACCCATAAGTAGGTTAAATTCATATGACTGAACACCACAGAAGGAACGTCATTATTAGTATCTGATAATTAAGAAAAAAAAAGAACAAAATCCTAATCAAAGCCAATACACTCACATTTGACTTTTGTGTTCCCAGTTTATGGTCAACCTCACCTTTGCTTAACTAATGACACCCTGCTTCAGCCAACACTGCCTACGTGACCAGGAGGCCCTGCCATTACGAAGATGAGTCAGGCAGAGGCCCTGACACTCAGGGCTCACAGCCTGGGCAAAGAAATGAGACAGAGAGGCGAAAAGAGAGGTCAGTGACGTATGCCACCCAAATTCAAGGTCATGATCACCAGGAGCTGTAAGCATAAAGAATGTCTTCTTAACTTGACCAAGAAGGAATAATTGTTTGTGTTGACTGTTTTGTTTTGTTCTGTTGCGTTTTTTTTTTTTTTGCCAAATATATTTTTTGGTAATTTTGAAGACTCCCTTGTTTTAACCAAAAAAAATATTAAGTGAAAAAAATCCCATTCGTTGCTAGGAATGGTGTCTGCTAGATTGCAGGTTTATTGAAACATGGACTGTGTCTAATTCCACAGGCGTAGTCTAGTAACTAGTACTCTAACACAAAGAAGCCCCATCAATCATGAAATATTTATTAAAGGAATGAAAGATGACATCAACACATACTTTAATCACTGCAAACCTTTATGATATTGTTCTTTATTTAGCTACCATATTCATCAGCATAGCCTTGCTCATGGCCATTTGGAGATGAAGCATGTATTTTCACCAAGAGGTGCACAGCCCATCTTCACGGTGTTGGGAGGTACTTCCAAGGGGAAAGTCCCTAAAAGTGAGTCAGAATGATTAGTCATGTCCTATGGCATTGGTCTTTGAAACCAAAGACAATTGCATACCCTCTAAATATCTACAGGAAATAAATACCAGCAATGTGACTGTAGATCCTTTTAGACGACCACGAATCCTGCTGTGATAAGTGACTGGGCACTCCGTCAAGGGGCATGTTTGTGCTGCCATGGCAACAGACAACGTTGGTGTCTTCCAGTGTTCTAAATCCAGAGTCCTAATCTAGACATAAATACGCTGAACGTTATGAATCCAGTCTCCTAAACTAAGCCCTACCTCAGTGTCTTCATCTGCGAGTTAAAGGTCACTCACCACAGCCTGCTGTGCATTCATGACAAGTAAAGTCCTTGCTTATAGGAAGTCATGTTTTTCTCCCCATCTGGGCAAAAGTGAAGTTCAAAATCAGAGTTCTATCAGGGTTCAGCTTCTGTGATCAGTCAGACCATTCCTGTTTAGAAGAGAGTTTGCTAAAGTAAGTGCTAAGTATTTTAGGCAAAGAAACCCAGCTGTGAAAATACTGTTAACATTTGTACAGTTGTTTTATATGTGGGTTTATTTTTTACGTGTCGTTATTTCAGTGCAAGTCTTTGGAGAGGAGTTTCTCTTCCCCCACCCACCCTCCTGCCCTGTAGCTTACTCTTGCTGCCCCTCATGGGTCTTTTGAGAAATGACAGTCTTTCTAATTCTTACGGGTCACAAGTGTTCTGCATCACAGCACACCCTTGACTAATTAGCATTAATAAGTGATGCCTGGAGAAAGAACCCTAGAGAAAAAGCAGTAGGCTTGTGTTTGCCAAATTGGAGTTGACCCAACTAGCAAAATTTTCCAGTGTACTTTCATATTCTCCTGCCTCACGTGTGTTCCTGCTGCCTAAACATACATTTCTGACATGGGGTCTTGGACATCCCATGAGGTACATGGCCCTGTGTACTTTTTGCTCCAGGAGATACGCAGACTTCATTTATTTAATAAATTCTTTCTCCCCTGTCTACCGTGTGCAGGCACCGTGGGGAATAAGACATCATCTCTGCCTCCTACAATCTTAAGTTGTTTTTGCAGAGATACAGGAAACTTTAATCTAACAATTCTTTAGTTATTGAGTACCTCCTGTCTGTAAGGCATGGGGCTAGGTACAGAGAGCAGAACGAAAAGGATTTCAACAAGTAGAAAACCAAAGCAGGACAGAGCCTGTAGGCTAAGCAGCAGAAGGAGAAGCTCAGAAGAAGAATAGCCAGTGGGCAATGAGAAACTCCTGAGGGGTGAAGCAGAAGCAAAAAGGGTATCGATTCAAATCCTCTTTCTCCTACACACTCTGGTGTGTTGCCTCATCCACAAAGATAACAGGTATGGTCTGCAGGGTCGGTGTAGGTATTGAAGGCACCATGTGGCCCTCACCCGGTACATGGCAGGCAGGCAGGCAGCAGTCCACAGTTACAGTGACCGAGTGTCAGATTGCCGATAGCAGACAATTTATGAAGGAGAGCTAGAGAATTCGTTCGCATAGGCAGTTTGGAGTCTCGAATAGAGGGCTTTGAGTGCCTAGCTCTGGAGGATGAGCGTTATGCTGTGAACAGTCATGAGGAGTCACAGATGGTCAGGGAACAAAAGAGGGACATGATACGGAACTGTTTTTAGAACAATGAAGAACGAGCAGGAGCACGGGGAGAAAAGACAGAGCAAAGAGCCTCAAGTTGCTGCAGCTGTTCTGCCAAGTGAACAGAAATCAAGAGGTGCACTTTGGTACTGTCAGAATGTTTTGATTATACTTGAAATGCATTCAACATTATAAAAAGAAGCTCTCAGGTAGGACATAAGTCGATGCGATTTTCCACCCTGTGCCAATTCCAAGTTTTTTTCAAATATTTAGGCAAGAACGATGTGCTTGGTGACACAACATGAATGTGATAAGGCTTCCTCCATCAGGACCCACACATTTGTGTTAACAAAGAGCAAACGCCAGGTGTCACCTGCGGGCACCTGCCTGCAAGAGATCATGCTATTTTCAACAGTGCACACGGGTCTGGGTCCCAAAAAAACAGGCATAAGAGTTTTAGAACCAAGTCACCTCGAAGCCTTTCAGGTGTTTATTCTGACATTGAAGTGCATTCCGAGAACAACCTAAATATCCGAAAAAGAGGACATTGTTAACTACAGGCATGTGTTAAAAAAATTTGTGCAACCATTAAAATCATGTGTTTTTCTTATACTTGAAATCCATTCCAAGTTATATCAAGAAGCTTTAAGATCACTTGATGACATGAGTACATGCTCGTGATATTAAGTGAACTGAGTAAAACGTGTTCATTTTGGATATCATTTTTGTTAAAAAGTTAAGCTTGTAAAAATATAAGATTGGTGTATATAAATAAGGAATGAAAAGAACACACATTAAATTTTCAACAGTGTCCGTGGCTGAAGAAGTGGTTTTAACGGAGAGATTACAAACTGAGAGCCAAGAAGGAATGTGACTTGCGGAGATTTCCCTTTGGCCAGACTTTCCCTTCTATTCCCTCCCACCTTGTTCTCTTAGGACCCACCTGCTTCATCTGTGTAGGTTTCCGGCCTGAGCACTGCAGGTACTCCTGGGTGGTTTTCATTCTGGCACTTTCCTACACGAGCAGGATTTACTTTTTATTATTGGAAAAAGTAAAAGTGATCATAATTGGCAGTCTGCACATGGCAATTGGAAAACATAATTTCTTGAAAAAAAATTTTTTTACATACACTTTTAGCAGAGATGTAGCTCCTCCCACCTCCCTTAGGTGGAGTACGAGAAATAAGAGCACACCTTTTCATATCCCCTTAGGAGCACCTTCAGATGACAGGTATGGGTTTGAGCAGCCCCACCTCAGACCTTGTCCCCAAAGCCCTGAAGGTTTAGGTCTTAGCACATATGTGAGAGCCAGGGTAAATGATTTACATATGCACATTGGTCAGGAATTATTTTAAAGTGGGAAAGTGATGTAATTACTATTCAATAAATATAATCTGGGGAGATATAGAATCTTTCAAAATACAAATTCAAAACAAAGCAGATTTTGGTAGCGGCATATTCAGTATTATTTATTTAATCCAAGCTCCTCATTTTACAGATGGGAAAAGGGATGGCTGAAGAGATAAAGGAACCAAGCAAGACTTGGTTAATGAAATACTAGATAGAGATCAGGAGGCACTCACTATGGTCCCCGAGAACCAGGCCCCATCCACCTGTTCACATGCTCATTTATCCCTCTCGCAACCTGCGGGGCGGGGTCACTTCTGCCGCAGCTGCACCTGTTCCATCCCGCATTCATTGGCGGGAGTGCAAAGAGGCTGTAGGGAGGGTTCTGAAGCTGATGGAGCCATCAGTGACCGCCTGGTCTGATGCCTGCATTGGATGACTGCTCAAAGTCACTCGGCTTCTAGGACTAAAACTTCAGCCTCTTAGCTCTACACCCAGTGTTCTTTCAGCACATCGTGCTCCCTTCCAGTGCGAACTGAAATATAAATAAATGAAATAACTAGATTTCTATGATATTAAATAAATTTTTATTAATAAAATCAGGAAAGACAGCATTGAAACCTAAACTGGTGAATTTTATTGTATATAATTATACCTCAATAAAGTTGACTTAAATATAGTTAGTTTTGATACCATTTTAATGAAATGATTTATATTTCCTTCCTTCCTGTGTGTCTGTCTACCTATCTAATCTACCTATATTTGTAACATCTGTCTACCTGTGTATCTCTATTTTATCTATATCAAGAGATACCTGAATACCTGAAATGCTATTCAAACATTGTTAATGATGGTTATTTTGGGGTGGCAAAATGTTTCATCTTTGTACTTTTCAACATTTCTTGAGCTTTTGTAATTAGCATTTATTATTTTTACAGAACATTGTTGGCATTATTTTCCCAAACAAAACAAAATTGACTGAATGGCACAAGGCTCAAAACATGTCTGAAATACTGGTCAGAGTTTATCTCTTGATATTGTCCTCAAAAAAATAAAATAAAATAAAAACTGAAATAAAACATGAAATCTATAAAAATCCTTTGGATTTTCTGTGGCTTTATGTAAAGTCCTTCACTGGAGAGTTTGATGAGGTTTTTAAAGACTTACTTATTAATGAGGGCCATACAGAAATCTTTATTCTTTTTTTTTTTTTTTAAAGATTTTATTTATTTATTTGAGAGAGAGAGAATGAGAGAGAGCGAGTACATGAGAGGGGGGAGGGTCAGAGGGAGAAGCAGACTCCCTGCTGACAGCAGGGAGCCCGATGCGGGACTCGATCCCGGGACTCCAGGATCATGACCTGAGCCGAAGGCAGTCGCTTAACCAACTGAGCCACCCA
>NC_138374.1:128935640-128951663 GCF_054177405.1 Leptonychotes weddellii
AGAAATCTTTATTCTTAATAATTAATCAGTTGGATGCTTGTTCTAAAAGACAGAGATTCAGGTAAATAGAAGGATTGGGAAAGGGCACAAATGTATTTGTCTTTTTTACGTACAAAAGAAAATGTGTCCTTCAGAAGATTATTTTGAGTGCTATGTTTTACCAGAGCAAGCTTGTAGCCACAGGAAGGGTGGGTATTGGGCCCAAAGCAGAGTTTTGCCTTTATTACAAAGGCAATTGGACACATTGTTCAAAGTTTGGGATGGAAATGTGACACAATTAAAGGAAATTTTAGAAAGCACATTCAGGGGCCCTTGGATGGCTCAGTCGGTGAAGCCTCTGACTCTGGATTTCGGCTTAGGTCATGATCTCAGGGTCATGAGATCAAGCCCCATGTCAGCTCTGCACTGAGAGCCTGCTTGAGATTCTCTCTCTGTCTCCCTCTGCCCCTCCCTCCCACTTGCGCACGCACACACACACACACACACACTCTCTCTCTCTCTCTCAAAATAATAATAATAGTAATAATAAATAGAAAGCACATTCAGACTGATGTTGTAGAACAGACATAAATATTAACACACTAAAGAAGCTTTTTTTGGAAGTTTATTATTATTTATTTATTTTATTATGTTCAATTAGCCAACATAAAGAAGCTTTCACCAAGTCAAGGCCTCGAAGAGCAGCTAGCATGGAGGGATGTGTGGGACACATTTCCCATCTTCTAGGGGCTGACAAATCCTGGGGAGCAGAGAATGACAGAGTGAAACAGAAGGGGCCATTATATGACGAATCTGATGGAGTATGATAGTGGTCTCAGCGAGAAAAAGATCCATGAAGGGTAAAGTGCTTGAGGGAGTCATCATGGAGGCAATCAGATGCAGTTGGCACCTTGAAACAGAGTAGAATTGAGATGCATAGATTTGTATAATTGCAAGAAACAGGAAAAGCCGTAGGCAAACATTATGGAAAAATAATATGGCACAATAAATTTGGTTGTTATTTTAAGAGAAGTATACTAATATAATGGACAGTGTTAGAGAATACCAGCTTCCCCAAAGATCCGCACATACTAATTCCAGAACCTGTGGATATGTTACTTGACATAGCAAAAGGGACTTTACAGACATGATTAACACTGGGGACCTGGAGACAGGAGGATTACCTTAGATTATCTGAGTGAATCCAACATAATCACAGGAGTCCTTACAGTTGTGGAGGGTTTGAAGTCCAACACACGTCCCACTCCTTAATATAATGGATATGTAGCTTCTAGCCTATAATGATGTCCCCTGACAATTCTTCTCTTTTGTGTATGCACATGCCTTTGAATTCCAGGCCAGCCTTGTGATTGGCTTTGACCAACAGAATGTTACAGAAATAATATTTGTGGACCTCGGGTCCAAATTTTAACATGACTGTCAGTGTCAATTTCCTGCCTTGTAGAATCTAGCTTCTGTGCTGTGAGGAAGCACAGTAGCCCCTGTGGAGAAGAACTGAGGCCTTTGAGCCATAGGCCCAGCTAAACTTCCATGAACCAGAACCAATAGTCAGCTCAATGAGTGACCTCTCAGCCGTCCTAGCAGGATGGCATATTATGCAATAAAAGGTATCCAAGACAGAATTGTTTTTAAAAGGTTTCTTTGTTTGTTCATCTAATATTTTTTTTCCCCCCACAAGCATACATTCACTAAATTTGTAAGTAAATTTGTAAGTACTTTGAGGCAAGGACCTTGTCATGCTTCCATTAGTATTCCTAGAGTTCGCCCATGCTTGCACCTAAAAGTTACTAAAACTATTAAAAGAATGAGTGGATGAGTATTTAACCTGCAATCAGAAGGAAAAAATAAATAGGGTGCTAAAAAATAATTAAAATAAATTAAGTCCTCAGTTAAACTTGGAACCAGAATTGTCATTTGGGGATTTTGTCCAAACCAAACCCTAAGTATTGCCATTTAAACCAAATAATGAATACCACCTAATCTCAATTCTAGCATGTACTTGCAGGATGTCCCCATTCCCAAGGCAACTCAGTTCTCGGGTCATGCTGTCTATTCATGTGTGTTCCCGTTAGCAGCTCTAACTATACTCGGCACAGCTTGTCACACGGAGCTGCTCCAAGGGTTATGCTGACCTGGTTGGTTTTTTCACCAGGAAAAAAAAAATGGCTTGTTGTAAGACATTTTTTTTTTTTTGGAAATAAAATGCTCTGATTCTTTGGAATTAGTGTCCATCCATAGGTTTCAAACAGGAATCTCAGAAGTTTGTAATTATTGTACATTATTTCCTCAGTATAAAATCTTGGGCTCATAAGGAAAAAAAGAGGTCTACCACTGGGATTGGCGTGTCAATGAAGTCCATTGTGAAACCCCGAGTATAATATAAACCTTCCCTGAACACATAAAATTCTTGGCTTCCAAGAAGAGTCCTGTAGAAAGAGCACTGCTCTTGTCTCCAACGCATTAATGCTACTCAGAACTCTGTGTCCCAGATCAGTTTTAAAACACTGATTCCAAAGAAAGTTGACATGGTTCACATTTTTTAAATTAAAGAGCAATTTTTCCTCTTTGTATAGTTGACACGAGTATTGTAGTACTGTCTTACTAATAGTGCATAATCCTAGTGCATAAATAGTTGGCTTTATAAAAAATCTTCGGATCAGGGTGGAAATGCAAAGACTGGAAACATCTGAACTGCCCATCTGAACTGGGCTGTCAAACTACTCAGATGCAGAGAACAACATTTATCTGACACCTGAGAAAAGTATCAGGTTGGTCGCTCAGGCTCTAAGAATAAACGTGACTGGGGCCAGGCTCGTGACTCTGGCTAATTCCCCCAGTGAAAGGGCAGCAGCCTGGTCTCCCAGCTCCACCGCTTGCAAAGTGTCTGGAGGACATAGAACTGGCGATCAGCACACATTCGCTGGTAGGTGCCCACAAGGAGCATTGCAGAAAATCCCAAGAAACAAAGAAAACCAAGGTTGGTTATGGTTTTCTCTGTCCCCTCATTCCCGTAGCCCCTCGGAGTGATCTTCAGAAACCTACATGTAGGCAGGTTTCAGTCAATAGGGAAAATAAAATCAAGGGATAAACAAAGAATCCAATGAGGAAATTCACCTGAGAACCTAGTACCACATGCATTTTGTGTGACAAAATGAATATGAGACTTTTAGCTCTTTGAAAGGAGGGCGCCTATCTTACCCATCTCCGTGTCCCCCGACCCCTCACAGCTACAGAAGCGCTCAGCACTCAGAATCAATGATAAAACAAGAGTTGTAAGCAGAAGGAAGTCTCATGCCCTAGATTCCCAAGGATACGACACTAAAAGACACTTCAAATACAGAGACAAAATTGAAAAGCAGTACCCGTGACATGATTGTGGTTCTTTATCAGGGTTGTGTGACCATGATGTGAAGACAGGAATGAGCAGATATGTGGGACGTGGAACTCTAAGAAGGCAATGGGTGATGAAAATGGTGTGGAACTGTAGACTCAGATAAACTCTTCCGTGTTTCCTTGACTATTATAATATTTTATCTCCCGTATTCAGTGTCCCCTTCGTGGAATGAAAGAGTTAAACTTCTTTGCTGTGAAACAATGTCCAAAAAAAAAAAAAAAACCCAAGGATTCTAAGGAAGGGACTTTTCATTTGATTTCTCCAGAAATGTACCCTAAGATAAGAATTTGCACATAAGGTGTTTATTTGGAAGGTGATCCCAGGAGCTGTGGCCTGGGAATGGAGAAGTGAGACGGGGAAGTGAATTAAGTCCAGAAAATGTGTGTTATCAAGAAAATTACCTCTGGGAGCAGTTTGAGATAAATGCCCCTGGGAATCTCAGAAACAGTAAGCAACAGTGGTTTTCAAACTTTTTAACCACAGTACAGCATTGCTATCTTAGCAATTATTGAAGACCGCAAGGAGCAATTGCTTACATGGGTTGTATCTAAAAATATTTATTATATTAGGAATCAAAACTGAGAAAAAATTTAGACATTTATTTGTTAATTTAAAAAGAAGAGTAAACTTATTACATGTGAACCAAATGGCAAATATTTTATGAAAAGCCATTATATTTTCCAATTCGAAAACGTGATGTGAGAAGGATGAGATTATGTTACATAATTTTTACAAATCTCTTCAATATCTGGTTTAATAGAAAACAAGCAGATTCTCATATGTGCTTCTGCATTCAATCTGTTGCTGTAAGTTTTTGGTTGGAATACTTCTGCCCTTAACCAGATATGTCATTGGAAAAGAATATTTTAATTATGTATATAATTGTGTATATTCTCAGATAATTATGTATATTCTTTTTTGACATTGCACAAAATCTTGACAACTGATCATTTCTTAAAGGTTGGTTTCAATGAGAAATCTAAAATCACATCTGTGAACTTTTATACTCTATTTCATTAAAATCCATTTTTAATCCTGCACTTTGAACAAATCTTTTACTCATATTTGATTTTGATCATGTATTGGTCATATGAAAATTAATGGTTCACTGAGTTAGTCATTCTCAATGCTAACGTATTTCATTATATGACTTCAAAAATTCACACCCACCCTTACCTCCATTTGTGTCATCAGAAAACCAGTTAAGCATTGGGAAGTCATCACGCTCACAGCGGTGGATATAAGTTTTCAAAAATTCTAATTTTCTCCTGAAACCTCTGATTTTATTGGCAACAAATACTGTCAGTGGTTTCTTTAAAGTGACAGCCTATTTCATTCATTTTTGAAAAATGTCCACCAAGTACCCAAGTCTGATAAGCATAGTTTCTTCTTTCAACGCAATCACACAAGTCCGTTTCTTTGAAATAACCGCCATACTTCAGGATGGAGCAAAATTGCTGCATATGTGGTCTTCATTTTATCACATAGAGATTAAAAGGACTTACCTTCAAGGGTCAGTATTTAGTAAAATGTAGCTATTATTATTAATTGTTTACTTGTTTCATCTAGGACATTTTATTTATTTTTTAAAGGTCTATTTATTTATTTTTAGAGAGAGAGAATGAGCACGAGAGAGGGGAGAGGCAGAGGGAGAAAAATCTCCAGCAGACTCCCCGCTGAGCACGGAGCCCGATGCATGGCTCAGTGTCATGACCCTGAGATCAGGACCTGAGCCGAAACCGAGAGTCAGACACTTAACTGACTGAGCCACCCAGGCACCCCCAGGACATTTTAAGTGAAACTGGCTCTTTTCCTTCATCAGTAGAAGATGGTGAAGAATGCAGTGACTGCTAGTGTAGCTAGTACTCCTAGTATAACGGTGTCACTGCCTGATTCATGTGAAGGCAAATTTCCCACCATTGTTCTTACACTGTGAACGCAAAGGTCAACACAGTGAAAAAGGCAAATAACGCTCAAACGATGATGACAATAGTTTCTTGAGGGTGTCTCCAGACACCCTCGGGCCACACTTTGAGTACATAGGTATCAGAATTCTCCCGTCAGAGGGGCAAGCCAGCTGGAAATTTGTAGGTTGGGGGCTGCTCTCCGGAGGGGCATGGACTCCCCAGCACGGCTTGCCCACTGTGCCCACAGATGGAGTAGGCTTCAGCAACCAGTGGAAGCCCTCAGGAAAAGACAGGCACATACCGGAAGCTGGAAAGGAGGAGGGCGTGTACTGAAAGAGGAGGGACCAAGGGGTAATGGGTGGGTAGCAAGGGAGTCAACTAAAGTCACAGAACCAGGTCGGGCTGGGTGAGTGGCAGCAGCGTCCCTTGCTCTTCTCCCTCCCTCCTCAAGGACAGCACTTCCACTCTGTTCCCTATGTTGAGTTTCCATGGAACAGTTGCTCCAAGAAAGGGTTTCACCATTAAGGAAAAAACACGGAATTAGAGCTACTGATTCAGAAGATCTTGAAACTCCCTTCTAGCCCTAACAATGTCCTGATTATGTTATTAATTATTAGGAAATCCCTAAGTGGCATCCTAATGATGTAATCAAAAGAAGGCAAGATAAATAAATTAATTAATTAATTAATTAATTAATTATATGGCAACCTGTTTCAGGCTAGATCTTGCTAATCTGGATCTAGCTGATCTGTGCAGGTCCACTGAGTGAATGTGTTGTTTTCAATAAATACAGTGAGGTACTGTAATATGTTTTTTTTTCTTATGATTTTAATACTGTTTTCTTTCCTCTAAGTTACTTTTTTGCAAGAATGCAATACGCAATACATATAGCATAAGGATATGTGCAAATCAATGGTTTACATTACAGGTAAGGCTTCTGCTCAACAGGAGGCTATTAGTAGTTAGGTTTTGAGGGAATAAAAATTTATATGCAGATTTTCAACTGCACAGGGGTTGGCACCCCTAACGCCTGCATTGTCCAAGGGTCAACTCTACTTCCCAATTGCCCTTTTTCTCCTCCATCAACTCTTGCTTCACATCCTGTTTGCAGCTTGGCAGAGGAGCCTTTTGTACATGAAATCCCCTGGAGTCGTTTAAAGCAGTCACCGGTTCTGCCTGTCGACCAGAAAGACAGGAAACCTTTTGCTGGCCTCTTGAAGAGGCTAGCAGGGGAGGAACATTGAAATTAGTTTTGATGGCCTTTCCATACAAATCATGTCTATAGTAGGGGCACCTGGGTGGCTCGGTTGTTAAGCGTCTGCCTTCGGCTCAGGTCGGGATCCCGGGGTCCTGGGATCGAGCCCCGCATCGGGCTCCCTGCTAGGCAGGAAGCCTGCTTCTCCCTCTCCCACTCCCCCTGCTTGCGTTCCCTCTCTCGCTGTCTCTCTCTCTGTGTCAAATAAATAAATAAAATCTTAAAAAAAAAAAAAAAATCATGTCTATAGTAGATGGTTCCATGCTCCACTGGGAAGATCCCCAAACCCTCGATCCAAAAAATTGAAAGTGGCCCAGGACGAGCAGTGCTTCCAGGTACCAGGCTGAATCAGATGCAAATTTTCCTGGAAGAAAAACACCTTTCTGCCAGGTCTCCAAGAGTTTGGGGAAGAGGAGAGATCATTAAAGTAAGGGAGCAACACAGGTTCTTTCTATATGTGTTCTAATGCTTTGTCGTGGAGCGGACAGATAACCTAACAATCAGACTTAAAAATTAATGGTCATTTATTGGCTCTTATAAATGGAGGGTCAGTGCAAAGAGTGTTTCAGGTGAGGTTTGACTTGGTGCTTCACTTCCGTCACCAAGTCACAGGATTTCTTTCCTATCTGTGTTTGCATGGAGTCAGCATATTCCGAAATCTACTAAAGGTTAAGTTTCTTTGTGCTTACCATATGTCTGCCTCTAGCAAACCGGGCTTCCCCACATCCCTGTTCACATACATGAAGATAGAAGACCTCCCTTTTTTCCACCACTAAACAAAACCCTGGGCTTCATTTAGGCCATGAACCAACTTAGGTTTCCTGCCTACTCCTGAACCAATTACAGTAACCAGGGCTGGACCCATAGGCCAATCAGAGTTTATGGTTCTAGAAGCGGGGTCAATTGCATATAAACCCCATAGCTGCTCTACAAAGGGGGAAAGTAGCTCGGAGTCCAGTAAAGCATGTGAGTATATACACCCTACGTCCTCAAGGTCTGAAGTAAGTTCACATCTTAAAAGTACTGCTCCTTCAGAAAAGAGCTCCCCATGGTACAATCACCTTCCTCTCAGATTATACAGATAATGGAATTTGGTTTTTTTTAGACACAGCAGTCCGTCTTACTGTAACAATGTAAAATCTCTCCAGCCATAAATCTAAGCCAACAGTCAACAGCAGGAGGAACCAGATGTCCCAGGCTGGTTTGCTCAGAGGTTGAGGGAACCAGCAACTTGTCTTTGGGAGAGGAAAGGAGACATGTGGGCAGAGACTGAGAGAGAGCTAGATCAGAATCCTACTGTTACTTCTCCCACAGAGATGTTGATAATAATCTATTTTAAAGTAAATGCTAATATACCATAACTAATGAATACTCCACACTATATACACACCTCCTCCCATTCCTTGACACCTCAGTTATGTGGCCACTACTTCAGGGATGAAGAGGACTTCTGAATTGGGTGAGATAATCTTTCTGTTACTGGGCAGATAGGAGATGAAAAGATAAATTTGGTATAATTATAGAAAATGATGTCAGAGTTACATTTCTTGAACCCCTGAAATTGAATGTCATACCCATGACTGTAGTCAGGTGGTCCTCTGCCCTGTCTTTTCTTTTTTAGTAAAAAACCTAAAATGTGAAATTTACCTTCTTAAAAATATTAAGTGTACAGTATTGCTAACTATATGCACATTGTTCTACAATAGATATGTACAACTTTTTCATCTTGCATGATGATCAAAACTCTATACCCATTGAACAACAACTCCCCATTTCCCCCTGTCCCTTGCCTTGGCAGCCACCACTCTACTTTGTGCTTTGATGAGTTTTGCTATTTTAGATATCTTACGTAAATGAAATCATACAGTATTTGTGCTCTGTGGCTGGTTTATTTCACTTAGCATGATGTCCTCAAGTTTCATCCATATTGTAACACGCGATGGAAGTTCCCTCTTTTTTATGGCTGAATAATATTCCATTGTAAGTATACGTTTGATTGTTTCCACCTCTTCGCTTTTGTGAATAATGCTGCAATGAACATGGGCTCAAGTATCTCTTTATTCTTTGGGGTAAATACCCAGAAGTGGAATTGCTGGAACATATGGTAGTTCTATCTTTAATTTTTTGAGGAACCTCCATGTTGTTTTCCATAGTGGCTGCATTTACATTTCCACCAATGTTGCATTAGAGTTTTAATTTCCCCATATCTTCATCAGTGCTTGTTATTTTCTTTTTTTTTTTTTATGTTTGGTTTTTCTTTGTTTTGTTTTTATAATGCCCATCCTAACAAGTATGAAGTGATGATATATCATTGTGTTTTGATTTGCATTTCCTTGATGATTTGTGATGTTGAACATTTTTCATATACCTATTAGCCATTTGTACATTTTTGATGAAATGTCTATTCAAGTCATTTGCCCATTTTTTAAAAAGTTTTATTTATTTGTTTTAGAGAGAGAGAGCATGAGCAGGGGGAGGAGCAGAGGGAGAGGGACAAGCAGACTCCACACTGAGTGTGGAGCTTGAAGTGGGGCTTGATCCCACGACCCTGAGATCATGACCTGAGTCGACTGAAACCAAGAGTCAGATGCTTAACTGACTGAGCCACCCAGGAGCGCCTTGCGCATTTGTTTAAATCAAGTTAGTTGTTTTTGTTTTATTTTTGTTTTTTGTTTTTTCTCTATTGAGTTGTAGAAGCTCTTTATGTATTTCAGGTACTAAGCCCTTATCAGATGTATGGTTTACAAATATATCCTCCCATTCTGTAGGTTGTCTTTTTACTCTGTTGATTCTTTCCTTTGCTGTTCAGAAGTCTTTAGTTTGATATAGTTCCCCTTGTTTATTTTTTTGCCTTTTTTTTTTGGTCTGTGCTTTTGATGTCATATTCAACAAATCATTGCCAAGAGCAGTGTTAGGAAGATTTTTCCCTTACATTTTCTTCTAGGAGTTTTATAGGTCTTATGTTTAAGTCTTTAACCTATTCTGAGTTGATTTTTGAGTATGGTTTAAGATAAGACCTAATTTCATCCTATGCATGTGGATATCCAGTTTTCCCAGCAGCGTTGTTGGAGACTATTCTTTTTACATTATGTATTCTTGGGATCCTTATCAAAGATCATTTGACCTTATATGTGTGGATTTATTTCTGGGTTCTCTATTCTGTTCCATTGGCCTACATGCCTGTTTCTACACCAATATCATACTGTTTTAATTACTCTAGCTCTGCAATGTGCTATGAAGTTAGGAAGTATGAGATTTCCAGCTTTGTTCTTTCTCAAGATTGTTTTGGCTCTGAGAGGTTCTTCGTGGTGCCATATGAATGTTAGGATTGTTTCCTTTTTTATCTGAAAACAAATGCGTCTTGAAAAGGATTATATTTTGAATCTCTAGGTAGTTTTGGGTAGTGTGGACATTTTAACAACATTAAGTCTTCCAATCCATGAGCACAGGATGTCTTCCTTTGTGCCTTCAATTTCTTTTAGCATTATTTTATAGTTTTCAGGATTGTACAAGTCTTTCACTTCCTTAATTAAGTTTATCCCTAAGTATTTTATTCTTTTTGATGCTATTTTAAGTGGAATAATTTTCTTAATTTTCTGTTCAGATTGTTTGTTTGCCCCATTTTATAGAATGTTCTCCCTAGTCCCGGGAAAGGGAGACATCCACAGCATCTTTCTTAGAATCCTATGCTTGAAGTGACTTGAAGATGCAACTTTCACCAGGTGAGAAACCTGACTAGTCTTCATTTCTGTGCTCTTCAAAATGCTCTCATATCAGAAAGGTCTTCCTAGTGTCCTAACCTCTTTATTTAGCAAGTCCTCTGGGAAAACCAATCATTGGCATCTATGTGGAAGGGGCAGGGCTTGAGGACTTTATAAGGTGACCCCTCTAGTTTTTCACTACTCAGTCTTTGGTTCATTCTTTTTCATTGTGGGAACTTCATTCTGAGGACTTGTAGAACTTATTTTCTTCTAAGTTGTGCATCTGAAACAAATAGTAATGAAAGGTGTCCCAGTTTGCTACAGCCACTAAGCCTTGTCCCTGTGGTCTCTAGGTTTCTTTGAGGTGCATAGCAAATTCCACTCCTCCCTGAAAGATTACAGCTGATGGTCCTTCCCCCCTCCCCGACTTATCATGGGACCTGACTCTTGGAAGGTTGGACGGGGCTTTGAGCTGTCTAACTTGATCATTCAGGGCTGCTGGCCTCAGTGTTACTCAGCCTCCACAAGGGATTCAGGCCTAGAAACGCTGCCTTGTCAGGAGCAAGAGCTGAAGGGTCCCTGAGGAAGGTGAGGGAATGTCTGCCAACCTGTCAGCTGCCTGGGAAGAGGGGGCAGAGCTCCCTGCACCAGCTCTGAAAGCGCTGGGGGCTGTGGGCAGGGAAGCTGTCAGTGCTCTGGCTAGAAACTACAGTTCAGAAAGTCACAGAAGGGCACATCCTGCAGGCACAACCCTGGGCCTTTCTAGAAAAGAATCAGCCTCAGGCCCAGAACTGTTATGACCCTTTTCCCTCAACAACCAAACTGCTGGCTTCGAGTGATTCAGGAAGACACCAAAATGTATCAACCCTCCTTACTTTTTCTTTACTTAAAAGCACCCATAATGACAACAAACAAAAAATGCTCTAATTTCTTTTTTCAAAATGAGAATACAATCCGCATACAAATTTAGAAATATAACAAAGCAAATAATAATCATCACAACAGCAATAATATTATTAGTCATGAGGACAATAGTAATGATAACAACAGTAGTAATAATAGTAATAATTAAAAATTAAGTAGCTGCAGTCCCATCACTCAAAATCCTATCATCCAACAATAAACACTAGTGATATTTTGGTAGATTGTCTGCCCAGCCTTTCTTTTCCCCTTTACATTTTGCATATATGTGGGACCATAAAATTGTTTTATAACCAGCTTTTTTTTTTACGTAGTAATATCCAGCAAACATCTACCCAAGGCGTTAGTCTTCTGGCAACATCATTTTAGCCACCTGTTAATTCCTTACTCAATGAAATGAGTTTATTTCCTTCTCAAATGATTTAAACTCCCTAAGCTTCAGTTTTCTTGTCTGTGTACTAGGCAGACTTATTGCAGACATTTGGGAGACTCATTAAAATCAGCAACAGAGCCCCTGCCATAATCACCACTGAGGGCATATAACTTCTTGTTGTTCCTTCCACTTCCATCACTTATACTACTCCTAGAGTGTATGTGACCATTCCCAACGTTGCATTTTCAAGTCATCTCCTTCTGTTTTATGGCTATTGTATTAGTACAAATTGGTCATTGTTTTCTAAGACTAAATAACCAAAAGTAAACTTACAGGATCAAGATTTTTAGGATTAAAGATTGTGATTGAAAAAATTTTATGTTTATTGTTCAATAAACATGGTCTGAACACCTCCATGAATAAGGTACTGTATGAGGTGCCAGAGTTATATGTGGCAGACAGAGGACATGGCTACTCCATGCCCATGTACAAGGGACTTAATGGGGACACAAATGGATATGAAAAACATATTGGCTTTTAGAACTATCCCTTCATGTACAAAGAAGAAGAAAGACAAGAAGAAGAAGAAGGAGAAGGGAGAAAGATGAAGATGAAAAAGAAGAAGAAGAAGAAGAAAGAAGAAAAGGAAGGAGAAAGAGAAAGGGAAGAAGAAGGGCAGGAGGAGGAGGAGAAAAAGAAGGTCAAGGACAAGGACTAGAAGAAGAAAGCAGTAACCAAAATATACTTTTTACAATAATACAAGGGAGACTTGGCTGTTGATGTTGAGCTGCCAAGATAAGTTGATAGAAAAGGAAGAAAATGTACACTTGACTTGTGCACATTAGTGTGAGCATCTGAGCATGAAGTGCCACTCTATCAAATACAAACTATTTCATTTCAGGTTTCACTGATCTCTATGTCTGCACAGACATAATGTGAAGGGGGAGGGGAGAGGCAAGCCCAGATTCCTTGAGTGGTGTGGGGTTCCATAATACAGTTAGGAGTCATTATGAGAGAATAGATATCAAAATCAATTAGATGTAAATCCTGTCCTTAAATTATAGCATTTAACAAACTGATAAGAAAAAGACAAAAATAGTTAAGGAACTCTCACCGAGGTGCTATCCTTATTGAGTATAGAGAGGAATCCCTTCCATCCAGAAGGGTATGGGAAGGCTTAACCGCATTTGAGTCTCAGAGTATGAATAGAATTTGAATTTGGGTAGGTGAGGGCAGTGTGCTCCAGGCCAAGGGAACTGAATGAGAACAGGAAAAGGAAACTAAATCGTGGTGGCATGTATGGTAAGCAGTAAACAGTTCAGTTTGGCCAAACTGGAGAGGACAGACAACAGCTACTCTTTACTGAGCTCTCACAGTGTGACAACCACTGGGTGGAGGGCTTGATACATTATCTTGTTTGAACTCTACAACTCTGTGATAGATCATTGCATGCTCATTTTACAGATTGAGACAATAGAAACCCACTGAAGGTTTTAGGCAAGAAAACCTGCCTGTTTGGAGCTGAGGTCCTGGAAGATTAATCCGGCATCTGTGTACAGGATGGGGTGTAATGGAGGAAAGTGGAAATGGAGACTGTCTCCATTGTGAAGGCCGTGATGATAGTCCAAATGGCAACTGATGAAAATCTGATGTGTAAAACTATAATGGGGAAGAGAGCATAAATGTCAGTGTGCTGTAGAGATCCAATCTAGAGGACTAGTAAGCTGATTGCATGTGAAAGGTAAGAAAAAAATGAGGCTGAATTTGCAACCCTGAATGACTGCAGAGATGGTGGTGCCATTGATTGAGGAAGAATAGGATGACTTTAGAGGAGTGATGATGGATTTGTTTTGGAACATACTAGGTTCACAGAACAGCCAGTGGTCAATCGCCAGCAGTTGGTGGGAAATGGGAGGCTAGAACCCAAGAGACAGAAATTTGGGAGCAGAGATGTTATAAGACTTGATAATAGGCTAGAAGCTGGATGTGCATCAAAAAATGGCCACTCCATAAATCTGCATCACAGAGACCCCACAGGAGGATGAAAATCCCCGATTCTGGAGTTCCAGGACTATTTAAAATGTATTATCATTTAGCCCTTTAGCTCAAAATTATGTTTGGTGAAGTTTAAGCAAGAATAGTTTCATCATATTCATTATACTTCGGGGGAAAACTTTTATTTCAGAGCAATGATGTGTGTTGTGTGTTGTGTGTGTGTGTGTGTGTGTGTGTGTGTGCCAACATCTCACTGAACTCCCCTAGGACCCAGCCCTAAACCCAGCATATGTCAGTGTTATTGAAAACAGAAGAAAATACAGTTGACCCCTGAACCATGTGGGTTTGAACTGGGCAGGTCTGCTTAAACAGAGATTTTTTTTTTCAACAAATGTATGTACAGTGCTCTAAATGTATTTTCTCTTCCTTATAATTTTCTTTCTTTCTTTTTTTTTTTTTAAGATTTTATTCATTTATTTGACAGAGAGAGACACAGCGAGAGAGGGAACACAAGCAGGGGGAGTGGGAGAGGGAGAAGCAGGCTTCCCACAGAGCAGGGAGCCCGATGTGGGACTCGATCCCAGGACCCCGGGATCATGACCCGAGCCGAAGGCAGTCGCTTAACCAACTGAGCCACCCAGGCGCCCCTCTTCCTTATAATTTTCTTAATACCACTGCTTTTCTTTAGCTTACTTCATTGTAAGAGTACAGTATATAATACAGATAACATACAAAATATGTGTTCATTAACTATTTATGTTATCGGTAAAGCATCTGGTCAACAGTAGCCTATTAGTAGTTAAGTTTGGGGGCAGTCAAGAGTTATATTCAGATTTTTGACTGCCCAGGTGGTCAATGCCCTGAATTCCATATTGTCCAAGGGCCAACTGTGTAAGAGCCTATGTGTGAAATCATTTAGGACAGACACCTCAGCCATGGTTGAGTTGAGTAAGCCTCAGATTGGCTAACTTGTGAAGATTTTCTTCTTATGTGGTGGGAATTCCTAATGGGAAGCTCAAGAAATAAAGTTTAGTGTATGTACAGATGTTTCTACCCAGTGTGTGTGTGTGCATGTGTGTATGTTTGGTTTTTCCTAACAACAAAATAGAATAAAAGCAGATTTTGTGATGTGTCCTTCAAATTTGGATAGCTGGTAGCATTTCTCCCCCCAAAATCCCTAGAGTAAATGACTTCCTTTTAAATCTGAAGCATAAATCATAACTGTGCTCTCTCTCTGGGGCTTCTGCTTTTTGTCAAATTAACAGCTTTCAAAAGAAACACATATTTTCAGCTGACCTGCAGTTGGACCTAACATTTCTTCCCCAAGCTGTTCTCAGACATTTAAGTCCTGGTAGAGAGAGGACACACTTTCAGAATGTGCCTGGGTGGCCCAGGTCCCCTCCCGGCCTCACCAGTTTAATCCATCTGCCTTCCAGGGGCCGCTTTTGGCTAATGAATCCTTAGCTCCAAGTTTTCCCTCCTTCTAATGAGTGCTAATAAAATGCATTTAACTCCACTAATGCCACGAAAACGCAGCGTTATTTCATTGTATCTACTTAATAAGAACCTTGTTTAATATCAAATTACCACCTGCTCAGCCAAAGCATATGCCGGGGGAAGCCGGGCTGTGAGGAGGGGATATCAAGTGCTATAATTTGGACATTCCTCCTACTCTGCCCTGCAGTCCTACGTGATTGCTTAATTCATTTAGCCGAGCTAGTCTGATCCTTCTGCCAACTGTTTTGTAAAATTTACTGCAATGCTAGGCAACCGGTCCCACCACACAAGCTAGAAATATAGGATTGCTTTTCCTGGGACCAAGCTATTAACAGTTGTTTGGGGAGAGGCAACAGGCAATGGAGCAGATACTGTTACAAAAAGGAAGAAATTTTGGATGTGCCTCATCTTATAAAATAGTTACAGCAAAACCAGTTTGTATTAATCAGATCTTTTCCCCCCCTAATTGTTTAAGGTCTAGTTTCAGAAGCAACGCATAGTTGTTTCAGATTTATCTTCAATGAGCAGTGATGTCTCGTCTCCTATTTATCTTGGCTCTCAACTCCTCTGCCTTCTTTGGAACCAGCTCCTCACTCAAGTAACTGTCAGTGACAAATATCTATTGAAAGCTTTCCATTTAAAGAAAAGAATCATTTTTAGGGTGCCTGGGTGGCTCAGTTGGTTGAGCGTCTGCCTTCGGCTCAGGTCATGATCTCAGGGTCCTGGGATCAAGCCCTGTGTCGGGCTCCCTACTCAGTGAAGAGTCTGCTTCTCCCTCTCCCGCTCCCCCTGCTTGTGCTCTCTCTCTCTCTGTCAAATAAATTTTAAAAAAATCCTTAAAAAAAGAAATGAATCATTTTGTAATTTGAATTGGTTAATTTTAAAGTTTCATGTCTATTAGGCTTTCTTATAGTGAAGCACACCTCTGGTCTCATTACCTGTAGAACCTTCATTCTCAATCCCCCCCCCCCACCCCCATC
>NC_138374.1:128952163-128979203 GCF_054177405.1 Leptonychotes weddellii
AAAATACAAAAACACTAATTCAAAGGCATACATGCACCCATATGTTTATTGCAGGATTGTTTACAATAGTCTAAATTATGGAAGCAACCCAAGTGTCCATCAACAGATGAATGGATAAAGGGGAAGTGGTATATATATATACAATGGAACATTACTCAGTCACAAAAAAGAATGAGATCTTGTCTTTTGCAACAATATGGATGGATTTAGAGGGTATAATGGTAAGTGAAATGAATCAGTCAGAGGAAGACAAATACCATATGATTTCATTCATTTGTGGAATTTAAGAAACAAAACAAAAGAGAAAGAAGAGACAAACCAAGAAACAGATTCTTAACTACAGAGAACAAACAGATGGTTACCAGAGGGGAGGTGGGTGAGGGGATGGGGGAAATAGGTGAAGGAGATTAAGAATACACTTGTCATGATAAGCATTGAGTAATGTATAGAATTGTTGAATCACTATGTTGTACACCTGAAACTAATACACACTGTATGTTAATTATACTGGAATTTTAAAGAAGTCTAAAAAAACTAACAAAATAAATAATAGATGATAGATAGATAATAGATAGATAGATAGATAAACTACCTTTACCGAAGTATCATTTTTAAGCCAGGAAATCTACCATTTTAGATGTATAGTTTGATGAGTTTTAATAATATAATACATTCACGTAACAATCAGCATAATCCAGGTTTAGAAGGCTTCCAGGTTCCCTTGGGCTTATTTGTAGTCAGTCCTCACTCACATTGTCTCTGACAACCATTGATCTACTTTCTTCTCTATGGATAGCCTTTTCTGGACATGTAATGTAAACAGAATCATAAAATATGCAGCCTTTTACATCTGGTTTTCACTCAGCATCATGTGTTTGAGGTTCATCCATGACGCGGCATGTGGCATCACTTTGTTCCCTTTTTATTGCTGAATAATTTGCCATTGTATAAATAAAGCACATTTGTTTATCCATTTCAGTTGGTGGACATTTGGGTTGTTCCCAGTTTTTGACTATTATAAATAGTGCTGTGTGTGAATACCTGTGTACATGTCTTAATGTGAACATACATTTTCATTTTTCTTGACAGGTATCTAGGAGTAGAATTGCTGGGTCATACGCTAAGTGTATTTCTAACTTTTTAAAAAATTATCAGACTGTTTTTTAAAGTGGCCGTACCATCTACATTCCCACAAGCCATGCACGAGTTTCCAGTTTCTCCACATCCTGGCCAAGACTTGGTCTTATCAGCCCTTTTGATCCTGACCGATAGAGTGCATATGCAGTGGGGTATCTCATTTCTCTACATCACAGCTCTAAAGCATGCAACTGACTTTCATTGCCCTGGAGAGGAATCAGCACTGTTATTACTCTAATGAGACAGCTGGAGTTCATTCCATAACAGGAACACCATACAGTCTCCTTGCTCCTTCCTCTAAACACACCCCTGGAGCTGTTCCTGTGGAGCTGTTTTCCTGCCTCAGTCTACTTGATGTTCCCCACAATGTGGCCCAAAGTGGCTCAAAGCCCGCTGTCTCTGAACTTGAAAAATTAGCACCATATCTTCTATGGTTTGTTCAATGTGTTCCAAATTGTCAACTTCACACAGATGAGCACTTTATCATACTAGCATTTCATAGTGACTAGAAGAATGAGCTTTCCTGGCAGATGGGCTTGGGTTTGAAGGAAGATTCCTCCATCTTCTATCTTTGTGACCTCTCAGAAGACCTAGGGTGGTGTGAGAATTAAGTAAGACCGTGTATATAAAGCATGTTTATATAACTAGAGTTCCGTCAGTGTTCGCTGTAAGAGTTACATAACAATTCTTATTATGTTGTGCTCTTAAGCAAGTGCTTCCTGAATTATTCAACACAGTGTCATTTAAGTTTCCTATGATTTTAACCCACACAGGTCATTAACACAGAGAATAAAGGTTTGTCATTGTTTGGATATCTCACCTCAACACTGAGTATAATGGCTTGTCATCGTAAGAAATTTAATTCCACTTGTTAATTACATTTCAGAGGTCAGAATAGCACTAAAGTCTTTGGAGGATAGAAATACTGTGTGCCCCTTAAATAATTATCATGTAATAGCTAGCTTTTGTCTTGTGCCTGCCATGTGCCTTATTCTACATTTGATAATTTGCACATATTATCAGTAGTCCTTAAGCAATGTCACAGAACTGACATAGAATTCGTGATGGAATTCTCTGATGAGTCTGAATAAATTAATATGGATAAGACTGTGGAAAGTGATCTATTGGTGCGTGAAGTGAAGTCGTTTGCTCATTCATTCATTCAACAAGTATTTCTTCATCTTCAGCATTCCAGCGGCTATCCTAGGTTCTAAGTTTACAACAATAAACAAAACCAATCCTTGTAGAAGGGGAGGCAGGCAATTAATTAGCAAACAGACCAATTAGGTAATTTCAGAGAGGGGTGAGTACTATAAAGAAAATAAAATGGCCATTAGTGTAGAGAGAATTTGGGATGCAGAAGAAGGAATATTAGAGTGGTTGGTCACAGGCAATCTGGGTAAAGGACTTGTGAGCTGAGACCTGACTTGTATAATTTACATGCATGTTACTAAAAAAGTACTTCTTATAAAAAAAAAAATAAGGTGTGTATTTTGCTGTGAGGATTTTGCTATGAAAAGAAGAGAAATGAGGGGGAAGCAGTAGGGTGAGGTTAAGAGAGGGTCTAAAGAAATAAACGAAAGAATGATATAAGACAATGAAGGGACCCCCAGGCACGCAGGGCATGGCTGCTGTCTGAATCATCTGTGCCAGACTCACAGGCGCCATGGAGTGTTGCTGGAGTCTGCAGAGTTGTGTCTATCAGAGGATTACTCCCTGACTGTCCTCACTCTTTTCTTTAAGTAAGGGCCCACTTCTATCATTTTCACTCATCTCCCAGCCCTGGGAGCAGCATTTTGCATATAGTTCATGCTCAATAAATGTTTGCTAAATAGCTAGAGCTCAAGTACTTTTTTTTTCCAAAAAAAAAATTGCTCTTAGAGAGCAAAGAATGATTGGTCTTTTCAAATGTCAGAGCTTAATTAATAAACTGTCGAGCAGCTACGCCACCCTGAGGTAATCAGTAATCTCTTGGGACCTTTGTTTTTCTCATCTGTGCCATGCAGATGACAAGTGCCTCCCTGGGACTAGATGAGAGGAAGTGTGAGAAAGCCTTCGGGCAAGTCAAACCTGTCACCCTTTTGCTGGGAGCTCTATATTCATTGTTTTCTTCTTCTTCTTCTTCTTCTTCTTCTTCTTCTTCTTCTTCTTCTTCTTCTTCTTCTTCTTCTTCTTCTTCTTCTTCTTCTCTTCTTCTTCTTCTTCTTTTTTTTTTTTTTTTAGTTTCAAGGATAGAATTTAGTGATTCATCAGTGGCATGTAACACCCGGGGCTCATCACATCACCTGCCTTCTTTAATGCCCATCACCCAGTTACCCCTTCCCCCTCCACCTCCCCTCCAGCAACCCTCAGTTTGTTCCCTGCTATTAAGAGTTTCTTATGGTTTGCCTCCCTCTCTGTTTTCATCTTATTTTATTTTTCCTTCTCTTCCCCTGTGTTTATCTGTTTCATTTCTTAAATTCCACATATGAATGAAGTCATATGGTATTTGTCTTTCTCTGACTTATTTCATTTAGTGTGATACCCTCTAGTTCCATCCACGTCATAGCAAATGGCAAGATTTCATTCTTTTCAATGGCTGAGTAATATTCCCTTGTATATATATGACATGTGCCTCTTCAAATCACTGTGTTTGTAATCCTTTGGAGAAATACCTAGTAGTTCAATTGCTGGGTCATACAGTAGCTCTATTTTTAACTTTTTGAGGAATCTCCATACTGTTTTTCAGTATGGCTGAGAACTGGCTGCACCAGTTTGCATTCCCACAAACAGTTTGAGAGTGGGATCCCTATATTCTTGAGGGGGGAGGGTATAGAAAGCATGTAGGGAGGTGAACATTTTCCCATTGCTTCTCTCACAAAGCAGATGTGGGAGATGCAGGGAGGGGTGAGAGAGAGAGCCAAACACATAGCGATGTCATGGTTGTTTATTGTTTTCACCCGTGTGGTAATAAATCAATGTGAGGTTTGTCATTTTAATTAGTCTTCTTTCAGTCAGGGAAGTCAAGGCTGTTAAGTGCTGATAGGGAGCTGAAAAATTACCTGAGAACAAGTGTCCGGAAGAAGTCCCAGAGTTCTGGTTTCAGAGTGCTGCAGGTTAGTGGGAATGGAGTGGGTGTGCTGAGCCCTCCACCTCAGAAAGGGAGGATTTGCTTCGGTTGGGTGTAAGGCTGTCAGGAGAGTGGAGGGGAGAAGCTCAGTTGGTCCCTGTCCTGCTTGCCCCCAGCCAGCCCTGTGGTGAGCTGCAGGGAAGGAAGAGTGGAGGGAAGGGGAATTGAGGGGGTCAATCTCCGTGCATGTTTCTATCTAGTCTAAAGTCAGGACGCAGAAATGAGATATGCAAAATTTTGGGAGCTACTGCCCTCAAAAGTGAGAACAGGGGAAAACGAAGAAAAGCAAACCAAAGTTCTATTTTGAAGTTTGGCAAAGAAAATGTTGCCAAGTGGATTTCTCTGTGTTGAATTGCACCATATCACAAGGAAGCCCGGTTCTTGAGATGCCTCAGGGAAGAGCCTAAGCCCCTGGCAAAGGGTATGTTTGTACAAGAATGCTTGCAGGCTTGTGGAGGGTACTCATTGATATATCCCACTAGATAATAAAAAGAGACAAGAACCCAAGTCCTCCAGACACCAAGTCCTGGCTGACCTTTCTGAATCCACTCTTCCTCTCTCCACCTACACCTAGGGGGGGTCATTAACTCTCCCCTCACAATAAGATTTGGCAGCAACAGGATGATGTTGGAAGGCACCTCTTGGAAGAATCTTAATTCTTTTTTTTTTTTTTAAAGATTTTATTTATTTATTTCACAGAGGGTTAGTGAGAGCAGGAACACAAGCAGGGGGAGTGGGAGAGGGAGAAGAAGGCTTCCCGCGGAGCAGGGAGCCCGATGCGGGGCTCGATCCCGGGACCCCAGGATCATGACCTGAGCCACCCAGGCGCCCTGGAAGAATCTTTTTTTTTTTTTCTTTTTTTTTAAGATTTTTTTTTTATTTATTTGAGAGAGAGAGAATGAGAGACAGAGAGCATGAGAGGGAGGAGGGTCAGAGGGAGAAGCAGACTCCCCGCCGAGCAGGAAGCCCGATGTGGGACTCGATCCCGGGACTCCAGGATCATGACCTGAGCCGAAGGCTGTCGCTTAACCAACTGAGCCACCCTGGCGCCCGCCCCGGAAGAATCTTAATTCTTCTACTTACTGTGTGTCCAGGGGAACCACTCAACTCTCTTAGCCTTGGTTCCTTGTATACAGTAGAAACAAAATATCTATTCTACTTCCCCACAGAATTGTTTTAAGGATATGATGGTGTGTTCTAAACTACAAAGTGTAATAGAATAATGAATTATTATTACTAGTGTCATTATATTTGTAGCAATAAAAAGCTATTTCTTTGGATTTTATGGATTTCCAAATTTGGAAATGAGCTTAAAGTTCAGCTATTCCAATTGGTCTTCTACTTCCAAGCTCTTCAATCATTTCTTGATGAGGTGATTGTTCACTCTTTCCTTGAGACTTGAGTAAGATTTACCACCTTCCAAAGAAACTGGAACTGTGTTTGGACAGCTCTAATGTTTTGTGCTTTAACGATCAAGCTGAATAGAAACCTTTAACTTCTCCTCTTTAGTACTGGTTCTGCCTTCTAAAACCTCAGTCCATTTTCCAACATGGTAGTCCTTAGCATAGTTTAACAGAACTCTTGCCTTACTCTTAAATCTTCTCTTTCCCCAGCTGAAGAGCCTGTGTTCAAACACTCCCCGAGTGACATGGCTTTGGATTTCTTCATCGTTCTAATTGGTCAGCTTTAAGTATTTCTGTTTTCTGTTTCTTCCCTAAAATGTGCTCCCTGAGCTGAATACCCAGGGAAGGTATGATTAGTGAATCACAAAACACCCTCAGTCAGATTTGCTTACCTTTCTCCAAGTTTTCATCTTACTTTTTAGCACAAATGAAATGCTTTGTTTTTAGTTTTGGTCACTTATCTTCATCCTAAAATATGCTCTTTTATTAAAATCTTCTCTCAATGTTTTCATCCAGTTCTGTTTATCTGTCATTCCTATTCTCAGACACCTGGGACAGTGAGTACTTTGTAGAAATGGAGCTGGAAGGATGAGTAGGAAAGTGGGCATGCTTGACCTCAAGGAGAGAAGACAGGGGAGCAGATTCCAAATACATGAAAAATGGACCCGTAGAGAAGAGGTTAAATTTGTACTTTGTTGATCTAAAGAGTAAAACTGTGACCAGTCCCCCTTCCTGGGGGAGGTTCCAGATCTTAGTCACAAGTGGTAAGGAACATAGGATTTGGAATGGAACAGATCTGGTTTCAAGTCCTGACTTTGCAACTGCCTGGTTCAGTGGGCTTAAGCAATTTTTCTACATTTCTTCAGAGCCTCCACCTCTCCCTCTACAAAATGAGATTGATATCATCAACCTCATTGGGTCTTTTTCGGGACTAAATGAGTTAAGGTTAACCTGAGGGTTAGCCCTCAGGAAGCATTCAACTGGCCATGCCCCAGGACTCTGCGTCCTGTGGTCTTTATACTCACACACTCACTTGTCCTGCTTCTACTCACTTTATAAAAAAGCTTCTGCATGGTAGATTATGTTCAGAAATATTCACTCCCTCCCCGTGACTCCCATGGGAAGAAGATAATTACCCACCGCATCGATGGTGCACTTGGCTGTGTGAGTTGTTTTGGCCAATGGGATGTCATCAGCCATGAAGCAGTAGAGTCTTGAAAAGTGTTTTCTTACTTGAGCTTACGCTCTTTTTTTTCCCCAAGATTTTATTTATTTATTTGAGAGAGAGAGAGAGAGAGAGAGCATGAGCTGGGGGAGAGGCAGAGGGAGAAGCAGACTCTCCGCTGAGCAGAGAGCCCACTGTGGAGCTCAATCCCAGGACCCTGGGATCAGGACCCAAGCTGAAGGCAGACGCTTAACTGACTGAGCCACCCAGGTGTCCCTGAGCTTACACTCTTGAACCTCTGCCATCCCATGAGAAGAAGGTGCCCAGGACAGACAGTTCATCCCAGGAGAAAAACAAAAGTTGCAAGGAACAGAGATGAACCACCGCAGCTGAGGCCACCCCAGATCAGCAGCCACCAGCTGACCCCATGTTGTTCCTGAGGTTTTTGTGGATGCAATATGCAATGATACTGTGGCCGTAGTTATCTGAAATAACCAATAAACTAAGATATCAATGGCTGACAAGGTTTCATGTTTCCTTCCTCTGGAAGACATGGGAAGCTAACACTCTTAGTAGTTCAATAAATATTTAAGTGAGTACTATCTGCCAGGTGCCCAAGAGTAGTTATTTTGCTGTCATATAGGGGACTCTTCTCTGAAGAAGCTTACTTAAAGGAGTATAGAATCATTCTAGAGCCCAATGCCCTTGTCTCAAAATTACTCCCCTCAAAGCACAACATGATCTGCTACACACGCAGGACTTGGCTAGTTCCTCCCCTTTAATCTCTGGACATCTCTCTGCCTTGTGGATTCAGAGCATCACCTTGCTCCCCTCGTCTCCAGGGCTGAGCATCCTGGAAATTCTGTAATGTTGGATGAAGGGGTCGAATTTTATTAGGTGACAAGCTCTTCCCTTCCCTTTTCAATAAGGTGCTCCAAAGTCCACTCCCTGTCTTTTCCATGCACTTAGGCTGTCCTTGCACACTAATCCGGCATTATGTGGCATTTTGGGGTGTGAAGGAAAAGACAGAAGCTAATAAGGACTTGCTTTCCCTTAGCTGGGGTTCCCTAGAGATAGGGCTCGCAGTGGGATTGCAGCAAGCCTTTGCTCTGGTGCTCGGAAGTCTGGGGCTGCAACCGCACAGAAGAGGGTGCTCTTGTGTAAAGCTGTGGCTGGCTTCCTGGGAGGAGGTGACGTTTCCTTGTTTCTTACTGAGCAGATGATTTGTTGCTTATGAGAGTTGGTAAATGTAGTCTGTATTAGCGCACACGGATTCTGCAACAACAGATAAAAACCCCAACCTGCAAAACTATCGGGAAACTCATCTGTGTTGAGGCTGCACACCCCTCGCTTCTGCTGTTCTGATAGGACACAGCCAACTTTTACCTGCATCCTCCCCTTTGATGACCGCACCAGCCAGGCCTTCTTCACGAAAACTCTCAAGGAATAGGGACAAAAAGAATGCCATTCCTTTTAGATTTTTAAAATTTTATTTTGGCATGTGGAAAATAACTAGCTAGCCATTAACTCATTTGTCACACAAATATTTATTGAGGGTTAATTTTAGTTTTCTAATGCTTTTAGGGAAAGAAATTAAAGCTTCTTTCCTACCAACCAGACCCAAGCAGTCTGGTCCCTGCTTCTCTCTCTGACAGAATCTCAAGTTAACTGCCTTCTTCTTGGCTCTTTGAGGCCTCGGGCTTTGGCTTTCATATTCCATTTTATTAGAATTATTTCTTTTCTGGCTCTTCTAGTGCCTGTTTTTCCCTCATTCTCCAGAGCTCAGCACAGCTGTCATATTTTCAGAGAGACTTTCCCTAAGCCTGCATATTAGTCTCGGTTCTCCAGAGAACCAATCAGAGACACAGAGATATATAGATATAAATTTATTATAAGGAATTGGCTCCTGTGGTTATGGAGGCTGAGAAGTCCAAGACCTCTAGCTGGCAAGAGGGAGAACCAGGACAGCTGACGGTGTAGGTTCCAGTCAGAATCTCAGTCCAAAAGCAGAAGAGTGATGTCCCCACTCAAAGGCAGTCTGGCAGAAAGAGAGAGCCTTTTAGTTCTTTTCAGGCTTTTGACTGATTAGATGAAGCCCATCCACACTGGGGAGGGCAATCTGCTTTACTCAGTTTACTGATTCAAACGTTACTCTCTTCCAGAAACACCTGCATAAACACACCCAGAAAAATGTTTAACCAAAAATCTGGACATCCCCGTGGCTCAGTCAAGTTGACACATAAAAATCAATCATCACAGTCCGCTTCTAAATTGTCCTCCCTAATTACTATTGCCTTGTCCCATTGATCTTCTTCCCAGTGTTTATCATAATTGGCCCGTGTCTTGTTTATTTGTCACATTTCCTGTCTGTTTCTCTTGCTACAGTGTGAGCGCCACAAAGGCAGGGATAGGCTTTTGTGTTTCTTTCTCTGTCCCTTTAGCCCTGAAGAGTGGAGGTACCCAATAACACTTAGTATGTATTTCTGAATGAAATGGGTACAAAGATAAAAGAATTATACAATGACATAAAAAAGTATCAAAAAGAAATATTAACAGAATGTTATGAGAATATGGAAAAACAGAAGCCCAAATCTCTGTGGAAGGGTCAGGAAAGGCTTTAGAATGAGGAGACAAGAGCGGGGTCCTGAAACAGGATGAGGGGGCAAGTAGGCAGCAGACAAGGAGTAGAACGGAAGTGAGATTGGCACGGTGGGCTGAGCAGTGCCTGCCAAGGTGGGGACCTAAAGGGATCAACCTATTCCAGAAATGGTAAGAAAGTCAGGGTGTCCGGGCATCAGAGCAGATTGAGAAGGGTCTTTATGAGCTGCAGGATCCAGGGGTGTAAAGGCAGGATCTGGGAGGACAGCAGAGGCCGGAGTTTTGAATGGGGATCTTCAAAATGTGTCAAAATTTTGTTGAATGCACAACATTACTACTCTACTTCACTCTGGAGGCAGAGTGGGTAATGGGTAGGAATGGGGAGAAGTTGATGCCCAGGAACCAGTTACAACCTTTGGATGAGAGAAGATAAAAGAGTAGCAGACAGCTCGGGGCTTCAGGGCTTCAGCAGGAGCTGGAGTGCCCGACAGGCAGCCCTGGATGTGGGTGCTGGTAAGGCTGGCCTGTGGCTTTGGGACAGGCCCCGAGGGTCCAGTGTTTCCTCCAGCATGAGACAGCCTCGTGATGCGAGAGATGGCTTGGTGTTGCAAGGACATGAGATGAAGAGGTGGGCACAGAGCATCATCGGGTTTGGGAGCTAGATGAGGTTCAGGGAACCTGACACATGGCAGGGCAGGGGCCACACAAGGGGCTGAGGGGTCCTCTGTGGCCAATGGGCGTAGCTGGAAGGGGGCCGTTGAGTGGACTGAGAAGGTTCAGGCAGAATAAAAGAGGAGACAGGAAATTTAGGGACGCTTCTGAGGTAGAATTTATAAGACCTGGTAAATAATTAGATTTACCGGGGTGAAAAACAAAACAAAACAACATTGAGAATGGCTTTCTTGGAAATCGGAAGGAGGGACCAGAGGAATAACAGATTGGGCAGAAGTATTTCAGGACACCCGTGTCCTCTAAGCAGATTCAGGAACTCTTCAATCCGCTGCTTCATCGGGATACCCTATAGCGAGCTGCTTGATATGTAGGTGGGGAATTTTCCTAAGAACACTATTCACTAAATAGGTCCATATGGGAAAGATTGATTGCTCGGTCCTAAACTGTTTGCATTCCAGAACAGTCTCTTCTTCAGAACAGGCACCAGAGAATTCACCCCATGACCATCATGCCCTCATCGGCATCATCCCCCTTTCCATCCAAAGCAACAGAAGCAACTGACCGAACACTTGCTCTAATAATAACCACTGTTTATGGGGCACTTGCTCTGTCCCAGGATCCTTCTAAGTGTTCTCCACATGTCAACTCCATCAGACGCCTTCACACACCGAAGTGAAGGAAGCACATCATTATCCACATGTTACAGGGGGAGGAACTGAGGCACAATGAGGAAAGTGACTTGCTGGGGGAGGTGAAGCCATCAGACCCTGTGCTTAAATATCCTTAGTCTCCCCGATACCTCGGGGCATCATGATTATCCCCTTTTTACAGGAACGAGGAACGCAAGGTGTGAGGTTACATCAATTTCCCCAAACCGTCCAGCCCACAAACACTGGAGTTGATATTTAAACGACCGTTTTTAAGTCATGCCACGGAGAGGGTGTTTAGTGTGAGAGCCTGACAATTAGCTTTATTGATTGTAATGTAAGTCCCTGACTTTAAGCTTTTGATTGCCCTGGTGTGGCATCCATTTCAAAGACAGCCGTTTCTCAGATGAGCATATTGCCAGCTACTCAACTAGATAAAGAGCCAGGCTGCCCCACCCATGAAGTTCCCCTTTTAGGGAGCCCTGCAAAACGTAGATAGCTGACTGCTTCCTTTTCCCTTTCCGTGCTTTAATACCTGTTGTTGGGGTTTAAATTCACCTTTAATAAAGAATCTGTGAAACCGTAGGCCCCCCACCCTCCATCCCAATAGAAGCGGAACCCCAGGTAAGCACAAACCCTCTGTCTCTCTACCCACAACCATCCTGTGTGGCCCCGAGCGTGCTGTGTTCCTTCCGTAACCTATGAGTAATAAACCTTGTTTTTCCGAAGTTCCCTGATGGTTGTTGCTGAGCTGAGTCTTGCAATCATAATAAGAATCACAAGGGCTCCACTGGCCATAACACTGGCTTGCGTCCAGGGGAATGCCCGTGGGGGCTGCCACAAGCAGCTGGGATGCAGGTGAGCCCCACAAACACTCCTCGCTGACAGCATCACTCTCAACAGGCTGAGGCTGTCACAAAACAGGGGACCACCTCTGGAGCTCTTCTGCTCTGCTTTGTTCAAAAGTAAACACACGAGGAAACAGATATTTTAAACGTAGAAAATAATAGCAGTGAATATTTATCAAACACACAATGGGAAGTGCTTTCCATAGCGGACCCCTGCAAAATTTATTGTCATTTCCACGTCGCAGATGAGAGTTTGTGGACAACGTAATTTGCTCGAGGTCACGCGGCAAAAGACAGAGCCAGGATTCAAACCTAGGTGTGACTCGTGGGTTTTATTCACATGGAAAAGACCCCCTCTGAGCTGGCTGTTAGATGCCACCTTCTTTCACTTTTAGTCTCAGCTTTTATATCTAGGGGGAAAGTTTTTTTGTTTATTTTTTATTTTTTTAAGGTGAGGGTTTTAAAACATCTCTCCCTCCTACCTCCATCCATCTCCTGCCTCCAGGGCTCATTCTGCCTAAAATTAGACCCTTTCTTCCAACAGGTATCTCTCTGTCGACTCTGAAGGTATCATCGGGCCAGCAGACACCATCTGGGCAGCACACAGCAGAATCCTCATGATGAGTGAGGCCAGATTACCAGCAATCACTGTCTCCGGGTCTTTATTTTTAGTAAAGAAATTTCCAGGAGAAAGGCAAGGCCAGCAGAGGAAACAGCTTAACATCGACTAGTTTGCATCATTCCAGCAGGCGTTGGGGCATAGAGGCTGTCCCTGGCTATTTGGTACCTGGCCCTGAGTTGATGGGGCAGGGGGGGCGTATTTGCTTGATGTGTGAGAGTTCGATAAAGCAGACAATTAGGGGTATGCACTTGGCATCGGCCAGAGGGTTTACAATATAATTTTTGTGTGCCTGCAAACGCTGGATCACAGGGGAGATGTCAACAACTTTGGCCATTAATTTAGTTCTGTGATTACTGGATGCCAAATAGACAAACACAGAGTCTAAGGAAACAGAACATTACTGCAGAAAATGCTAGAGCATACATCTTGCCTTCCATTCCATCCCATTCCTCATTTTCCCTCACTCCCCCAGGCCAGTGTGATGGACAGGTGAATAGTTCATTGCAGGCTGGGGGCCTCTGCTCCTGTTCACCTCAAGCTGTTGTTGCATATATCTAGAGCTTTGGTGTATGCCTTCATGGGCAATGAATGGCTTGCCCCACCATCCTACCCCAGGACTGGCCCTCTCCTGGCCACTGCCAGGGCCCTGACTATAGTTGTCATCATAAGGGGACATGTTCATGAGCCATAGACTCAACACTTTCAGTGTAGGGAATGTGGAGACCAAAGAAGAGTCCTGATGTCATCTTTCTGAGAAATCCTAATTTAATTTGGAAGAGAGGAGAAGGATATGCAGATTTTAGCAGAAGTCTTCAAAACAGCAGTGATTATGAAGGTGTGCCGAACAGGAGACTGGCTGCTTAAATGGGGAGCAGACAGAATGCAGGGATGAATCCAGAATGGCCAGGACCCACAGTCCCAGCTCCCCCATTGTTATGATCCCACATACGTCTACTATGATTATTTGAAAAAATTAGATTCAATCTTTTTAGGTTGTATGTCTGCAGTAAATGTGAATGTTTATAGTAAGCTGAAACTTTATAGGAATGGCTCCTGTGATAAAATATATGAAAATGTGGGGCGCCTGGGTGGCTCAGTTGGTTAAGCGACTGCCTTCGGCTCAGGTCATGATCCTGGAGTCCCTGGATCGAGTCCCGCATCGGGCTCCCTGCTCAGCAGGGAGCCTGCTTCTCCCTCTGACCCTCCCCCCTCTCGTGTGCTCTCTCTCTCTCATTCTCTCTGTCTCAAATAAATAAATAAATAAAATCTTTAAAAAAAATATATATATATATAAAGGTAAATAAAGAATTTGTAGACGAAAAATGCACTTAGTGATGGGTTTATACCTCATTCTCAGGAAGGAAGAAAATAGCTGAAAACGTTTTCGGAGTAACCACATAAAAAGAATACATTTACATCCTTTAAATTTATTTCTCCTTCTGTGTTCCTACCACTGGAAGAGTAAAGTCGCTTTGAGAGAGAGCACTTCCTCTACCCTTTATATGTATTTAATGTGATCGCATCGCCTCATTTCTCAGTTGGTTTTATTTGCCAGGGTAGAGAATTTCCAAACTTCTGTGTAAAAAATATATGTGCCTCCAGAGAAAATATATGCAGTCTGAAGTTGACGAATTAAGAAATAAAGATGATGATAGAAGAGCTGGACACTGGACACTTTTTTATTTTTATTTTTATTTTATTTTTTTTTAAGATTTTTTATTTATTCATTTGAGAGAGAATGAGATAGAGAGAGCATGAGAGGGGGGAGGGTCAGAGGGAGAAGCAGACTCCCCGCCGAGCAGGGAGCCCGATGCGGGACTCGATCCCGGGACTCCAGGATCATGACCTGAGCCGAAGGCAGTCGCTTAACCAACCGAGCCACCCAGGCGCCCACTGGACACTTTTTAAAAAAAAAAAAAAGTAGATTGGCGTGGGGCACATAGATTGCAGGAATTTTCATTTTTATTTAATACCATTGTTCAATATTGAATTTGTAACTGCGAGCTTGTGTTACTTTATAATTGAGAGAGAGAGAGAGTGCGTGGAAGTGTGAGACAGAGCGGTGACAGACTTGTCAGTCGACATTTAGAACTGTGGAAACGGGATCTGCTGAATGGAACAAGGCACCAGCGACGCCATGATGCCAAGTATACAGATCTTTCACTTGATGTCAGAGTGGGTCTTCAATCTTTGCACACAGGTTCTGTCAGCAGTAAAATGGAAACGAACACTGTGTCTTCCTTCTGTAGTTTATCTCAATCCATATGCTAAAATAAGTTTCAAAATGTTATGTATGACAACTACAGGAAAATGGTTAATATAGAAATGGGTGGAATTAGCATAACATGGGGAATTTAGCATGATGCTATGCCTTTTTAACTTCTTATCTGTGTATCATCATAGCAAAACCATCTACTAAAAACGCTGTAAGATTAAATGAAACTGCATAGCCATTTCTGAAGGCAGAGCTTTATAAATGAAGATATTGTTTGTCTTTCAAATAGAGAACACAATTCCTACAATTCATGAATTATACTATGGGTACCACATTTTCCCCTGGGTGGGGAATTATATAACATTTCTCAGAGGTTTAGGAAACACAGGAATTCAGGAGTGCCTAGGTGGTTCAGCTGGTTAGCCGTCTGACTCCAGGTTTCTGCTTAGGTCGTGGAGCCCCAAGTTGGGCTCCACACTGGGAGTGAGCCTACTTAAAATTCTCTCTTTCCCTCTCTCTCTCTGCCCCTCCTCCCCCACCCCCTTTCTAAAACAAAAAAAGAAAAAGAAGAAAGAAAAAAGAAACACAGGAATTCTGCTAAGTTTGGGACACAAGTTACAGTCACAGAATCTCAAGGTCAGGTAATAACTGCATTTTATAGCCCAAACCACCCCTGGCTCAGCCTGAGTTTTATCATGAGTCTAGGGACACTTGTATCCTCATCACAACATTGTAATAGTCAAGCTTGATATGGACACTTTCCCAAATGGGGAATTTGATCTCAAGACTGCAACACAGAGACCCTGCCTGAGTTTCTAGCCAGCCCGCTCACCCTATGTATTTCAGACTTTCCAGTTCTATGACCACATGAGTTGATTCCTTAAAATAAATCTCTCTCTCTCTCTCTCTCCCACACACACACACACACACACACGCACATTTTGAAAAACCCCATGTATCACAAGATCATTAGGAGCCGCAGATGACTAACAAATTCTACAAATTGAGACCCAATCTGTCTTCCTCTAGCTTCTACCTGTTGGTAGCTAGCTACCTGTTGGTAAAAGCTAGCTACCTCTAGCTTTTACCGTGTCTATACATTCATCATATCAAATAAGATTGATTCCACTTCTGATAGTTGTTCACACAATTGAGAAATCCAGAAGAGATGTAAACAATATTTCAAGTCATATAGACAAGTATCTGACCTACAAGGTCCTAGGCTGTGGCCTCACCTCAAAACTACCACAGAACAAAATAATGAAGGGTCTAGTGTCAAGGTCAAGAGCAAAAGATTTGCAGTCAGCTTGAATCTGGGTTTCAATCTAGCTATGTGACCTTGAGCAAGTTACCCAACTGCTCTGACCTTCTGTTTCCTAATCCATAAAATTAGACTAAAACACCACCTGGCAGGGTTGCCAAAAGGATTAAGCAAGACCAAGTGTGTGAAGAGCTTAGCATAGGACCTGCTACGTGGTGGGTGAGTGACAAATGGTGAATATGGTTACACTGGTGGAGATGTTGCATAAGGTTTCATAAGCTTATACTCTCTCGAAAATGCTGCTGACCATCTTTTGTTTCTGGTAACTCAAGCAACAAGCATGGGTCTTCCTTGAGTAAGTGCAAGAAGGAGAAATAATAGTTCTTACTGCCTTCTTCCTCACTCCCTTTCCCGCCTCAGCCCCTACCTCCAGTTCTTGGACTACTTCCTGTAAACCTCTCAGGCATCAGCTTCTCTGGGACATTCTTCATGGACCCTCTTGGGCTGGGCTTGTGCCTCTCATTGACGATTCCATAATTCTGTGCATATCTATATTATTTTCCTTACTGGACTATTTGTAATTGTTTATATGAGAAGCTTGGGGCAAAACTGTAACTTATTCATCTTTATATCTCTATTATTAGTAAAGTAGGCCGGAACGTCCTAAGCACCAAAAAATGTTTAGTTCAATGAATGAATGAATGAATGAATGAATGAATGCTCCAACCATTTTTATCCAACAGACTATCCTTCTGAAACAAAACAATTTCTACCCTTGTTTCCTCTACACTAGCCTAGAACCTTAAGGCTGCTTTTATTAGTTAATGGGTTGTAGTGTTTTGAGAACTAATTTGTTTCATCTGCATTTTTCTTAAAAATCCATCTCCAGAGATATATTTCTGACTTTGGACTTTGGCTATTCAACCACTCTCTTTGCTCAGAATGATTTTCAGCATCTCTATGCAATTTCTGAATGCAATGTCCCAGTAAGCCCATTTGCACAGCTGGCATAAAAAACATTGTGTTTGTTTATACAACTGGCTCAGCGAACAAGAATGAGAAATTGAGTTATTTATTCGATGACTCAGGCCTTGATTACTAAATTGGAATTTACCTCTGTACCTTGACGGAGTGGAGAAAGGAAATCTAATAGATTAAATGAGAGTGCTGTGTGTCTCTCCGTGCCTCTGCTGGGAGCATTGTGCATGGGATAAATTAAGTCCCCGGAAGAGGAAAACTGGCCATGAAATAAAAAATACAGACTTATCGTCCATAGTAAGCGGCCAGGTGCTAGGCTCACCAAAATGTTCTGTGTTAACAAATGTGTTTTTCCGATCTGGAAATTTGTGGTCATAAATGTTCATACCTCCCTGGGATTACTCAGCCCTGTGATTTTTTTTGTGGGGTTCATCTATTACTTGACATCGTTGCAATGTGTGTTTTCCCTTTGTGAACACTATGTAGCAAGGGATGTGTGAAAGATATCACATGTGGGAAGGTAAAGCAGTCTCTGTCAATGGAGTGGAGGCCATCAGAAACAGTGGATGAGCTGGGAATCTGGTGGAGAGATAGCAAACATGCAAATCCCATCACCTCTAACAGAGGAGTGCCTCAAGTATGTGAGGAAGGGGACAATCCATTTTCCCTCCCATTCATCTGTCTTACCTGTGTCCCTGCCTCCCTGCCTATGACATGCCCAGTGGCCCCACAGGAGTAATTAGCATGTGAGCAATGGTATGTGACCAGTATTTGTTAACTATCAATAACTGGGTGGCTAAGCTTCGTTTGCATGATTATTTAGAAAGGAAGGGCAGGACCATGGAAACATCAAAGCAGTGTGGCCCATGACGCCAGGATAACACATCTGGGGACAGCTCAGAGAAGATTGCCTGCTCTGTCTTGCATTTAGTTTTGGCTTAGCAGCTCTCATTAACAGTCTTTCCCTAACTCTCTGCTCTCTATCCTTAATAAAAAAAAAAAAAATTGGTTTACAACACTGATAAAACATATATCTACACATGTCATATGTTATTGCCTTCTTGCTTTGCCCTATTGTTCTCAGTGTTCTATAATTGTAAGGATACCATCTCACTGAACCTATATGTAGACACTTTGCTTTCTTACCAAATGAAGCATTATGCTTTCCAATCCCACGTAATCACTTCAAAAATTAATTTTAGACTCTCTCTAGAATGTTTCTTTTCAAACTACAAAAGTCATTTATGCTTTGTTGACTATTGCAGCAAATTAAATAATATAACCAAAAATAAGAAATATGAGTTAAAATCTACCCTTCCCACTTTTCTGAATCTTGTGCCAATAGGCACATATACCTAAAATAACACACACACACACACACACACACACATTTCTTTTAAAAAACTTTTTGAGCCACAGGTCTTTTCCAAAAGAGAGAATGCTGTAATAGTTCTTTTTTTTTTTTTAAATGTTTTATTTATTTATTCATGAGAGTCAGAGACAGAGAGAGACGCAGAGGCAGAGGGAGAAGCAGGCTCCCCGCCTAGCAGGGAGCCCGATGCGGGACTCGATCCCAGGACTCTGGGATCATGACCTGAGCCGAAGGCAGACGCTTAACCATCTGAGCCACCCAGGTGCCCTGCTGTAATAGTTCTTAATTTCAGTTTAATTTAAATAAGAGCAGAGGTGGTATAGAAACAAAAAATACATTAAACACCTACTCTCCAAAAAAGTCTTTACTCACATTATTTAATTCCTAAAATCACGCTGTGAAGTAGAATCTATTGGCCTCCATTGAAAGATGAAGATACAGAAGCTAAGGGAGCAATAGGAGACTCCCCTAAAGTTACCCAGCTAGTAAGAGACAGAGACATTACACTACAGGCTTGCAATTGTGCAAGCTTAAAATGTGCAAGGATGAAATTGTTAAAATTATGCAAGCTTAAAATGTGCAAGGTTAAAATGTGCGTGATCATACTGTAAAACAAAATAAAACAAATGCTACATATAAGTACTGTTTTCAATATTTTTAAATACTAGGGGAACCCAGAGCAAGCAGAGGTTAAACCTGCCATTCCTAGGCTGGTGGGGCTTTGCTATCTTCCACATGTGTCTTCCAAGGTGACTCCGGTTTTTGACATCAACCAGTCAAGGAGGATGGAGGACAAGGGCTGTAAGCTGGGATATTGATGAGCACGTCCTGGAAGGGACCTACAGCTCTACTATTCAAACTCCATTGGCCAGAGCACATCAAGATAGCCACATCTAACCATATAGGAGCCAGGCTGGAAAGAGTTCCAGCAGTGCACTCAGGGGGAACCAGCTTTGAGGAAGGTCTAGCCAGTCTCTCATCTAGCCAGTCTCTCATAGAGGTTTCAAAAAGCACTAAAGAAAGGCAATGGTGGTATCTCATTGTGGTTTTGATTTGTATTTCCCTGATGGCTAATGATGTTGAGCATTTTTTCAGTCGTCTGTTAGCCATTTGTATGTCTTCTTTGGAGAAGTGTCTGTTCATGTCTTCTGCCCATTTTTTGACTGGGTTATTTGTTTATTGACTGTTGAGTTTGAGAAGTTCTTTATAGATCTTGGATATCAGCCTTTTATCTGTAATGTCATTTGCAGATATCACCTTACACCAGTTAGAATGGCAAAAATTAACAAAACAGTAAGCAACAAATGTTTGCCAGGATGTGGAGAAAGGGGAACCCTCTTACACTGTTGGTGGGAATGCAAGCTCGTACAGCCACTCTGGAAAACAGTATGGAGGTTCCTCAAGATATTAAAAATAGAGCTACCGTGTGACCCAGCAATTACACTACTAAGTATTTACCCCAAAGATATGTAGTGAAAAGAAGGGCAACATGCACCCCATTGTTCTTAGCAGCAATGTCCACAATAGCCAAACTGTGGAAGGATCCAAGATGCCCTTCAACAGACGAATGGATAAAGAAGATATGGTACATATATACAATGGAATATTACTCAGCCATCAGAAAGGATAGATACTCATCATTTGAATCTACATAGGTGGAACTGGAGGGGATTATGCTAAGTGAATTAAGTCAAGCAGAGAAAGACAATTTCATATGGTTTCACTCATATGTGGAACATAAGCAGTAGCATGGAGGACCATAGGGGAAGGGAGGGAAATCTGAAGAGGGAGAAATCAGAGAGGGAGATGAACCATGAGAGACTGTGGACCCAGAAAAATGAACTGAGGGTCTCAGAGGGGAGGGGGGTGGGGGGAGGGTGATGGGTATTAAGGAGGGCATGTGCTGGGATGAGCACTGGGTGTTATATGTAACCAATGAATCATTGAACACTACATCCAAAACTGATGATGTACTATACAGTGGCTAACTGAACATAATTTAAAAAAAAGAGAGAGAGGCAATGGTATCTTCCCTCTGAAGTATGTCCCAAATCCCATACTCTCCTACTCTGTAAGTACCATGAGTGTCTTCACAATTTCCCAATTCAGAAATTCTGTGCCACCAATCCTATCAGTACCAAGGTCATCCAATTCTTCATTCATTTACCAAATATTTGTGACTATTAACCATTTTACCAGACGCTGTGTTAGTAAAGACACGACCTCTGCTCTTAAGAAACTCACAATCTAGTATGAAAAACGAGACTTATTATCAGTCAGGAATAAAATAACCAGTATATGCAGTATGAGGAAAAAGCAGTCAAGGTGTTCTTTTCCAAATGTAAATCAGATCATGTCCCTCTCCTTAGAACTTAGAACTCTCCAGGACATTTCCCACTGTTCTGTTAGAAAAAATTATAAAAGAATTTAAAATGGCAAGAGATTACTGGGTGTCTTTTAATGGAATATTGGATACTCTCTATGTGGCCCTCTGGGATCAGCTCGTGCTACAGGGTTTCAGCCTATTTTGTAATTTTTACATTACAGAAAATGGATAATACAAATGATTCTTGTCTCACAGACATGCATTTTTTTTTTTTTCTGGTAGAAACACAATTGATTTCTACTCTGTGGAAAAGATCATTCTAAACATTGCATGGCATTGTTGTATAGTTGTTAATAGTTGGTGTCTGTGGACAAATTTATTTCCATATTCTTGATAGTGTGTGTGTGTGTGTGCATGCACATAGATGTATATGTATATGTATGCATTAATATATATAATATAATAATATATCTTAGTGATATCTGTAGGAATTTCAAGTTTTGAAAATTATATTTTAATGGCACTTAGGACATTAAGTCCCTGCAAAATCTGGGACTCGTTCCTTGTCTCCCCATTCTTAACTAGCTCACACTACTGCACTTGCTTGGGTCTCCCTCACTCTTTTTTCAGATATTCTCATGACTGGCTCCTTTTCTCCATTCAGGTCTCATCCAAATTTCACCTCTGCAGGTAGACTTTTCTTGTCAGGCTCTATCATGACACCCCGTGTTGATTTCTTCAAAAATTTTAGGAGTATGTAAAATTATCTTGTTTGTATATTTGTTTATTTGTTTTCATGCACTTGGTTGTTTTGTTCTCTGTTACATTTCCAGTGCTTGGAAGATTACCCAGCCAATGAATATTTTCCATAAATCTTTTTTGGATGAAAGAATGGACTAATAAAGTAAGAATGAAGGAAGCAATATGCCCAAGACATTATGAAGGAGGTTTCCCTGACCCATCTTGGGGCAGCATCAGCAAGCCTCTGAGTCTGGCTTTCCCTCCTTTCCCTGAAGGCTTCATCTTCTCTTTCTACTTTGATCCTGACATTTGTTAACTGGTCTTTACTGGCAGATTTCCTCCTCCAGGCCATCCTCTACCTAGAGATCGGCCAACCAGCCAGTCATCACACGTGTCTTAGGAGGTTCTTAAAAATAACGATTCCTGTGCCCCGTGCTCACGCGAAAGAGGAGCTGATTTAGTAAGACTGGGGTCTTTATTTCTGACAAGCTGAGGAAGTAGTCTGTGGGTATCTGGGACCACATGTGGCAAACCAACCCCTGCCAGACTCCTGGCTCTAAAATCCCACAACTGATCACATCACCTCGTTAAAAATCTTCATGCCCCTTCACTGATAGCCCCAGGACAATCCAATGTTTTAGCTTAATGTACAGGGTTAGTCATGTGAGGGCCTCAGGCCCCCTTTCCTGTCCCATCTTCTGCCTCGACCTTCCAAACAAACACCAATAGCTCCTTGCACAACCCTCTTTGTAGAATATTCTGCTCTGCACAGGAAGCCTTGCCTTCCAAATGCTGGAAATCTCTGTTCATCTTTCTCGATACAGCTCCAGTGTCATATCATTGAACCTTCCACATTACCCTGTGGCTTTCTTCCTTTATATATTCAGAGGATTTTGCTAATATCTCTGTAATAACTCTTATCTGTTCTATTAAAATGTATCTGTTTACTGGCTGGTCTCTTCCAGTCGACTGTGGGGTCTCTGAAAACAGGAACTGTGTCTTAATTACCATTATCTCCTCCATACTTGGCAAAATACTTGCCAAGGTTAGGTGTTTGATACATGTTTCAATACACCTACAAAGTGATGAGACAGATGCTCATTCCATTGAACTTTGAAAAACAGAAGGGGAACAAAACAGAAGAGGGAAAAGGCCATTTCTCCAATAGCAGGCAGAAAGGCACAGAAGACCCAAAGTATAAGGGAGATATCTGCAAGAACGACACATGTTTGGTGTGAAGGAGCCTGGGTCCCTGGGACTGCAGAGTGGGACCACACAGCCTGACAGGGCCTGGGTGACAGAGGTAAGAATGAAGGCCGGGGAGTTCCAATGTTAGCCTGCAAGCAAAGTGATAGCTAAGCAGTATGACTTTCCCAGCTTGAGTATTATTCCCATCCTTCCACCGAGGAATAAATCAAAGAATCTCTTTGTAATTTTAGCCTTGTCAGCAGCAAGGGCTTCACTGCACTGCAAGTCTGATAAGAGCAGTTGAGACATTAACTCCACATATTGGCAAAAATAACCATTATTCCCACTCTTCTGTCGCTCTTATCAAGACTTCTAGGGAACCTGCCCCACCACACAGTTAGCAAGTAACACCGGGGAGCAGGGTGGGGAATGGCCAGGACAAGGGGATTCCATCCCCTGATGTAAAGAAGGACCCACGGGGGATGCCTGGGTGGCTCAGTTGGTTAAGCGTCTGCCTTTGGCTCAGGTCATGATCCCAGGGTCCTGGGATTGAACCCTGCATCGGGCTCCTTGCTCAGTGGGGAGCCTGCTTCTCCATCTCTCTCTGGCTGCCGCTCCCCCTGCTTGTGCTTGTGCTCTCTCTCTCTCTCTCTGTCAAATATATAAAAAAATCTTAAAAAAAAAAAATAAAAGAAGGACCCATGAGAGTAAATAAGGCAAACTCAGGTGGGGGATAAAGATAATCGACAAATTTGCAGCAGATTACATTTGCATTTGCTACCAATATGCACTTGAATTGGTCTGAAAGGCAAATGGTAAGAACTAAACTTCACCTGCTGCTGGCTGTGTTAGAATATAGTTCTGTTGTCTCTCTCCTCTTAATTGCATCCCAGGGCATCCCTGGATTGAAGGTTTCAGGTGCTCTTCCTCGCTCAGTGCACCTGCCTGATAAAGACTCTGGGTGTAGAGGGACCCAGGTAAATTTCTAAGTGTTTTAGATACATTCATTTATTTACCTGCACAAGAATCCTACAAAGTGAAGAAGATGAGGCTCAATTAACTTGGTTAAGTGACTTAACAAGATCACAGATTTAATTCATGGGTCTGGAAGATGAAGGAAAGAATTTTATATGTGGAATCCCAGGTAACTGAAACACCATACATTTCACCTAATCTAAGACACCATAAGTTTCTAAGGTTCTCCATTATTTAATACGTCGTTACAAAGGGGGCAGGTAGTAGGAAAGAGCTGTCAATTAAAATTATAACTCAACATTGTTATCACATTCCTATTCAGAGTTTTCAAAATTTTACCCAAAAATGTGCATTTTGAAATTAATGAAATAAAATGTTTTGAGGCGAACTTTTGCAGCCCTTTTGCCTACACCACCTGTTGTGAGAATACAACCAGCACTAGCATGGAGTGGACCCACGCCTACAAAAGGGATATTCCAGAAAAAGTGAGCTTATTGTATGACTTTTTGTGTCCAGGGATTTTCTTTTTAATCCTTTAAAATAAACTAGGGTTTTGTATGAACCTTTATGATTACTGATGCTTCTGTATTCCTGGGCTGAAAAATGGTTTCTTTTCCCTACAAAATTTAGAGTACTTGGAATCTACAGTAGAAAGTAAAGCAAAAGATTTGGCTCTGATTTCTCAAAGACAGCACTTTAGGAAAACACAGCTTATGTGATAATCTTCATGAGGCAGAATGTGTCTCTGCATCTTAAACAGGTTTCCCTAAATAATGGATCGGTGCATGTTTAACAAACTCTAGGGATCTGATACACTGACCCTGTTCTCTGAGGGCAGCGCCACAAAATAAACGAATACCAAATAGAAATGGATGCCCCCATTCTTTAACCATTAAAAAGATAATAATTTATGAGACAAAAAAGAAATGAAAATATTAATTAAAAAATATTTGAGGGGTGCCTGGGAGGCTCAGTCGGTTATGTGTCTGCCTTCAGCTCAGGTCATGATCCAGGGTTCTGGGATCAAGCCCCATGTCAGGCTTCCTGCTCAGTACAGAATCTGCTTCTCCTTCTCCCTCTGCCCCTCCCCCTGCTCTTGCTTTCTCTTTCTCTCTCTCTCTCAAGTAAATAGATAAAATCTCTGAAAAAAAAATCTGATTGTGAAAATAAAAAATCAGTATGTGAAAACTTACCTAATGTAGTTAAATGGTACTTGGAGAAAACTTTAGAACCTCATCTATAACCATTAGAAAAATGTGGAGTGGATATATATAAGCAACACATAACGAGAAACAAATTATCAACAAATATATGAAAAACTGCCCAAATCCACAGGTAACTAGGAAATGCATATTAAAACAATAGATACTATTTCACTCCTGCAAAACTGGCAAAAAAAAAAAAATGTCTGATAATAGCAAATGTTGGCAAAAGTATAGGAAAATGAAAATACTCATTCAGTTCTGGCGGGAATACAAATTAGCACAATCACTTTGGAGAGCGATATGGCATATCTAGCAAGGTTGAAAACATATTCTTAGGCTTTGTGTTATGGAAAATTATTCCATAAGCACACAAGAGGCTGGAGGAAATGTTCAAAGCAATTTCAAAGAACACAAACCTGTGGTATATTCAAAGCATTTGAAATGATTCAAAATTTCAGAATATAATGTGGAGTGGAAAAAGTAAGTTACAAAAGGATATCTATGGTGATAATAGAGGTAAATACTATAATTTATTTATGAATACATCTCTATACAGAAAATTACTTTAAAAATTCATGGAAATAATATATGCCAACCTCAGGATAATGGTTCTCTCTGGAGGTGGGGCAGAGAAAAGTAATGGAAAATGAAGATTTGATTTGTATCTGATGTTTTATTTCATTTACAAAAAATGACGAAAAAGAAAATGAAAATTTAAAATCTATGAAATCTGCATGATGAATATATGAGTGCATGCTATAGGATTTTCTAAATGTCTGAAGTAAGTCACATCTAAAATAAAGCAAAAAAATCATGTGTGATATTTTTGTTTAAGCACATCTAAGAAACAGAAAAAAAAAAAAAGACTTGGAGGTCTTGAGTTGCCAATTTGGATTGAGAGTATGAAACTAAAAAATGTAATTCTTTCTGAAGACCAGCCTTGCCTGGTCTACAATTTTGCTAAAGTCGTGTGTGCCAACAAAGCTCTGCTGGTAGTCTCTTGGCTCAGGACAGCCTATTGAGTTATGACAACACTTGGAGAGGTCAGCTGCACCCACCACACCTCAAGACTCTCCAGGGTCCCCGAGTAACAGGTTGGAGAAAGGATCCCCTTTTAGTTTTGTTTCAGAGCTCTGGAGTTTTAAAATAGGACTATCGGGACCTCGTACACATTTTTGGCTCAGTGTTGTGCCTTTTGGCGACCCACAGGAGAAAAGAACAGCAAAGTATTTTCCTATAGATCAGTGGAAACTGTGGTTCTACATCATGCTGTGTTCTCTGGACAGGAAGTCTCTTCAATGTTCACAAAGTTCAATGTGCTCAGATATAGATAATAATAGAAACAACCCTGACGGCCCCCACTTACTGTGCATGGACAGCTTTACACATCCTACCTCCTGTTCTCACATCAGACCTTTGAGGTAGGTCCTTCTGTCATCTCTGGGTGATAAATAAGGCCACTAAGAACCGTAAAGTTTAAGTAATTGGTCCAGGGTCAAAAAGCCATTGAGTGGCAGATTTAAGTGTTGGTTCCTGTCTAGGCTCTTGACTTCTAGTCAAAGCTGCTACTGCTGCAGTATGTATATGGGAATCTCCTCTGACTTCCCTAAGACTATTCTAGAAGAAGGAATTTTAATGGTGCTTTACCTGCATTTTGTCTTTTCTGTTCTTTTTTCTAGTACTGACTGAAGGGCTACAGAGAGAGAATATACATAGAGCCCTCCTTTCCTCCTCAAACTGAGAGGAAGGAGGAAGAACCTTCTGGGTCCTCCTCCTTGGGCCATACTCCCTGCTTCTTTGGCCCATGGTTTATGCTGCCGAGCCCCTGCCAAGCACCTCTACTACTGGTCAATGTGTGTTCAGTTCGCTGCCCTGCATGCACGGAGAAAACGAGCCAGACTGAACCTAGACTTTGTACTGCTACCGTCCAAAAATCCTCCACTCAGACTTCGCAGCCTGAAACCCACAGCAGCTGCAGAAACCAGTTTCCCCAAAGAGTTGTTCAAGCCCAGGGCTGCATTTCACTTCCTAAGAGGAGGAGGAAGATCTTAGGGCTGCAATATTTGGAGTATGGTGAAAGGGACATCAAATTGGCAGGGTGTGTAGGGTGCGGTGTGTGGGCTACAGGGATGGATGGCAGGGGAGCCTAGCTCTCTTGCACGGCTGAAGAGGGAAGGAGGGAGCTGTACTTGGCTCAGATGCTGAAGGACTGATTTAGATCCCGGGAGAGCAAGTACAGAGATAAACAGTGAAAGGTGTGCCCTTGAGAGATGTCAATGGTCAATCGTCAATAGTTGATCAAGGGGGAGAGTGGGAAACCCAGAGCCTCAGTCAGCCCTGGCAGTCAGGCTCTGAGAGAGACTTTGGTCCTCCTTGGGCTGTGCCATCACTTCCCTGGGGACACAATCCTCCTGTACCACACAGCTGCTTCTGCCTCTTCAACTCGTATCATATTCCTCCTTTGTCAGAAACAGAGGCCAGGGATCAGTCAACCCACACACATTTATCACACATTCCCTATTTGCCTAAAGCTCCACAAAGTTTTGTGGAGTAAAGAAAGAAGGAGTGATGCCTCAGT
>NC_138374.1:128979303-129104917 GCF_054177405.1 Leptonychotes weddellii
GAAACTATGGACTCTGAGAAACAAACTGAGGGTTCTAGAGGGGAGGGGGATGGGGGGATGGGTTAGCCTCATGATGGGTATTAAAGAGGGCACGTACTGCATGGAGCACTGGGTGTTATACGCAAACAATGAATCATGGAACACTACATCAAAAACTAATGATGTAATGTATGGTGGTTAACATAACATAATAAAAAAAAAGAAACTTATTACTTTTTTGTGGAGAACTTTCTAAAAGTCACTCTACACTTCCCTTTCTGGTTGAAGAGAGCATACTAACATTTTTCATGATGGTGTTGGCTTGTCATCCAGACCACAGGCAATCTACCTGTGGGTACAAATATAGATGATGTGGAAAACAATGCTGATTGAGCACTCAAGTCAGAAAAATCCTCTGGAACTTGAGTTTCAAAAGAAGACAAGATTCAGGGTCGCTCTGTCTTCAGCATTCACCTCTGCTGAGCTTGAGGGCTGTTTTCTCCATTAGATATCTCTGTCTCTGACTCCTCAAAGGCCAGGTATTCAAATTAAATTAGTCTTCCAACACACACATCCTTCCCTATTTCTGTTAAAGCCACCTTCATCACAGGCTGAATAACCTTGTATGGACCTCATGCCTGCCCCAGGCTTGTCCCCCACACCCGCTCCTCCGTGAATCTGACAGGTCTGACAGTGAAATAGTTCTCACTCTCATGCCCCCCCTGCCATTTCCATTGTCCTCTCCGCCCCCCAACTTAGGTCCTCATTCTCTCTTATCTAGACCTTGCTAACTGCCTCCTAATTGATCCTTTTGCAGCTCATTTCTCCTGCCTCCAGCTTATCTCATCCACTGTTGCCAGATAAAATATTCTTAAAGCAGAACCTGATGGTGTCACTCCCTGCTTGGATGCCTTTAAAGACTCCTCACAGCCTCCAGAGTAAGGAACAAACTCTTCAGCTGGGTCTCCAAGGCTCTGGGGATCTGGTCTCACTGCTCCTAGACCTCTTCCCATCAGATTCCTTCCTTCCTGCTGGGCTTTAGTGCAGAGAGTCTTTGTTTACACTTTCTTCTACACAGAATGTTCTTCCACTAACTGTCAATATATACCTTGTTCATTTTTCTGGGCCATCAACTGTGATCTTCCTACGTGAATGCTTTCCTGACCTCCTCAAGCTGGATGCGAACACTGCTCCTTTGGAACTCCCAAGGTACTCTATCCTGTGGCATTTATTGCCCTCTATTGTTTAATGTTGTATATATTCACTCATTCATTCAACAAAGTAGCAAATGCCTTAATGGAAAAAAAAAATGCTCCACGAATAGCTCTCACATGAAAATAACCTTGCTCTTTGGGCCATGCTACCTTTTTCATAATGAAGGAGAGGATGTCATAAGCTGTTTGTAGTATAATGTGGCTGTTTTCCTGCAAAGCCAATTAGTGAATTAAAGCCTGAAGTTGAGAGCTCATACTGTTTCTTTTAACCTTTAAGAGAAGTTTTTATGCCATCATTATTATTGTTCCTTGTGCTAATCATGGAGAACAGATATTTGAATGCGGCTGACAAGTCATGTTTTGTGACAACGTTCTCATCAGCTTGTACCCACTCTCTTCTCGTAGGTTCTACCTGTTGATGGAGTGTGAGGGAGAAGCAGGTCCAGTGTGATTTGGACAGGCGTTACTTCAAAGCCCACACATGCTTCATCATCACCAAACACTTCAGAAAACATAACACTGGGTCATGGTTTCCCTAGGCCTTTTTTTAGGTTGGCTTTGATCCTTACAAAGCAGGCATCATGTGACACTTGTAATCTTATTGTAACAGGAAAGATGCAATAGTATTTGCGAACTTCTTCGATGATGGAGAATTGCATATTCAGTTATTGAAGATGGGGTTTCTCTGCAGTTTTCTGTGCTAGCTTCTGCAGACAGTGCCTTTATTTAAATGTGAATGCATGTCTAGATTCACTGGCATCCAACAGACAAGCTTTTACGTATGTTCCGCAATTCACATAAGCATTGTAAAAATATTCAATCAATAGGCTAAATTTAAAAATAATTTCCATGAGTCATTTTTTCTTATAGTGTCATTTTAAAAATGTTTTCATTTGCTTTTTCAAAAAACTTTTATTCACTTAGAAATAATAAAACCTGCCTTCTTAATAGCCGCATAATTTCTTTATATGTAAATATTTACCTTTTTATTTAACTGAAGTTAAGAATATATGCTAAGCTTCTCATGGAGGATCAGGCATAAATCAACTCTATGCAATATAAAGCAATTTAATATTGGCAAATTTTTTTTTGATTTCAAATTTGACCAGCTGTCTTTGCAAGTCCAATCTACACAGCACATATCATCATGTATTGTACTTGCTCAATAACATTTTCCAATACTTGCTATTTTTCCAGCATGCACAAAGATCTCTCTTTTTTTATGTATTTTAATGTTAGCATAAACTTCTTATATTTGTCCCTTCTCCTTGGCAAAAAAAAAAAAAAAAAATCCTCAAATTGAAAAACAAAAATAAATCCAAATAGGATATGTAGGAAAAAAAACAAACAAACTTAAACCTAGATTCAGTTTGCTGCATACATGCAACAAGTACAATGATTTTGATGTCTGCCTGTTGTTGATTTCACCCAAGGATAGCATGCCATGAATTACATGAATGCCTCACACACAATTCTCGTGTACTGTTCCTGTGCTTTCTGCTCAGCACCCTCTGAATATAATGGTGTTATTAAGAATATGGAATATGTAAAGCTTATATTTTCCCTTCACAAAATGTTTCCAACACTCTTTGCATTTTAAGTTTGAACATTCAGGCAGCAGGATAATTCCTTTCAAAGCAATTGAGATATTGGGGTGCTTGGGTGGCTCAGTCAGTTAAGCGTCTGCCTTCCAGGTCATGATCCTGGGGTCCTGGGATCGAGCCCTGCATCAGGCTCTCTGCTCAGTGGGGAGACTGATTCTCCCCCTCTCTCTGCCCCTCCTCCTGCTTGTGCTCTCTCTCTCTCTGTCAAATAAATAAATAAAATCTTTTTTTAAAAAAGTAATTGAGATATTAAAGGCCTCAACTGACATATTCACCTGCATTAATCAACTTTCATTGAGAACCTAACATATACACATTATAAACAGTAAGTAACTGAGGAAATATGATATATCAATAAACAGATTACAAGTAAGTTGATCATGTGGTTGTGGATTACAGAAATGCCATGTAGGCTAGAAAGTCACTGTGGCCTGACATAGTCAGAAAATAATTTATGAGGGCGCCTGGGTGGCTCAGTCGTTAAGCGTCTGCCTTCGGCTCAGGTCGTGATCCCAGGGTCCTGGGATCGAGCCCCGCATCGGGCTCCCTGCTTGGCGGGAGGCCTGCTTCTCCCTCTGCCACTCCCCCTGCTTGTGTTCCCTCTCTCGCTGTGTCTCTCTCTTCAAATAAATAAATAAAATCTTTAAAAAAAAAAAAGAAAATAATTTATGAAAGGAGATAAATTCGAGAAGTGGTACAGTTTTGTGGAACATGAAATTTATTCTTAGTGCTGGGCACCATTTTCAGAAAAGGGTTAAGGATGAGCATCAACAATCTCAACCCAAAGAATGGTTGATTTAATGGCCCAGTGTTGTCCCTGTTTGATCTTGTACTAGAAATGTTATTTTTTGCTACCACCCATTAACTTCCCAAGGGATCTACTCCATTCATCACCTAAAAAGGGCACCCAATACAGCTGGACAACCTAATCCCTACTCAGCCACGGTTCATGGGCCAAGAAATCATACAACACCCAAACTGAACCAATTTGATTTCTGTCCCAGAAATTGAGAGCAGATACTCAGAAACAGAGTCGACAGGGTTGGACACTTGAGGTGGAAGGCCATGGATTTAGGAACTGGATCTTCAGAACAAGAAGGATCAAGCCGATGTTTGGGGAGGAACTGACCCAATAGACTCATGGAAAGCGAGAGCTACAGAGCAAGGGGTTGGCAGACTCTAGTTCCTATGAAATCCCTATATATTCCCTGAACTTGACTTCCATAATCTAAGCCAGCCTGTGTGTGTGTATGTGCTTCTTTGTACTAAATATCTCTGGGACAGTGATTCTTTCTGGGTACTTTGGTAGTCATCTTTTATTTTCCATTGACCTCATTCATTATTTCTAGTCTCTGTCATTTTTTTCTGCTATCACTTCTGTTGTTTATAGATCTCTTTTCTTTTTTATTACCCTTCTCTGTTTTTTTCCTTCTTACCTCTTCTCTTTCCTCCCTGGTAGTTTATCAGTACCTTTCAACATTATCACTAACAAGGTTAAGTCATTTATTGAAGAAGACGAGACAACTTGTGTTTGGTTGATGAGTTGACCAATCATACTATACTGTCCATAATTCTCATCTTTGGCTGTTGGTTATTTCCATCACTGGTTAATATTTGCTAAAATTACTAGGCATCCATTAATGATCCTTATGTAAGGTATGGCTTTCATTGCTTTTCTTAAGTAATCAAAAAAATGTGATAGTTTTCCAAATCCAAATAATGTGGGTAGAAAGTGGATGATTTTTTTCTGACTTAAAATAAGTAGCATAGAATGAGCTTGCTACCTGTAAAGCTATATTTAAATCACTAGACCATTCATTTCTACCACTGGCCATCGTGCTGTTAATGGGAGAAGTTGGGATAAAGAAGTTAGAAGTCATAGGAACACGTTCTTGTAAAAAAAAAAAAATACTTTTAAAAGGCTTGCCTGCTAGCATTCATTAAGTCATTCTTTCCTTTAATAAATACATATTGAGTGCCTCCTATGTACTAGGCAATGAGCAAGGCTTTGAGAGCATGGGAATGTACAAAACAGACAAAATACCTGCTTTCCTGGAGTTTATAAGCTAATGAGGGCAGACATCAAATTAAGAAATAATATATAATCTAACTGATGATAATGGATGCTATACAAAATTAAGGAAAGGGATAAGGGGTTATGGTGAATTGTTGTTTCTAATGTAGTAGTCAGAAAAAACCTCCCTGATTTCCTGACTTTTTTTAAAGCGTTTTTTAAATTGAAGTATAATAAATATACAGTGTTATTTAGTTTCAGCTATGGATTGTAATGATTCAACAATTCTATATATTTCTCAGTGTTCATCAAGATAAGTGTACTCTTAATCCCCTTTATTTATTTCACCCATCCCTCTACCCACCTCCCCTCTGGCAACCACCAGCTTGTTCTCTATATTTAAGAGTCTGGTTTTTTGTTTGTCTCTCTTTTTCTTTGTTTGTTCATTTGTTTTATTTCTTAAATTCCACATATGAGTGAAATACTATGGTATTTGTCTTTCTCTGACTGACTTATTTCACTTAGTATTATACCCTTTAGGTCCAACCATGTTGTGCAAATGGCAAGATTTCATTCTTTTTTATGGCTGAGTAATATCCCACTATATATATATTGATTGCTTCCATATCTTGGCTATTGTAAATAATGTTGTAATAAACCTAAGGGTGCATATATCTTTTCAAATTAGTGTTTTCATTTTCTTTGGGTATTCACAGCAGTGGAATAACTGGATCATATGGTAATTCTATCTTTAACATTTTGAGGAACCTCCATAATATTTTCCACAGAGTCTGCATCAATTTGCATTCCCACCAACAGTGCACAAGATTTCCTTTTTCTCCACATCCTCTCCAACACTTGTTATTCCTTGTGTTTTTTTTTTTTAATTTTAGCCTTTTTGACAGGTGTAAGGTGATTTTCTAACTTTTGAAAAAAGATCTGAATAAGTAAAGGAGGGAGCCATGATATTCTCTCGGGCATTTTCTGCATTACCCATAAAATACTTGTTGATCACATGAAAAATCATGGCATTGTACATTTCATGTTGATCTCATTGAAGGGATTCCACCACAGCCTGTATATCAGGGTTAAATATTTTCTCCCAAGAAGAAATGTTCAAGTCCTAATCCTTGGTTACTTGGGAATGTGATCTTATTTGGGAATAAAACTTTTGCAGATGTAATCAAGTTAAGATAAGGCCATACTGGGTTAGGGTGCTCCTTAAATCCACTGACAGATATCTTTATAAAAGAAAGGAGAGGGAGATTTGGACAGATAAAACATGCAGGGAAGAAGGCCATGTGACTATGTATGCAGAGAATGGAGTGATGCAGCCCTAAGTCAAGGAATCAGCAGCCAGCAGCTATAAGAAGCTAGGAAAAGGCAAGAAGGGATTCTTCCCTAAAGTCTTCAGAGGGAGGATGGCCCTGCACATACCTTGCTTTTAGACTTGTACCCTCCAAAACTGTGAGACAATAAATTTCTATTGTTTTAAGCCTCCCTTTTTAAGCAATTTATTATGGCAGCATTAGAAAGCCACTACAGGGGTGTGAACCCAGAGAAAGCATTGAATGGGCTGTGCTAGAGGGTTTTGGAATATACACATACATGCAAAAAATGACTACCACAACAGCAACAACTGATTTCTTCTTCTTCTCCTCCTTCTTCTCCTAATTATGGTTCCATTTCTGCTTTCCCTTCTCCTCCCCTCCTCTTCCCCCTCTTCCTTCTTCTCCTCCTCCTCTTCCTCCTTTTCCTCCTCCTCTTCCTCCTCCTCCTCCTCCTCCTCCTCCTCCTCCTTCTTCTTCTTCTTCTTCTTTCAAATAGATAATTAAGAATGTGTGAAAATATAACTGTTTAGATGAGGATCAGTGGTAAGCTTAAGGTTACTCTTTTCATGTGTTCATGTAGCTACTACTGTGGATCACATAAGGCCTTCCCTATCTTACTCCGCATTATATCACCCCAAGAGATATCATGCAAGATATCCCAGCGACATTGAAGCATTGCTTCCATTCTTCTAACATTAAATTTGCCTCTTCCACTTAGCCAAGAATCCAGGAGTTATACTTGAAGCTGTTCTGCCCAATAGAACTGTGCTTCAGTGAGTGTTGCTTCGAATGATGATTTATTTCAAGACCTGGGTGTTAGGACTCCTGCCAGAATGATGGCCTTAACTCTATAGCAAAAAATGAAACAACCTTTACATCCTTGCAGTGTCCAGATGGACAGAGTGGAGACAATGAGCAGAGTGGAGAGACGATTGACTCCAGCAAGTGTTAACTCACCATGGTCAGTTCCTCTATGCAAAAGCTGATACTCAGGGAGTTATTTTTTTCTGGTGAACATGTCCTTTTCCAGGGCAATGGATTTCATATGTTAATGTTGCATACACTCCGTTATGCAATTCAAGTCAATAGAATTGCCTGAAGCTTAATGATCTTGTGTTTCTTCCACCTTGAGCAAAGACAGCCCTCTCCATGAATCTTCATGTTCTGTTTGCTGCAATGTGGTAGGTTGCACTCTTGCTTGGAATCCATGCCCTTTGCCATATTATCTTGTAGTTCCTCTACTAAAAGCAGAGAGAGGTCCATCAATGCTGTTTTTGGCCACTGGCCCTGCTTTGGGCAATAGCATACGAGCAGACACGGCAGAGTTCCTATTTTGAGCTTAAGCCTTAGGAGGCCTCTCATGTTTCTGCTCAATCTTCTTGTGCTTACGCCAGCATGATGAAAAACATGCCACAGCTAGTGACGGCCCAAGGATCATGAGAGACACATGGAGAAGATTTGGATTCCAACTGCAAATTGGAGTCAAGATCAACAGAGTCTAGCCCAGAACACTCAAATCCCTGCTGACCCAAAAATGTATGAGTGGAAAAAGCAGCTTGTTTAAGTCCCTGAGTTTTGGGATTGTTTGTTATGCAGCATTATTTTGACAACAATGGACTGATACAGGTAAGGCTAATAAGGAGAGATATTTATAGAGAAAAAAAACAAATTTCATCATAGCAGTGGCTGCTGATGACGTGTTCATGGTCATGGAGAGGCCTGGTGTTTTAGAAGGAAATAAAGATCAGTACGTAAGATTACTACTCTGTTGGTGATGTCCTTAGTTATATAAATCACCTACCACCTCTAAGCTTCATTTTGTTCTCTTATCAAATGCTGCCCACACACTTCATCCCAGGGTGGTTGGGAGGATGACATGTGAAAAAAATATTTGAAAAGACATAGGTGCTAGAAATACACATGTTAGTTATTAATATTAACCATTGTTATCATTTTATCATCATCAACTTATTATATATATTATCTATTACCTGGATATGGTGAAGGGGATGACCAAGATTGTGATAGTCAACGTTAAGATGGGACATCAGTTTAGGTAACACTCACCTGTAGTAACTTGATACATTAATTGTAATATTTAGATTTATACTCTCCCCCTAAATTTCTTATTTGTTGTCCTTACATGTTGGTTTAATATTTTCCTTTCAAGTTCCGCTCCTGCTACATGTGGAAAGATGTAGACAATCTGATAAAAGAATGAGTTCACTAAAAAGAGATAAACATACTTTAGTCCTTATCTGTGAAGCACTGTCACCATTTCTATACACAAAAATGGGATTATATTTCAAGGACCAAGGTTTATTTCTGAAGCAGATGTTTATATTTCAGGCAGTCTGCTTGAAAACATTATTGAGTTTGGAATGGCCTCTTGCAGCTTTCTTTATCGCTTTGAAGTCCAAACTTTTTACATGTGATCTTCCAGAAGGATCTTGAGTTATGGTTATAAGGCTACCTGGTTGAGCTACTGCTGAGCACCTGGCTGGAGCTGAGGGATTTTAGGGCCTGGTGCTGGAGAAGAACATGCCAAGTTTATCCTATGGCATCATAGATGAGTTTTATTCATGTATTTGTCTAACAAAATCTTATCAAGCCCTACTTTGGAGAAGTTTGTGTGCTAGGCTCTGAGATAACTCTTGGTATGAATCCCTTGTGATAGCTCAGTGTATGTGTCTTGTCTGTGTGAAATTTGATCATCTCCCTCCCCAAAGAGGAGCACCGTAGTCAGAAAAGTTCCAATTTGCATTTTCCTCTGTGAGGATCCTGACCCTTAGACTTTCCAGCCTCCCAGTGATATGAAAGAGTTAACATGTATTTTTCAGCACCTGTCACGATTTGGGAGCAACTCAGGCAGTGAAAAGAGTAGGTTCAATTGCTGCAGCCAGAAGTGTGCAGGCATTTGGAACACTATTCATAGGTTGCTCTTTTATTCTTCTTTCCCTTCCCCCAACCCTGGCCAGTGGACGTGAGTGGCAACTTAAATGAACCATAAAACATCCCTGGAAAAATCTGCAGTGTGCTGAAGGAGGCAGCAGAGCATTGAGATGAATGGATTTGGGAGATTTCTGAGCAGGGGAGAGACAGGACCTAATATTTATGGGACCGTTAAACTCCCATGTGCTCTGGATCTATGAATCTGAAGAGGTGTCATCCAGTCATCAACTCTGGGCTCTTTCCTGGCATTTATCAAAACCATGGTCCCTCCCAAACACGGATGATGGGGCAGAGCCAGAGAGCCCATCCTGAACTACACCAACATAACTCTCCTTCCTAAGTGAAAGGATATATTTCTTCTGCATGAATGGACAATTGCTTTAAAAAACAAAACAAAAACCCTTGCATTTACTCACTGCCAGACAACTTTTACAAGTCTGAAGATCTCAGAGGCCAGAGGATCCTCATGTAGACTTACAAGAGTAGCTTTTACCTACCAGCCCCCTGTTAAATTCAACAGGAACAGCCATGGGAAAGCAGAACCAGAGTCTGAGCCCAGGTTTGTCACACAACAACTTTTTGGCCTTGGGCTAGTTTTTAGTCTTTCTGAGCCATGCTATCGCCTCATCCTCCTCATCTATAAAGTGGGGACATGAATGTTCCCATTGCTCATTCCACACAGACTGGGTTCTTCTGCACCAAATTCTGTGTAACACACTGAGGATACAACAGTGGACAAATACCCTTGATTCTTGCTCCCACGGAGTTTGGTGCTTTGGTGGGGAGGAGAAATACTGCACATGTATTATATATGTGGTAAGTGTTACGAAGGAAAAGCACAGCACGTGGCAGAAACAGGAAACTGGAAGTGCTAAGTTATTCGGGAGAGTCAGAGGAGCCTCTCCAAGGAAATGCTGTTGGGGCTGAGAGATGAAGGACAAGTAGGTGAATACTAGATATTGGGATGTTGGTGAAATTCCATGTAGGAAAGAGCAAGTGTGAAAACTCAGAGAGGAGAAGAGAACACTGCATATGATTTACAACATGGTGTTGGTGGTAAATTAAAAGAAAAATTGCACTGGATAGAGCTTTATCAACTGTCTCTGGACATTTACCAAGGACCATGGGGACCTCTACCGAACCATAAAAGAAACCCTATAAGAGATGCCATTTGTTTATTAAATATACATGCTTCCTTTCAGCTAACACTGCTAAATACTTGTTGAGGTTCATTTCTGAGGTGGAGGTATATTTGAAGCAGGATCATAATCACAATGGGAATAAAATTTGCCCTTGCCTATATCTAATATTCTGGCCTGTTGGGGGGCACCATGGATGGCATGAGTCAAAATATCAGCCGTCTTAATAGGTTAGTGATGCTTTTTTCTTCTGCCATTCACTGATTGGGGTTCTAAACCAGGCACCTGTTCCAGCCAGTTTCACTCAGGGGGAATGCCCTGTCTGCTCAGGCACACCCACAAAGTTGGGGGATGGTCTTTGTCCTCCTCTTTGCAAGTATTAGACCCTGAGTGTTGTCTCACGGCTCCCTTCTCTGTTACCTCTCTGGTCTTGTGAACTGTTACACATTGACTCCTGAGCATGGATCTTGACAGGGATAGAAATGAGCTCACATTTACTCAGAGCCATGCTACAGTTACAAGAGGCAGTTTCTGGAAATTACAGAAGAGGGATATATTTTATTTCTAATTCTATGATCTCCAGAGAAAGGCTGCAGGTATCTAGAACAGGGATTGGCAAACATCTTTCTCTTTTGTAAAGGTCTGGGTTGCAAATATTTTAAGTTTTGCAAACCATATATGGTCGCTATCGTATATTATTTGTTTGTGTTTTACAAGCCTCTAAAGATATAAAACCTCTTTTACCTCAGCAACAGAGAAACAGACCACAGTCTGCATTTGGCCCATGGGCTGTAGTTTGCCATCCCCCAATCTAGACTAAAGCTGGATCAGAGCATGTAGCCCAACCTAATGAGCTATCTCTTTCTTTACTCCGTTTAGCATTAATAAGTCTCAAATGGATGCTGTATACCTAATAGGGTCCATTTAATTTTAGTTTATGTAGGGTAATGGAGTCCTTTTGGACACTTTTGCTTTTGCACTATTTACAAGCTGGTAAGTTAGCCTGCTCCAGGTTCATGAATGATGGTAGAATTCATGAGACTCCTAGATCAGAGACAAAGGACAATTTATTCAACAGCAGTAGCCAGACTGTGAGTACTTTTGTGCTGCTTCCTCAAGCACCAATTTCCACAGGGTGGCACAAAGAGGACTGCATGATGTCTGTATGTGCTGTGGACTGCATTGCAGCAGAGGAGACTTGAGTTTATAGAACCGAATCTTTTATAATAGGCGGTAAGCATACCTGTTCTTTGTTCCAGAGGGGGACACTATCTCTATCATGCCAAGCTATAGGCAAATCTGCGTTCTAGAGGGAGATATTATTTTAATCTTCTGAGACAGTTTATAAACATCCTTGAAAATACAGCCCAGAATAAGAGGGTAGGGAGGGCCTTACTTGTAAGACATGAGGAAACACAAGAGATCCATGGAAAATTGTCTTTCCGCAGACAACTAGTATCTGTTCAAGCTAACGTGACAGTCCATGTATTTTGGAGAAACTAAACATTAAATAGGCTATTTCTGGTGTGAAAGCAATCTTTTCCTGTGTCTTCTATTTATTTATATGCCATATAAGGACAGATCTAAGATTGTCTAGTTTTATAATAACTAAAAATTCTTGATACAGGGATTTCAGCTCCAAGAGAAAAAGAAGAGAATTTGGAAAAAAAAAATTCTTTTTTGGGATTTCCAGGATAGTTGGAATTTGAAGTAGAATCAGAAGTACTCTCTACATAAGAGAAATTAAATTATCACTTCCTTCAATAGGCAGCTGATTTTTCCTTCCATTGTGCCCCAAATGATATATAATTTGTATATAACTTGGCAGGATTCAAATAGGAAATCGGTGGGAAAGCTTCAAATGTGATCCATGATTCACAGGGAGAGAGCACGGGGGGTCAGCAGGCATGAATACAGACTTAATGGGAGCCAGTAGAAACTGATCAGTGCCTGGGTCAAGAACAGAAGCAACATAGGGGTAACAGGCAGAACAAGTGAAGTTAATGAATAAGAATGGCCCAGAAAACATCAGTAGGGAAGCCCATGTTAATGATGCTCTGGTCCAGAGAAGTTTTGCTTTCAAAGATGTTGCTAAGTGCATTGAAAGATGCATTGGAAAGATGTTGCCTACTATAAGACAGATTCATTCAATAAAGTTAGCTCTGAAAATTAATGTGCCAATTGGAGCTGTGGTAGTCAAATATAGATTTCCAATTGCTCCATTTCCATCTCAGTGATGCTTACCCTTCATTTTTGGAGTCATCTTTTTTTTTTTTAAAGATTTTATTTATTTATTTGAGAGAGAGAATGAGATAGAGCATGAGAGGGTCAGAGGGAGAAGCAGACTCCCTGCCGAGCAGGGAGCCCGATGCGGGACTCGATCCTGGGACTCCAGGATCATGACCTGAGCCGAAGGCAGTCACTTAACCAGCTGAGCCACTTCTCCACTGAGACAGCCCTTCAAAGCCCCAGGTCTCCAAATATTCATTCATGAATGCGGCTATCAACAAACCATAGAATGATACTCCAACTTTAAGAGACAAATCCAAATGATTATTATTTTTTTTAAAGATTTTATTTATTTTAGAGAGAGATAGAGCATGAACAGGGAAAGGAAGAGAGAGAGAGAATCCTCAAGCAGACTCCACACTGGGCATGGAGCCCTACACAGGGCTCAATCCCAGAACCCCGAGATCAGGACCTAAGCCAGAACCAAAAGTCGGGTGCTTAACCGACTGGGCCACCCAGTCCCCCCAAAATGATTATTAATGGATCAGAATAAGATTGATTTGTTCTATTTCAGTGTAGTTTTTGTGCTCTTATAATAAAGAGTGAATAAAAAAGAAAATGTAAGTAAAATACTTTTATTCAAAAACGTGGTTTATCATTCTCTCCCCTTACATCATGGGAGAGTTTGTGTGATTGGAATAATCCAAGGTAGAGAGGCACTACTTTTTGGTGTTTAGAGCATATATTCTTGAACCAGGTAACCTAGCTTTGCATCCTAGTCCCAGATCACACAGTTTGGAGAGTAAGTTAATTTATCTGTTCCTCATACTGGAAGGATGGTTTAAGGTAAAAAATTATGAAGTATTTGGGATATTGGATGTGTAGTAACCACTGAAAATTTTAGATTACTTCATTACATGCATCAAGAATCCTAATGTTAAACCCAAAAGCAGGCAATATGATGGTTATAAATCAGATGCCCCCTAAACTTGAATGTGTAGAGACTTTAGACGATGGCCTCTTCCAGAGATAGGTCCCACCCCCTTCTGACAGGCAGCTAGATTAGGGCAAAGTAGCTCATTGCAATCAGGTATTGGACTTTGTAAGGCTCATTTGACTGCTGCTTTATCCTACACTTGGGACGTAGCCCTCCAGATTCCCAGTTGAGAGCCAGAGGTATTTGTAAGGCCAATTCTCCATGGCATATCTTGAACTCTACTTTTTTTTTTTTTCTGTTAAGCCCTGCTTCTCAATTGCTTTCAGCTTGGCTTTTTGGCTTCTTACCCCGAACAGCTGAAAACATCTTGGTCTTTCAACTGACTAAAGAAATACATAACGCTAGCAGCCCTGGAGATTGTCCCATCCTCTATTGATTTTCTTGAGGGGATAGGCGCAATTTTGTCTGGAAAACAGAACTGACTCGGGACTCAGCCAGAAGGTAACTGTGCCTTTTACTTGGTTTATTTCTAGTTTAAGCATTGGCCCACAAAGCTATCTGCAATGATAAAAGTGTTCTAGGACCATATTGTTCAATCAGGTACCCACCAGTCACATGGGGCTCTTGAGCACTTAAAATGGGGGGAGGACAGCTGAGAAAATGAATCTCTATTTTTATTTAGTTCTAATTATTTTAAATGTAAATAGTCGTTACATGGCAAGTGGCTGTCCAAAGGGACACTACAGTTCTATATTGTAGTTTTAGGTATAGCAGGTGACAACTTACATCCAGTTGGAAAGAATGTTATATAAAATGATTAGCTAACTGGAGGGTCGATCCCAGCTGGTTAAGGCCACCTCTATGTGCCAACCCTCCTTAGAAGAGGCTTCATAAGGCAGCAGCACCCTTAAAGTCAAGAGACTCATTGCCTGTGGTAGAAAAAGGAGTGAGAAACAGAAATGTTGAAGAAGATGCACTTGCCCATCTTTAGGGCATAACAGAGTGACATGCGACATTTTCAAACCTTGTTGCTATTACTGTTTTGCAACAGACCTTTTTTGTCACACTGAGTCTTTCATGGAAACTCCAATATATTGGAAAGATAAAACCGGGGATGCAAGACTCATAGTCATACGTGATCTTGTGTCTTCCTTTCCCTGTTACCCTACAGGATCCTGCAGGACAGTGTGAAAACCATGATTCTAGAACAACACTGAGATTTTATACAAGAGGAAGCCAAAGCCCAGAGAAATGAAGTGCTAGCTAGCTCCCAGGCACTTGGCTGCTAAAACAAATGGGACTACATCCAAGCTTCTTGTCTCCCAGTTCAATGTTGCCATGATGTTGCTTCTGCTTGAAGCTTTTCTGACTTCATTAGTCTTTTTAATGCCTCCAAAAATAGGAGTAGTCTGTACCCTATAACACAGAGGGCCGTCTGATCCTCTCTGGAGTTTCACTCTTGTCTGTCGTGTCTTTCTCTTGTTTCCTTGTTCTTGGTGCAAGTTCCCTAAAAGCAGGAACTGCGCCATCTGATCCTGTTAGAACCCCTGGACGCTTGGCAGAATGGAAATAAGCCTGTGGTCAATATCCATTTGAATAATCATTCCCTTTGCAAGTCACTTTATTGAAAGTTCACTGAAAGCCCAGCAGTGCCCTGCTGCCTTGAGCACATACAAAATATAAAAATAGTCTCTCCCTTTAGGAAGCATAGGGCTGCGTGGGAGAAACAAGACAGAAGAAGGGAATAACTACGATGGTGTCTTTCTGTGTGAGCTCTGTAGATCACCTGTATCAGAGCTACCTAAAGAACGTCTTGAGAATCCAGATTGCTGGGTCTCAGGCACAAAGATTCGGATGAGGAAAGACCCAAGCATCACCATTTACCATAAATTTCTCAGTTGACTCGATGCACTTAGAATTTCAAAAATTGGACAATATGAGTAAGTGAGCAATCATCTATGCTTGAATGAATGTCTTGAATGTGTAGGTTGAGGCAATATTAGAAAACTTGGATGAGCTAAGGAGGGAACTCTGGCTGCAGGAGTAGAGGGCGAAGTAGGCAAGAGCAAGAGGCCTAGCTTTGTTGAAGCTGACACTCCAACCACAGAACACTGGGGCCACTGATCTCCAAGATGGAGAGCCCTCCACTCTGGTGGTGGATTATGAGAGTTGCTGATGTGCCCCTGATCAGTTTGCACTCCAGATAAACTGGTTACCAGCTCAGGGAAAGGGAGTTGCAGGCGGGAAGAGGCTGTACTTTTGGACAACCCATGTGGAGGAGAGCAGAGGAAAGGATCAGTGTGGAGGAGGATATGTCAGGAGCTGTATTAGGTATCTATTGTTGCATCACAAAATATCCTAAAACTCAGTAGCTTCAAATGACCAGTATTTATTATTTCACACAGAATCTGGGAGCAGCTTAGCTAGTGTTCCAGCTTAGGGTCTTTTACGAGTTTGCAGTCAAGATGTTCGCTTTGGACACAGGCATCTGAAGGCTTGACTAGGGTTAGAGGGTCTGCTTCCATGCTCATTTGCATGGCTCTTGGCAGGAGCCTTCAGTTCTTTGTTGACTAATGACTGGAGACCTCAGTTCTCCACCCTGTGGGCCATTCCAGAGGACTGCTCATGAGGCGGCACATTCCTTTCGTAGGGCAAGTGATCTGGGAGAGAGAGAGACTGGGTGGAAGCCACCGTGTCTTTTATGATCTCATTTCAGAAGTGATAAACACCATTACTTCTGTCCTATTCTGTTGGTCACAGACACCAGTGCTGGTGGGAGGAGATTATGCAAAGCTGGGAATACCAGGAGGAGGAGATCATTCAGGAACCATCTCAGAAGCACGACTACAAGAGTCTTCTGGGGAAAAGAGACTCCTAACATAGCTTCAGAGGGGCAGCTTATTTCTTCAGTTTAGACCAAGTATAAATCTTCCTATTTAATCTCCCACAAAGGATGTCTTCTTACACATTCATAGGTAGAAATCCCTGACATCTGTTCTTGCCCAAGCCATTCTTTCTTGATGCTTTTGTTTTCCCAAACTTTCTTCTATAAACATGTTCTATATCCACTACTACCGTATCCCATCAGTGCAAGGTATTTTGAGGGAGGTACCTTCCTATAACAGTTATTCCCCACCCCACTGAGGTGGAAAACAATGGGAATTACCTTCTAGTGCATTTCTACAAGGAGTTGTGAATAGCCTGCATGTGTTTCTTTAGTTATTTGTTGGTGAAAATTGTTTCCAGGAAAACTGCCCCAGAGCTGCCCCTGTAACAGTAATGTGCTGAGTTTCTTATTTATTAAACAAGCTCTGTTTTGTTTTGTTTTGTTTTGTTTTTTGCATGCTGGAGTGTGAGCCTTCATACAACTTCTTCAAAAACGTTCTTTAAATACAATTTTAATTTTATTAAAATTTTGGCATCTTTCATATATATATATATACATATACATATGCTCAGATATACACTCAGATTTTTAAAGCGTGAACTACTGACATGTAGTACTGTATTCACTGTGTACGTATAATATTAAATCCTGTCTACTTATTATTGTTTTTTATCTAGGTTCCATTGTTTTACATTTTCTTTATAACCACTTTTCGTGCATTCCTTCAACAATTTATTAAATGCTTACTCTAACCTAGGACCATTCCAGGCACTGGGGATATGGCCTTGAACAAGAGAGTGAAATTCCCACTCTCAGCTTGCTGCCATTCTCTTTGAGGAGAGAAAGAATTAGTAATCAAGTACACAAGATGATTTCAGGCAGTGATAAGTATCTAGCAAAATAAAGCAGGTAACTATGACGGAGTGCCTGGGCCGGGGTGTTTATTTAGGTTGGGTTCTTAGAATCAGGCATCTCGGAGGCTGTGAAATTTGAGCTGAGTCCTGAATTATGGAAGAGTCAGCCATGAGAAGAAGTAGGGGGAAAAATTATGGACCAGCAGAACAGAAAGTGACTATCCTGTAAAACCAGAGTAAGTTTGTGTGGCTGACAGCAAAATAGAAAGCCAGTGTGGCTATAATGTTGTAAGTATTGTGGAGGGAGACACAAGAGAAGGTTCAAAAAATAAGATGGGGCAGATTATAAAAATATACCACATCTTCTTTATCCATTTGCCTGTTGAAGGACATCTTGGCTCTTTCCACAGTTTGGCTATTGTGGACCTTGCTGCTATGAACATTGGGGTGCATGTGGCCCTTCTTTTCACTACATCTGTATCTTTGGGGTAAATACCCAGTAGTGCAATTGCTCTATTTTTAACTTTTTGAGGAACCTCCACACTAGAGGGGAAGAGGGTGGGGGGATGGGTGAGCCTGGTGATGGGTATTAAGGAGGGCATGTATTGCATGGAGCACTGGGTGTTATATGCAAACAATGAATCATGGAACACTATATCAAAAACTAATGATTTACTGTATGGTGACTAACATACCATAATAAAAAAAATTATAAAAAAAAAAAGATGGGGCAGATTAGGTGAGGTTCCATGGATCAGTGTAAGGAATTTTGTTATTCTAATTGCAATGAAATGCACAGGGTGGGGTGGGGGTGGGGGATGCCGGGGGTTAGCTAACAGTCCAAACAAGGACATGGTTTGCAATCAACAAATATTTGTTGAATAAATCAGCAAACTATGGATGACTTAACTATTTTATGGAATAAGTATTACTTAACTATTTATAGAATAAGATAGACATGTTTCTATTATAGATCATAAATTTACTATATTTAGCTCGTTTATATATTATTTTATTATTGTTGGAGGTTCTAGTCCCCAACTTTTTGGGGACAAGAGAAAATTCATAAAAATATCTCTGTCCAAAGATGCCAGAATACGTTCGGCATTGATTAGAAAAAATAAAATAAAATTCAGGTCCTTCCCAGGCTTTTGAAATGAGATCAAAGACAGCGCAAGGTCTTTTCAGAGAGTCCTCATTTTAATACTGTATTGTCACATGTTATTTTATATGTCTACTTTCATAGTACTTTGTGTCAGTTGCATATTGGGTGAAAGAACTACAAACCACTTTAAGTGACTCAGTGATGGAAACACCTTCCAGAGTAAAAAGCAACTTCTGTTTCTTGTTGTATTGTGAACCATATCTGAGTAGAACAACCTTGAGAGATTTAACTTCATCCAGAAATACTGCCCTTTGCTAAAATACTAAAGATTTGATGATCTTAAAAACATCCTGCTGCCTTGTTACTGTCATAATTCTCAGACTAGAAAGTACACATTCTTTTTTCCAGAATGGGTCCATATGAACTCTTCTACTTCCTCTGGAGCAGAACTATCAGGAGAAGACTGGATGTCTGCTAAACATGGAGGCTCTCCTCTTCTGGCTGGAATGTGAAGACCCTCAAAGTCTAGAGCCTTCCAGCACAGATTATAATTTATGCCACACTCACTCAGTAAACTGGGCAAAACCATATGATGCTAGAGCCCTGGGGGGTTGGGGTGATGGCCCTTCACCCACATTCTCAGTAGATGACTTTATCTCTTACTTCACCATGATAGCTCTTCTCCACGTGTTCGTTTCTCCCACCAACATATTCTTTGCTCTTCTCTGGATTTTCCTCTTGACTCATCCCTTAAATGTTAGTGTTCGGGCAGGGAGGGGGGGTATTGTCTGGGGATCCTTTGGTTCTCATTCTACACATATGCCTATAAGATCTCAACCACTCCCGTGGCTTCATCTATAGACAGATAACTCTCAATTCTGTAGATACCGTCAGGACTCTTCTTTTTATTTTTTATTTTTATTTTTTAAAGATTTTATTTATTTATTTGACAGACAGACAGAAAGCGAGAGAGGGAACACAAGCAGGGGGAGTGGGAAAGGGAGAAGCAGGCTTCCCGCCAAGCAGGGAACCCGATGCGGGGCTCGATCCCAGGACCCCGAGATCATGACCTGAGCCGAAGGCAGTCACTTAACCGACTGAGCCACCCAGGCGCCCCAGGACTCTTCTTTTAAAATAAATTTTATTTATTTATTTGACAGAGACAGCAAGAGAGGGAACACAAGCAGGGGGAGTGGGAGAGGGAGAAGCAGGCTTCCCAACTGAGCAGGAAGCCCGATGTGGGGCTCAATCCCACGACTGTGGGATCATGACGTGAGCCAAAGGCAAACGCTTAACAACTGAGCCACCCAGGTGCCCCGACAGCCAGGACTCTTAAATCAGCATAGCCAGAACTGAAATGATCATCTTTCCCTCTCCATCCACCTGAAACATCACCTTTTCAATTCTTTATCTCAAAGCATAGTCTCATGGGCCACCAAGCTACTCGATAAAAAGTCCTTGGAGTCATTTTTGACTTCCTCCCTTCAACTAATCACCAACTCCTATAAACTCAAGCACCTAGGCTTGGATGATCCAGCCTGTGCTAACCACTTCAGCTTCCTTTGTAGAGTTTTCCCTCAGTCTGCAAAATGCTCCAACCCTACAGAACTAACTTCAGCTCCTCAAGATTTTGTCTCACTCTCCGTTTCATCCAGGCTTTTGCATACCCTGTTCCTTCTGCCAGGAACACTCTTCCCATTGCTCGAACCCTTTACCTGAAAAAAAAAATGCATTTATTTCATAACTCTTATTGCAAAAATCACTTCTATCTAGGAGTCTCTTCTGGATAGTTTAGACTAGCTCAGGACCTCTTCTCTCCTTTGTCTCATCCCAAGGGGCCTTGTCCTTTTTCTCATTATAATTTAATATTTACAATTACTTAACAATCCATCTTCTCCTCTAGACTTCTATTCACCACCAATTTCCTAAGTCCTGGCAAATGGAGGTTACTCGAGTTGAACGCTGAATGAAAATTAGGAGGTCAGAGCTTTCCCACATGTCTAATGACCATATCTCTAAGTCAAGGTTGGGGGCATATCATATGTACAATGTTTGACATGGGGTCTGAAAGACTCAATATTTGAAGCCAAACTGTCCAAACTGTTAAAGAAAAAACTGCATGCAGAAGGTATTATGAAGGGTGTGGTGTGTGAGGAGCGAAGGGGGTCATGGAAGCAGCCTCTGGGTCATCGCTGCACTCCCCCTATCTCTTTCCACCTCTCTCCAGGCAAGTTTATCTGTCCCTTGGTTATTTTCTGTGAAGCTAGTCAAATATCAGGGCCAGAGAGGATTAAGAGAAAAGTCAGTGCAAAGGAGCAAAGGCAGTAAGTGAGCTGGGTCCCTCGGCACATGTGCACACCTCCCTCACCGGCTCCTGCCCATCCTTTGCCTCTTTAGCCACGTCTCCCCCTTCATGAGCTCCTGTAAGCTATTGTGTGCTAAATCTTCTATCCTTTCACACCCTACACTTCCCTGAGTGGCTTCATTCATGCCCAGGACTTCAACCTCCACTCACAGATTGATGCCCAAATCTTTATCTCTAGCCAACAACACTCGCTGGGGTGCCAGATCTGTGTGACCAACTTCACTGTCTAATAAAAACTTCCAGTTAGGCATCCACAAAGCACCTCAGTGTGTCCCCAAAACAGAGGTGTCATTTACCTTGCATATTTGCTTCTTCAGTCTACAATTTCCCAATATAAACTTTAGAGTCATCATAGTAATAAAAAGCACACATTTATTTAATGTTAACGATAAGCTAGGCACTATTCCAAGAGTTTATATGTAGAGATCATTCAATCCTCAAAATATCAGGTACTATTACAACACCATTTCACAAATGAGACACAAAGAGGTAAAGGAACTTGACCTAAGTTGTAGTCACAAAAGGCAGGATTCAAATCAAGAGAGTTTGGCTCCAGAGTCTGGACACAACCACTCTGCTCTGTGCTTCTAGAATCATTAGGTTTTTTAAATATCGTTTCCTTCACCAAGGACCGGATTCCTAAGGACTGGCTTCCTAACTTAATAATTTTAGAAAGTCTAGCACCAACCTCCATGCCTGGTACATAGTGGTGTTTACTGAATTAAAAAAAAAAAAAAAAAAGGAATGAAAATGTGCAGGAGAGATTGGAAAACTAACTGTGAGGTGAACCATAATTCCAATAAAATCCATTGTAGAAAGCTGTCCTTTATGTCACCCCCCCCCCACCACCACCACTACATGACCCCTTCTACTCAAGTATTTGCAGGATCTTCAAAATCCCAGAAAGAAGTCTATACAATATGGCAGGACAGGAGTGGTGGGAATGAGCAGAAGGAAGAAGAAACAGAATGGAAAAAAATTCTTCCCTTTTCTTATAGCAGGAACTACTTATACTTCTTCAGGCTTTCATTTGTCACATTAAAGCAGTCTGATGCTTTCATTGTAGTTTTAAAAGTATAGTCGTTTGTTAATCTCAAGAGGAATACAATATAGCCATATAATTTTATTTTTCCAGTAGAGAACCAAATAATAGTAACTAATTTTTACTGAGCTATTACCAAGTTCCAGGTCCTGAGCCAGGCGATTTACTCTGGGTACCATTATCAGTTCCACTGTACACATGGGGAAATTGAGGCAAAGAGAATTGTTGGGGAACTAGCCTGGGACAAAGGAACAAATACATGGAAAATAAGAACTTGAACACAGGCTGTGCCAATGGAGCTTCTGCTCTTAACCCCCAAGGCTGGACAGTAGCTCCTCATGAAAATGGGCTCTTAAAAAGCCTAAACAGTGATGAGTTGGGGATAGGAGGCCATTTATCATTGGCAATATTTTTCCCATTTTGTGAGGGATGGTGAGGAGAGTCGTTTCTTGATTCCGTGGCCAAGATTTCCCCCCATTCATTTTATCATGGCTTCATCAGCATGCAACATGGAAAGGCGGGATGAGGGGAAACAGCCATAAAAAATAAAAGCAAAACTTAAAGTCTGTTCAATCAGCTGCAGCTGCCATTAATTTCAATAAATATCCAATTAAATTTGTTGACAGGCAACTCATGAATCTTGGAGAGAAATGGATCACTTCAAAGAATTTGGAGCCCTTTGGAGGCTTGCTGAGTAATGTCATCTTTCAATGTGCTTACACTTAATATTAATTTTAATTTGCTGAATATACCCTGGATAATTTGGAAAATCTATGCGACTTGGTTTACAGGTTGCTTTACCTTTTAAGAAGATGAAAAGTGTAAAAGCAGAGTTGATTAAAATGTACATTTATTATAAATACACTGGCAGAAAATTGCTTATTCCTCATGACTTCAAGCATCTAAATACTCATATCTTGATCAGGCATGCTTCTGGTTTAGGTTGTGTTTTGTGATGGTTTGCATTAGCAGAGATTAGTCAATCTCCACAGAGTCTGAAAGGAAATTCTACCCTTTCCTGTCCAACTTTGATACTAAAGCCACTGCTCAGGATCAAGTGCACCTTTAGCCATTTTAATAAATATTTACTTCTGTGTTTTGCTCAGCTGAGACCAGGAAAACAGTGCCCTTTATTATAATTTTAATAACCAGTTTTAGAAGTTTCTGCAGTTCCATAAGAGGAGAATGTTTCTAAAGCAACTGAGGAATGTTTCATTTTTAAATTATAATCTCTCACTGCCCCCAGGACTACTCTGTTTTATCCCACAGTTTTCTAAAACTGCATCAGAAGTTGAAGAAGACTTAGGAGACACAGATATATATCCAAATACAAGAAATGGACAAACAGACTCCATCCTCTTTGGGTTCTGTACATAAGCCTGCCATTTCCTCCATATAAGTAAGTCTGTATCTGGGACCCAATCCACTTGAGCTCCACAAAGCCATTTTACCAAGCAGTGTGTTTGAGATCATGTAGTTATAATTGTTTTCATATTGTCACTTTTTTTAGGGTGGGGGGGAGCAGAAGGAGAATCTTAAGCAGGGGTTTAAGCCCCTAATGTGGGGTTCCATCTCACAACCCTGAGATCAATACCTGAACCAAAATCAAGAGTGGACACTTAACTGACTGAACCACCAGGCACCCCTCATGTTGTCACTTTGACTGTTTTAAGTCATATTTTTTTAAAAAGTCAGAAAACAAAATAACTCCCCTCAGTAAAGTACATCATTTCCTCTGCTCTTCCTCTTGTTTTTTAATTCCTGGAGATCTAGAGAGGAATTGAGATGAAATATTTAGCAAACACTTACGAGAAAAGTTTACCACAGTGGATGTTTTTTGTTAATACCTAGTGCTACCCTTCTCCTTGTCAGCTGTCCCATGTGCTGTAGGGGCTTAAAGTCTAGAAACTACATTTCCCAGACTCCTTTTGGATAAATTTCACCAATGAGAGGTGCTTGTGGGAGATGCAGAAGGGGAAGAGGAGAAGGCATTAGTTTATTATGGCTGCTGTAGGCAGATGCAGGAGGGGTTTGCAGATGATTTTCAGAAACCCTCTGAGAATCACCTTGGTGAGATCAGTAGCTGCATTCATTGGCTTTCAGTGTCTCTGGGTGTCCTCCTAAGAATCACCTACCTTGGTGGTAGAGAAAGTGGGGACCCTGGTGGAAGCCCGCTGCTCTCACAGCACTTCTGTGTATCTAGAAAGTGTCCTTCCATTCTTTCCTTCTCCAATCTTCCCAGAGCTGTGCAAGCCTCTCACATGCTGGGTTAAACTCCTTCCACCTCTCAATGCCTCGAGTCATTTCTGGTTTTCTGACCAAACCCTAACCAGTAACAGGTTACCTGATTTCTTAATATTTTGAAGCAAAAACCCATTGTGAGATAACATTCTAGAAAGACAAAGAACTATTCAGTACCTATAAAAAGGGGTTCCAAGAGATTTTGTTATGCCTGAGTAAAATGCTACAAAATGAACAGTAACTTGCTAACACACATTTTTTTTTTCAGACTAAGAATTCAAAATAGACTTTGTATTTCATATATGGGGAGAATAAATGACCTAATTTGAATTGAACCTTTGCTCTGTGCCAAAGCCTTTTATTTCTTTTTAATTTCTCTGCTTTCTCTGCTTTTTGTTGTTACTGTGTGTTGTAATTGGTCAAATATCTCAATGGCCTAGGTTATTATATGGCACAGAATAGTCGTTTAATAAATGTTGAGTAAATGAATCAATGGATGCATGAGTGAAACCTGGTGTGTTTCAAGTACCAAAAGCATCTTAAAGTTTCTTCTGGTATATCTAGTGTTCTGAATTCACTTGAAACTCTCTGTCTTGGGAAGTCTAGGGATACCTAACCAACCTGGGGATTGGCTGTAGCTCCTCAGTCTTCAGTCCACCATGTCTTTGTTTACTCTTCATTCATTCATTCATTCATTCTTCTATTTACTTGCTCATTCATTTATTAAACACACTGATTGTGTACAGACATTATACCAAGCAAAGGAGATCAAATGATAAATGAGGCACAGTTCCTGTCCTCAAGGACATTAGAGTCTAGGGAACTATAAAACAATATAACCTAACTCAGCACACAATGGAAAGAGTGCAGGGCAGATCCATAATCCCTTTTTGAACATTCTTGTGGCCTGGTAGATTTCAGAACAAAGCATTTTTTTCAGCTTTAGAAAGATAATCTGGTACCTATATTGTATATTTTTTAACACTCCCCAAAGTGTCTGAGACAGCACTCCAAAGCCACACACATGAATTTTTCTACAGCAAAAAATATGACTATTCTCACCAAATGGGTTATGTTTGCACCAAACTTAACATTAAAAAAAAATTGGTTTTCAGAGCTTTGTGTATTTTGTGATTATGGAAAAAGCGTTTGGGATCTACAAAATTCACTACGATGTAATGCAAAGAATACAATGGCGGGGGGGGACAAGTTGCTTTGGAGAAGTGTGTGTGAGGGGCTCTATTCCAATTTGGAGTGTGGATAAAAGGGTTCCCAGAGCCCAAAAGCTAAGTAGGAGTTGGTGAGGTGGAGGAAAGGGGTGTTAATAAGATGGAGAAAGATGCTCCTGCAGTGTGATATACTAAAGCAGGTGGTGTGTGAGGCACTGTGGGACCCAAGAGCATTCATGAAACTTCCAGTGATGTGGTGAACGAGAAGATGGGGAGCCTGAAGCTGTGAAGCAGCAATCACCCCAGTTGCAGAACTAAAAGTAAGAAGAGCTAGCTGTCATTCCTGAGTGAGCTCCTTCTGAGCTGGCAAAGCTCCATCACCTCAGGAACTGACATGGTAACTGCTCTTCCTTAGGTTTCAAACCAGCTGCCTCCCAAGGGCAGGTCTATGTAGTTGTGAACTAGAAGCAAAGCCTTCCCTGGCTATCAACTTTCTCTCTAGACCAACATGGCATTGGAAACTCTCCCCAGCAGCCTGAAACCACAGTTTCCCAACTGACTGCTTTATAACCAGGCTCTTAGACAGTCTTGTCACTGTAATGTCCTTATTGTCAAGGGTTCTAATTCACCCCCTGCAGTTTAGAATCAGTGACGGATGCAATTCAGCTTCCTAATCGCTGTTATTTTAACCATAGGGTTAGACGGTTCTGTTTTTCCATCCGCCCCACTCCCCTTTAATTATGCCAGGAACTACCCATGTAAGCGCAAGCCTTGCAGCCATCTGCAAATATAATCCTCACTTCCAATTCCATTTTTATTTTCAACATTCTTCTTTCACTTTTTGAATTAAGCAGCCATAATAGTAGCTGGTGCTACTTTTGGTCTTTGAACCTGTGTTAATCATAAATTTGCCACTTACTAGCTGTCACATCAGACAAATTATTTAGCTTCTCAGATAATTTCTTCTTTTGTAGAATGCAAATATAAAAAACAAATGCACCTCGTTGGGCTGTTGTCAAGATGCTGCATGTGAGGTGCCCAGCCTATGTTGGGTGCTCATTATTGCCACGTACTTTCTGTAATATCATTACCTCTTCTCTTGCTTATTTGAGTATATATCATGTGGCTCTTATTCTCATCTTGTCTCAATGGGATCACAGAATAAAGTTCCTTGTGTCAGTCAACTGGGGACAAATTAGTTCCTCAGATAGGAAACCAGATCTTAGTTGAGATGTTTTCTACAAGTGAACATAGAAATTCTCATTTCTTTCTGGTTCTCATTTCTGAGATTTGGACCTTTTGGAGGACAAATTTCTAAGTATGGGCTCCAGGTGAGTGAGTAATATGATGCCATAGGAGGCAGATGAGGTAAATGAGGCATGTTTAGAGAAAGCCATGTCCATTCAAGGAGCTGTCTAATTTCTGAGACATCCTCACGCAGGGTTGCCTTCCTGCACAGCTCCAAGGGGCCCCATCGTCATCCCAGCTTAGGTGCATGGCACCCTCCCCACCCCAGCCTGCTTCATCAGCCACGCTCCCTGCCACTCTGCAACAAGCACTGTGGTTGTTATTTCAGGAGACGTAAAATTGTTGCACACTCCCTGAGTGTGTGTCCACAGTGACCCAACCCTGGCTATGCTCAGGGCACCTTGCTGTCTGCACTTCAATTCACCGGAAGTAGACTCTTTTCTCTTAGTTTCTATTCTGTAGAAATATTTTGAAGGGAGAGGTGGAATTTGCTCTTGTCCAAAGGCCCCATTAAGAATGCACACTTTTTTTTGGAGTTTCTCTCAAAATTAAAACCTTCTGCTGGGAAAAGATCTTGCACTGGTAACTTTCTTTGCTGTGCTTCCTCTAACAGCAGAGTGTATCTGACTGTCCTCCCCAGTGTAGATCCATTTTTATACACACAATGGAAAATGGAAAATTGGGACAGTTATTCCAAATGCTTATTATTTGTCATCACTACATTGAATTTTATATACATTTTCTTTAATACTAACAACCACCCTATGACACATAAACTTTTACCATTCCCAATATAGAAATGAATGTTAAAAGAAGTTAATGAACTAAAATAAAGTTGGTAAGAGATTGAGGAAAGATCCCACACTACACCTAATTTATCCGAAACCCATACTTCTTTTTTTTTCTCTTTTTTATTATTATTATGTTATGTTAATCACCATACATTACATCATTAGTTTTTGATGTGGTGTTCCATGATTCATTGTTTGTGTATAACACCCAGTGCTCCATGCAGAACGTGCCCTCCTTAATACCCATCACTAGGCTAACCCATCCCCCACCCGCCTCCCCTCTAGAACCCTCAGTTTGTTTTTCAGAGTCCATAGTCTCTCATGGTTTGTCTCCCCCTCCGATTTCCCCCCCTTCATTCTTCCCCTCCTACTATCTTCTTCTTTTTTTTTTTTTAACATATAATGTATTATTTGTCGAAACCCATACTTCTAACCTCTATGTTATACTTCCTCTAAATACAGTGACTGAAACAGAAATGATCTGAATTTAAATGTCTCTGTTCATTTGCACCAGTAGTTGAATCTGCTTGTATAAATGTGATGGCATTTAAGAAAATTGAAAACCTCCAAAAGAAGCTCAGCTGCACAGACTCCATATCCCTATCCATTAGACAATCATGGTTCTTCTGCTCCTCGACATTTAAATTAGTGTCCCTTTCCTTCTGGGAAGTGTTTCTGAGTGCCTGCCCCTTCTCTGTGTTTTTTCCTTTGTCCACACCTTCTTCCCCCTTCCACCTCCACGCACAGGCATAACGGGTCTGGCTTGAGCCAATGCTACTTTGGGATTCAGGCATGCCAGAGTCCTCCTTGTGGAAGTTCAAGGAGACTCTTCAGAGGGTATATTTCCATGAGGCCCAGAGGAGTCTCCTGGGGAAAAAACTCATGCTAAGTGAGTAGAGGGTCAGGCCTACAAACCTGTCCCCACAACACTTCCTCAGTCACCGAAGCAGGATGCTGGCAGAGGGTTGTGTGTAAGGCAGAGAGGGATGGATTCTAAGGCTGCAAAAGGTTCCATGGCTTTTCTTCCTCTAACTCCACCTCACAGACCCTAGACAAAATCGGGGGAATGCAGGGTAGGTGCAGTCTCTGCATGTAGCAATATCCAAATATATTGTTTTTACTCATCTGAAACATGAGGTCCAAAGAAATGGGACTTTCAGTGCCCAGGGGACACAGTGTAGGGAAACAGACACATTCTCCTCACTACTCAGTTTGGAGACATGGAGGATTCTAGAGACCACGGTGCTGCTTGGATCCGTTAAGGCTCTGACTCACTAGCAGTGTGCAGAATGCCGGGTCCCAGGGCCTGACCACGGCAACTGTGATACTAGGGACAAGTGACGTAGGTAGCATGGGACCAGCAGAGACCAGTGACAGCGGCAGTGATTCTGAGCACCCCAAGGCAGGACCCAAGGTGAAGAGGGGTCAGCAGAAGCAAGTGCCACCACCCTGTGCACTCCCACATGGCTTTGCTGGCAGGAAGGGTGAGGGGACTTGTACATGAGCATCTGAGAGACACCCTTGTGGTCATCTAGGGATAAGTGGTTGGCTCAAGACTCCGGAAATGGCAAAGGAGGGAAGTCCTGGAGAAACATCTGCGTTAGTCATGTAATTACATGTATGGTCTTTTCTCTTTGATTTTTATAAGGACCCTCTGAAATTTGGGTTGTTATTTCTGTCTTATTTGAGACGAGGTTGAGGCGAGGTAAATCACCCAAGATCCAATAGCTGGTAAATAATGCAGAGGGGATCAAAAGTCAGATCGTCTGACTTGCCATTCTTTTCCGTACCCTTCTTACTTTTCACAGTTCCATGAAAATGGTTGTCTTGAGTTAATTTATGTTTGTTTCCCTGGCTAATTAGGTTCATGTAATTATACTTTTCCTTTTTGAATTGGCTGTTAGAAATCTAAATAGGATTTATTTTTTATTCTATTGACAATATTAATCTAGGTGGTTAATATATTTACCAGATTTTTCTTTTAACGATTTTAGATGTCCTGTTTCCCTTTTAATTGCCTTTTTTTTTTATATGTTTCTTTTCTGCAAGCTGCTTCAGTCCTTCCAGGAAGCAAATGGGATAGTCCCTTTAAATAAAGAAAGAAATCTATAGACTAAAATCTCGACCAACAGAGTGTGAATCAAGTAGGTTAGTGATTCCCAGGAAATAAACTGAGCAATTCTAGGGTGGATTTCTATGAGATATCACCTAAACTCTGATTTTTTTTTTCCTCCAATAGTCAATGAATTTTACTGACTTCCCAATAGTCCCATAAAATCCTCCCTTTTCATCAATGTTAAATGTTTAAGAGAAGCTTGGCAGGGGTTGGGCAGCCAGACTTCAGCCATGAAACACAGGAAAGGATGTCTAAAGGTTTCTAAGAAATACATGGAAATAAAAAATATGTGCAAACCACTGCAGATTCGAAGTACACAAAGCACACTAAAATGTGCCAAAGTTAAGCTTGGTTGACTCCGTGCTTCTTAGACTTCGTGAATATTCGTCAGCAAGAGTCTGCCATGTGAGTTTGAGAAGGTATGCTTTGAGCATATTGGAAAGATAAGACTTCGTCAGTGAGATAAATAGCACTTGCTAAGAGAGAGAGACAGGAATAGACAAGTCACACACATGTGAATATTAGCAGTTGCTGCTAACTAGAGCTGAGAGGATGTTCCAGAAAGGGGAGGAGAATCGGGTGGTTGGAAGTTCCTGGGGAAGAGAAGAAGAGTCTGAGAACAATTAGGACTTTGGAGTGGCTCTGAATTCAAAAGTGGACGCAATCTGAGAATGGAAATGCCACTTTTGACAGCACAATGGGGACATTATATTACCTCATGGAGGAAGGATGGAGGGGAGTAGAGAAACCACTGAGACAGCCAGACAAAAGCATCATTTAAGTCTCAGAAGGAGCCTCAGTGAAAATGCATGTCAGAACGAGGCTGTGGATTATGCTGAAGATATTTGCAGAGAACCAGAAAACTAATATTTTTTTAAATGATGTGAGATTCTGTGAAGAGGATAACAGTGGTGGCAACAGAGATTCTGGATCTTCCCAAATCCCCACATTAAAAGCAACAAAGCAAAGAGATAGCAACCAAGCAAACAAAAGGCACGGAAAAGAATTTACCACATAACCGGATGGCAGGGTATCTTCATGAATCCCAAAATACAGGTGGGTGAGGACAAATGGCCAACAGCGAGGAGACTGTGTGATATCTGAGTAATAGCTGACATTTGAGTGAGAAGGAGAAAGGAAGTAGCCCTCTACTTTCAACACTTCAGAGCAACAGAAGAGGGAGCTCCTTAAAAATAAACAGAAAAACAAAAACCAACTTGAACTCGGCCCTTGCCTAAAAGTACAAATAAACTAACGTCATAGGAAAATAAGCAACAGAAAATTATCAGGCGAATGCCTCGCAACATTAATATAAGGAAAAGTAGAATAAGAAGCATAATGACATGCTACCAACAATGAAATAAGACTATAAGAAGCAAAATAAGTCCCCCGCAGACAATGAAAGCACTCCGGGAAGATATCTTCCAAAAATAGATTAAAACTATAATATACTATTTCAAAGCAACTAAGGGAATTGAGAAAAGTAGGTAAAACATGAAGGACACATAAGTCATAAATAGAAAAAAAATTCATATAAAGGTGACAACTTAAGAATGATTTCAAAATAAAAGAAACAAAATAAGAAAATAATTAAACTGGAAGGTATATAGCAGACAAACACAACAAATAATGCCATAAGAGAAATAGAAAGGGAAAAGAAAAACTTTAAAAAAAATTAGAATGAATTGAAGAAAGTGATAAAGAGGTTCTGACAAATACTGAAAAAAAGAAAAAAAAAAAAGACCTAATATACAGAAATAGTAGTCTCCAAAGAAGAAAATCAAAGCAAGGAAACAGAACAATTAAGAAATGTTATAATTTGGGGCACCGGGGTGGCTCAATCAGGTAAGTGTCTGACTATTCATTTTGGCTCAGGCCATGATTTCAGGGTCATGAGATTGAGTCCTGCATTGGGCTCTGAGCTCATCGGGGAATCTGCTTGAAGATTCTCTCCCTCTGTCCCCCGCCTCGCATGCCTGCTCTATCTCTCTTTCCCTCTCTCTCTAAAATAAATAAATAAATCTTTAAAAAATTCTCATAATTTAAGGCACCTTTCCTAAAATTAAAAATAAATATTTAAAATAAAATATTAAAAGAGCACACCATGTTTCTGAGAATCCTGACTCAAAAGATCTGTTCTAGTAAAGACCAGGCAGATTCCTGTCTCCCAGTGGTGAACTGGTGGTTAGAGGAATGCTCTAGCAGGATTGATGTATCTGAAAATTTGGAAATATGGAGCAAACTGTAGATACAAAGATAACCATATTGGATGACTATTTTTGAACACCACTGATGTACTACGAAGGGCTAGTGAACAGCTGACAGTGAGTAGCACACGACTGAACGGCAGGTGTGAAAGGATAAGAGCAAAGACAAGACTTCTATCAATAAGGAAAAAATCAGAAAATATTCTTCCCATGTGCCCTTCCTAAGGAATAAGCTTCAAGCAAACAAAATGACCAGATAGACATCAACATGAGGACTGTTGATGTGTATTAAGTATGGAGTTACTAGGAGAACCAAGGTTAGTTATATAAGTGTGAAAATGAAGACATTGTACTATGGGATGATCTGACAACTATTTAAAAATTGAAGTGGACAGATGGATAACATATATGATTTAAAAATATTTTTACTAATCATAATTGATGTTATTACTATCTGAGATTATTATATTGAATATGAAATAAAACAAGCAGTAATCTCAGATTATTGTAATTCTGCAATCGCCTGTGTCATTCAGAACCAGGATTTTGAGTGTGATAGAAAGGAGAAACAGATGTAATATCAAAAAGTTAAATAAAAAGTCTGGTAGTTCTGAATTAAACTGGAAATATGACTGTGAACTCACATAGTAATAGGTATACAGATAGTTGATAGATGATAGATAGATGATATAGATAGATAGATAAATAGATGATAGATATAGATGGATAGATGGATAGATAGACAGACAGACAGACAGATAGATAGATAGATAGATAGATAGATGATAAATGCCTAGAAACAATGACCAGCCAGTAACAGTGAGCACCCCTAATGTCCAGATTACGCTTTTGAAGTACAATTTTTTATCAGTGCTTCTTGGAGAAAAATCTGATTCCACATCAGAGGCAGTAAAAGTCAGAAAGAGCCTGGACCATCTTAACATACCAAAAAGCAAGAAAGCTATCAGAGACTACTATTAGGATCATGCGAAAAGGACTCAGGGGATATGTTCAAAACACTTCCATTGGCCAAAGATAGAATAATTTTGACTTCAAGAAGTAAGAGTCATATATGTTGATGCTCATAAAATATCTTTCAATTTTTGTGTCAATAAGGAGATTTAAAATGATATAAAACCAGTTGCTTTGAAAACTGGGTAAATAAAAGGAAGGAATCAAGTATTTTTCCTGTTTTTCCTCTGTGAACTATACCACTGGATAACTACATAGTAGATGAAGGGAAGCATCTTTTTATAGAAGTCTTCTACCTGATCAACAAAAACAAAATAAATTAAAATACCACCATTTTGCAATCCATAATGGACTTATGTTATCAATGGCTAATACCTTTGAAACCAAAAGCAAAAACCAGACACCGTGTGCACCCTGAGGAAAGACCACAACACCACCATTGATAATATTGAACTTGAGACTAGCAAAGCCTCTAGATCCGGCTGCCCATTTTCAAGAAATAGCGAGGACAGAGAAACATGTTGAACTACACCATGAGCGTGCCATCTGCAAAATCCAGGCTTGGGAAACTCCAGAGCTCAAATAATCAGTTGTTCAATGATTTAAGGAAACAGAAGAATTGGAGAGGGGAAATTTAAATGAGAAGAGACTTAATGCACTTATGTTTATGGCACCGTTATTTACAATAGCCAATGTAGAAGTGGATAAATGGATAGACAATATGTGATATATCTATACAATGGAGTATCATTCAGCCTTAGAGAGGAAGCCAGTTCTGACGCATGCTCTATGTGTGAGCCTTGATGACATGCTGATATATAGTCACAAAAGGGTAACTACCGCTTGATTCCACTTACGCGGGGTACCTGGAACAATCAAATGCATAGGGACAGCAAGTAGGAGAGTGGTTGCCAGGGGTCGGAGGAAGGAGGAATGGGAAGTTATTGTTTTTAATGAGGACAGAACTTCAGTTTTGCAAGGTAAAGAGAAGGAAGGTGGTGATGGTTGTGCACCAATGTGAATGTCCTTAATGCCACTGAATTGAATACTTAAAAATGGTTAACGTTTTACATTGTGTACATTTAACCACAATTAAAAATGCTTAATTAATAAAAAAGAGACTTAGAAGAAAAAGAGATGTTTGATGGGCAAGTCTAAACTCTAGTGTCTAGGCGATAAAACTTTAAAGAAATGCAAGGAAGTTCCTGCTTAAGAAAAAAAACAGGATATTGGTTATGTGACCAGGTTGGAGCGGGCTGTAACCGACGTTCCTCACACTTGTGGTTACTCAGACCAGGGGGGAGGAGAGGCGAGGCACAGGAGGCCTCCAATGGTCCACATTGCCTGCAGGCTCAATCTTGAAATGTAGGGATTTGGGCTGCGCGGGCCAAGAAGGGTCAGGGCAAAGCTACTGAAAGGTGTGTGTGGTTGCCAAAGTGCAGGACTGACTAAAATCGGGCCAGCTGGGGGAAAGAGCAGGGAGTACCAGGCCTCAAATGTTAGGCTCAGACACTTGGGCTTGCGAGGCCAGGAACCCTCAGGCCAAGCGCGGGGTCTAACTCAATCCCTGGGCCAGAACAGGGCCTGACACGAGGTAAGAATCAAATCGCTAAGCCAGTGCATTAGGGTCAATAACATGTGGCTAAAAGGGAACGGTATGGATGCTTGCACTTCATACAATCCTATTTGAAAAGAAGGATAAACCATTGTGATTCTGAAGAATTAAGTTTATTTATTTATTTTTTAAAGATTTTATTTATTTATTTGTCAGAGAGAGAAAGAGCACAAGCAGGGGGAGTGGCAGGCAGAGGGAGAAGCAGGCTCCCTGCTGAGCAAGGAACCCGATGTGGGACTCGATCCCGGGACCCCGGGATCATGACCTGAGCCGAAGGCAGACGCTTAACCGACTGAGCCACCCAGGCGTCCCATGAAGAATTAAGTTTAAAAGAAAAGTACCATAAAACTAAAGGTCACATTTGACAAATAAAATTCCCTTTGTCTTACATCTTGCAAATTATCACTCAGTAAATTTTGCAATGCAATTTTTTTTCTTACTTCTTTGAGTGTAATCGGTATCCCTATTTTTTTGATCTTCTCGGGGTGATTTTCTTTTCTCCCCAAAAACCCATTTGAGTTTTATACCAATTTATACTTGCTTCCATCCTGTTTGTTAAGTTTAAAATGGCCATAGGCGAGAAGACAAAATAATCACCTAAAATGCTGGGACCTGACTCATTGACAGTGGGTCTTTAAATAAAATATGGGGTCTAAGTGGAGTAAGTCAGAGGCCGAAGAGCCCAAACACGTCATACATGAGTTGTCCACGTGCACCCAGTGATCTAGGAAATGGGTAAGTTCCCTGAGACAGCTGTCCTTCCAGAAAACAGCACCACTGACAAAGCAGAAACTGAGCAGAGGTCACGTTTCTCCTCCACACTGACTCAAGAAACAGCCCGGCCACGGCCAGAGCCACAGACACTGGCGCCTGGTCGGACCGCAGCTGCGTGGTGTCTATGTACCACCCACGCTGTGGGCCTCCTACCCACACTGGATGAACAGACGTAACAGAACCACCCAGAGCACAAACACCATTCCGAGGACATTCAACTTCACATCATAATAAGAATTTAGGCTTGCACCTCAAGTGACAGGAAGCAGTGTTGACCTGTATTCTGGTTGGGAAGTTCTTCTCTGGATGGCTATGATAGCCACCTGCCATGGTGGCCCTGACCTTGGCCAGCTGATAGGTCTGTGGTGTGAAGCTGGGGAAGACCACGAAACCACGGAAGCTGAGCGCCCAAAGGAAGGGCGTGCAGGCTGGCAAACTTTAAGAGGCACGACCAGGCCAGGTGACCACAACACCCACCAGAGCCAAGCTCACAGGGGGCTCCTTTTGTTGAGGAACATGACGCAGATGGACACCAGCGGATTGAGGAGGACCTGGTGTCACCTGCTGCCCAGCCCAGGAGAGGCGCATGCCCACCCCTTCCAGGTGACGGGCTGTCTCTGCATGGGCACATGGGCTCTGCCGACCCATTCCAATGACGGACTCTTGAAGACCAAAAACTACAATTGTAAGAAATTCAGGTCTTGCGGCAGGGTGGGGGTAGATATGTTAGTTTACAAAAGATTTGGCATTCCTCGTGGATCCAAGGATCACTTCATTTGGACATCTCTTTGCTTTGCCCGTGGGAGCAGGTGTCCTGAGCTAGTGCTCAGGGTAGGATGCAGCAGGTTCTGCCCAGTAGAGTATCACTCTTGTCCCTTCCACGGGACCTTATGCAAGCCCTCTCTTTGATACAGTTGTTGGTATAAAAATGTGCTAGAAGTCTTGAGGAGAACCTTAAACTCTGAAATCACACATGATCTCAAAGAATGCAGCGTCCGGGCCTCCTTCCTGAGAGACACGTGTGCCCGGCAGACAGCTCCAGTTCTAGCTTGAATCTTACTAGCTGTGTGGCCTCAGGTACCTTACGCTCTCTGTGCCTCAGTGTTCTCCTATGTAAAATGGTAATATTATTAGTAGTCAGTTCGTGTGATTGTGAGGATTAGTAAGTATGCTTGGCACTCAGTGGACACTTTTGTTAGCGATCATGAATTATAATCACTCATTTCAGAAGGCCCTCGGAAGGACCATGCTTTTAGGTAATTTCTAAAACTGTATAATGAATACATACACATTTCAGTTAAAAATTACATTAAAATATAATTAAGGTACGTTTCTGTTGTGAGATTAATTTTAAACTATTCTTCAAACAAAGTTTCTAGTGTAAGTTTAGAAATATTCCAGCTTTGTCTCTGAATGAACTGTTGGTTAACCGTAAAAGAGTGATTCTCGATCAGGGGTGATTTTGATGATTTGATGTGTCAATGACTGGAGACGTTTTTGCTTGTCACCGCTGGGGGTACTGCTGGATGTGGGCCTGTCCATCTACGGATCTATAGCCCAGAGATGCTGCTGAACATCTCCCCTTTCAACAGGCAGCCCCTTTACAACAAAGAATTACCTGGCCTCAAGTGTCATGAGTGCCAATATTGAGAAGCTTCTCTAAAAGTACTTAGTAAACAGAAGTCACTAGCAAACAACTGATTTTCCATTAGGGGAAAGAACATCTTCTCTTCAAAAGGAAGGTGGTTCGTGAAGACAAATGGGCAACCTGGAAAGATAGAAGTCGAGCTTGTTGTGCCAATGTGTGATTGCTGCTAGCGTGTAACTCTGAGCATCCTTTCTGCGCTGATGTTTTGTGGGGAGGGTGTCCAGAGAATCAAGGGAAAGAGAACAGAAGAAACAGAAAAATGAGTCTATGCATTTAAGTATAAAAGTGTAAAATGCTTGCTTCTGTGATAAAAACAAACCGAAAGAAACAAACGAACAACAACAAAACACGCAGCACTGACACACAAGAAAAACCATTTCTGCGGTTCCAGAACTAAGTCGATTAGAAGTCTCGAGGCTTCGTTGGGATAGCTCTAACTCTAAGCCAAAAATTGAGTTGAAATGAGCCTTCCACTTCCCTCTTTCTTATTAAGATATTAACCATGTGCATTAGAAAATGAAGCAGAAAACTTTTAAGAACAAAGTGTTAAATAAAAACAAGTTATCGGAGAAGTAGCTACTTAAATATCTTTATGTATGACTGAGTCTTCATAAACACAGGTGTAAAAACCTGGGAAGTCTGTATTGCTGTAATCAGAGATATCCAGGCTGTTACATTTGGGTTTTTAAATGTCTGGGCTAAAGATGTTTGAGCTCCATAATAAACGAAAGCCACTAAGTTTGGGGGTGATTTGTTCTACACCATTATGGTGGCAGCAGTAATAGATCAACAGGCCTTGATGATTTTGCTTTTAAATGAATTCACTACAAATGGGATTCTACATAGATATTTGCAAATTCTTTTTTTTTTTTTTTTTCCTCCCTACGGGGATAATGACTGTCACTTCTGTGTTTTGAGTTGCTGACCGTCGTGTTTGTCAGAGACTGGAACTGCCTCTGGGAGGCCAGACGTCTACAAGTCTTAATGCTTGAGAGGTTTAAAAACGTCCTTCAGATCACTTTAGAATTCTTTCAGGCCTTCAGATAACAGTGGCCTTCACTCGACTGCATGTGAGGCTTTTGAAACTGAACAGGTTCTGGGCTAGAAAACAGTGGGTGTGTACTATTACCCATTGCGTTCCGGGGAAAAGTGGAGTGGCTTCAGGATTTCCATCCTTGAATTTCCAGGAACATTTCTTCCATTTGGCTTGTGAGATTAGGGATTTAGCAAAGAAGGGACAAAGCGGCACTTGAATAGGCAACTGATGAGCTGCTTAAACAAAGTTTATTGATTCTCCGCAATCAGAAATCTCATTTACATAAAAGGAGGATAATTAAATGGCATTTTAATTGTGATCTCTCCTAATTTAATTGAATCTCAACACTTAAGTCAATGGTGGGAGTGCAAAGGCAATTTCTTCTAGAAAGGTTTTAAAATTAATTTTCCTCCTTATTCACTGGAGGGAAGGGGGCGATAGGACCCGATGTGAACGGACTATTAAATGAACCAGTGCTAGCTTTTGGACAAGCAAATTACATGGGTCCAACAAGCTTGGGAAGGTTGCCAGCTGAATTTAGGTGTATTTAGTTGTCACTGGTGAATTTAAATGTGGAGGTGGACGTAGAAGGAGTGTTGTGTTATAAGCTACAGACAAACATCTTTAGTGGTGTTTTTTTCCTCTCGAGTATGAGGTGGACAAAATGAGCTTGAGAAGCAGTCACCTAAAGTTGAGATCACTAGAATCGGAGAATGCTAGAATTTGAAGCCACCTGAGAGGCCTGCAAACCCGGTCCAACCTGCCACATGAGGATATGGAAACCCTCAGGAGTCCAGTGATCTACCCAAGGTTGTACAGATAGTGAATTCCAGAGCTGAGTGATCCCTGATACCTAATGTTAGGTACTTCCCAGACAGATTGAAGAAAGATGGTCTGACTGAAAGTTCCTGAACACAGAAATCATTCATTATGGTCTTATATGTATAGGTGGGACCTAGTGACCTTCAAAGGCAGAAATAGCTCCTGCTTTTGCTTTGCTATGGCCTCAGTGCACCTTTGGGGGCCCTGCTGGTGGGAGAGGCCACCTGACCATTGCCTTTCCCACTGAGGGTTCTCCCAGAGCATTGCTTCTCCTGGGTCCCGGCCCCTTCTGGAGTCCACGGTTCTGCAGACTCTCTTCTGACAAAGCTGCCATGGGTGTCCCCTGGCCTCATGATCGTGTCTGTCCAGGAGGCGTGGTTGTCCGGGCCAAGAGTGTAGGTCAGTGGCTCCTGGCAGGCATCCTGCCAGCCGCCCGAGCGGAAACTCTGGCCCCAGCACTTCCGCGAGAAGAGAACACGCCAGGGGCAGTGTGCGGCTGGGGGCACATGTGCACATGCTCACTGGCCTGGCCAGAATCTTTGCCAATGCCCTGATTCTCCGCATCGTCACAGGAAGCATGAGAAAAGCCTCCTTCATCTGCCAGACGCGGGCTACCCTGAAACACAAAGTGCCTCAGCCTTGTCTGGTCTTTGAGGGGGTTGGGGTCTGTTTATTTTTGTAGTTCCTTATTCTTTACTCTCATTTCAAGTGGCAAGCACCTTATCCAGTTTTCTCAGTGGAGCGGGAACAGACTGATGGGCCCTCTGGGTGTTCGGGAACGAAAGGTCATCCATCCACTGTGCAAGCACATCCACTCTCGCGGAGAAAGCCCAGACAGTCTGTGACCTGATAAAGCTCCTCATGTGGGGCCCCTCGGCCAGGCCAGGCCACATGCTTTCCGGGGGTGGGGGTGGTGCTGAGAAGCCAGGAGGACCAACTCAAGGTTAGGACATGGACGGGGGTCGCAAGCCAAAAGGACAGAGAAGGTGGGAGGGGGTAGTTAACAGTATTTACAGCAGGAGGGAGAGAGTGGGGCTGGGGGATGTGTGGTCGATCGGGGGGAGGTAGGTGGTAGAAGGGGACGAGCTGCTTCTTTCTCCTTGAGAAATATTTCTAACAGGAGGGCATCCAGGCAGGAAGAAAGCAGGCCTCCATTCTATTCTATCCGGTTAACACCAAATACATGTGTTTACTTCCAGAAGCACAGTTTTGTTTATTCATCAACTGATCAGTGAGCAAGCTAACGCAGTGACTAAAAGCTCAGCCTCCTGAGTCTAACTGACATGAATTTGAGACTCATTAACAATTGACTGCATTTTCCAAGGCTTTGATTCTCTCATTATAAAATGAAAAAAGAATACTAGCTACTTCATGGAGTTACTGTGAGTAGTCAGGTAGTGTACGAGCGTGCGTGGCAAAATGTCTAACATGCAGTTCCTTCTCAAGTATTAGCCGTTGTTATTATGTGGAGGAGTAACAGGATGCCATAGCACCCACAGGACTTAAAGAGACACAAAGGACAGGAATCTCCCTCAAGGAACTTACAGTCGGCTTGAGGATAGTTGTTTTGTTTTTTTTAAGATTTTATTTTTATTTGAGAGAGAGAATGTGAGCAAGAGAGCACAAGCAGGGGGAGCAGCAGAGGGAGAGGGAGAAGCAGGGAGCCTGATGCGGGACTCGATCCCAGGACCCTGAGATCATGACCTAAGCCGAAGGCAGCTGCTTAACCAACTGAGCTACCCTGGCGCCCCTTGAGATAGACTAACATACATGAAACAATACAGAACAGCCAAAGCAAAATGCATGCAACACACTGAGGTTCTACATGGCTTTACAAAGTCCACAGACATGAAAAGCCAAGGTGGTATGGCTAGTCATCAGTGAAGTGGTATATATAAGTAGGTGCTAGAGATGGACAGCTGTATTGTGCGTACGAATCCCACAGAGATCTCCTAATAATGTAGATCATAGCTTGGTACTGAAATGGGACCTTGGACTCTGCATTTCTAAGAAGCTCCTAGATGGTGTCCATGTTGCTGGTCAAACCACCCGTCGGGTAGCAAGGACTTAGAGAGGTGTTGGAGTACGTTCCAAGCAGCTTATGCTGTACCTATTAAGTATTAAACACAGAGGAGGACAAAAGTGAGAAGGAAAGAAAAGCCAAGAGAAATAGGCCGTCAGGTCTCAGCTCATCAGGAGTTTTTTTCCCCCCTTCCCAAATTGTCATTGATCATGAAAACATCATCATCACTGCCACCAGAAACAACAACAGCAACTGTTATCTACGCGAAACAATGAGGGGGGAAATAGATAAGGGGGCAATCACCATGTGGCAGGACTAGTTAGGGAGGGTTTCCTGGGTAAGTGACATTTAAGTCCAAAGCTAAAATTCTGGCAGATGAAGGAGCCCCTCCTCCTCCCCGGGGAGCAGGGGAGGTAGATGGTAACAACACTCAGGAACAGGGCCTCCCAGCTCGACATCCTTTACTTCTGACTCTTTCTTATCACACAATTACTCATGTGTTGCTCTGATTAGTTTTGGGGATAACTTATTCAAATGTTTCTGCAGCGGTCCCTCCCCACCCAACACGCAAGTAAGTTCCTCTCTCCTGGTACTAGGGATCAAAATTCTATTCTTCTTGAGTCTTCGGTTTATCACTGGATTAAATTTAAGCCAGGTTTACTTTTCCAGAAAGAAAATAAAGCCTAGAAAAGAGCCCGTTCCCCAGGTTGCAAACCATGAACATGTTCTTGAGGTTGAAAGCATTGCAGAAATGCAGAAATCAAGGACGTGTTGTCTGTGTGAGTTGTGTAACTCTACGTAACAATGTGTGTTCCTTCTGATTTATAATAATACTAGGTGCATTGGATGAACTGCTTCCGTGAGGGAAAGAAAACTGCCTTGGGCTCTTACCCAGCTAAGCAGATCTTAAAACAAATGCTTTGCATTGTTCCTTCTTCCTTGGTATATTTCCGAAATCTTACCAACTTTTCTCCAGGAAGCAAATTGAGGGAGAAATTGCAGGGAGGGAAAATAGTTGGCTTATTGCCTACATGGATCTATTCTGTAAACCCACATGTAGTGACCAGAAGGGCATTTTGTCCCTGGGACCAGAACAAACAGGACTTGGAGAGAGGCCTGACCAATCCAGAGACCTTGGCCATTGGAAGAATAGAAGGCTTCCCAGAGGGAGTGATTTCAGGAGGCTTAAAAGGATTCCTTAGACCAAATCCTCCCCCATCATGCTTACTTATTACAGAAATTCATAGACTATGGAACAAAGACTTTGATTTTGTAATTAGAGAGATTAATAATAATTGCCTGCATTTTGGAGCCTTTTCACCCTTGATGGCAGGATGACAGCCAAACACAGCAACAAGTACCATAATAGTTTGTCTTTTTGGAAATCACACTTCCCTCATATTGGCTTTTATGTTCTATAATGGCTTTTCTGTTTTATCGCCTCTTTGCATCTTGCGCTCTGATTACTTCAGCTTCAACAATCAGTCCTTCAAAGGTCACAGGGAGAAATCAAAGCGCCTGCCTTTTCAAATGCTAGTGGCTTGGGTCTTGTTTCCTTTGTCTTTTTTTTTTTTTTTTTCATCCTACTCACCACATCAATTGGAGACTGACTTTCCTAGAAATGAGGATCCTCTGTTTATCTACCAGACTGGAGCTCCACACACTGCTGACTAGTCCCATCTTAGGCAATGTCAGGCTTCTCATCCAAGGAAATTTCAAAACAGCTGTTTCTATGCAAACACAAGAATCCTTAATTGCTGATTTTTTCAAAATATCTGTTGAAGTGTGACCATTTTTCCCCCAAGTCGACATAGGGTGGGGGGACAGATTTCATCATTTCAAGTGTGATTTTTTCATGGTTTTATAGATGAAAAGTGGAAGAGAGTGTGACACCCCACGGCAAAAGAAAGAACAGTTCCCCCATTCCCTGGCTCCCCAGAGGATGTGATGACTCAGGTAACCAAAGTGGCCCTCGACTCCGGCCCCCAGTCCTACCCACTGAGAACTTGGACTGCCAAAGACCAAACAGATAAGGAATCAATTGACAGGCCAGATCTGGAGCCTCTGACCTCCCTTCTTCTACTCCATTATAGCTCATTGTCTCTGAGAAACAAGCAAGGGAAAACTTAACCCCAAGGAGTAGAGTGATTGAACTAGACTATACTAAGATATCAAGGGTGCCTGGCTGGCTCAGTCTGTAGAGATGCGACTCTTAATCACAGGGTCTTAAGTTCAAGCCCACGTTGGGTATAGAGCCTACTTAATTAAAAAAAAAAATCTTTAGCTGTATTGAGATATCTGTGTAGCATGTCTTTGAGAAAATCTCAACCAAGGCAATAAGCAGATCCTGAAAAATCAATGGCCCAGCTCTGATAGTCCCATCATTTCCCGAGCTACTTCAGGATTGGTTGGGAGCAGCCCGAGGAAGCATGGCCTCTGCATAAACACTGGGATGACCTGAAGACACAGTGGCTGGGAAGTTGTTAACAATCATGCTCTTTGCATGATTCCCTCATATCTGGGATATCTGAGTAGTGCACTGTGAGGACCACCAATGGGCCCTTAACTGTGCATAAAGTTCATATCATGAAGACAGGGAAGAATTATTTTAATTAGAGAAACTAATGTGAACTCATGTGAATGGAGATAAGAAGATCATAAAAACAAAAGAATTTATGAAGAAGAGTACAACATGCATGCACGCATACTATCAGCAAGCTTTAAACTAAAGCTTAAAAAAAATCTCTGAGGGGGGAAAAGGACTCTTTAAAAAAAAAACAACACTGTTGAAGCATGAAGAAAAATGAGAAAACTATAGCTCCCTTTCTTGGAAAAGATGGAACAACATGAAAGTATTCATTTACTCACGCAACCAAAACCTACTGAATATCCCAGGACACACAGAATTCAACTAAGCACCAGGGAAAAAGATAAAAGATATTTTCTCTTTTCCATTAATATAGAGAGAATCTTACCAAGCTATAAACCAAAGATGGCAAAGGGGCGGGGGGAGAAAATGTGGTGGTGGTGGTGAAGAGATGAAGAAAGAGGAGAAAAATGGCATTGGTAAATAGTCACAAAATCTTTGGGTGCAAATTCATGGCCCCCCTTAAAAGGGGGGATGCTAGGTTTCTGAGTTCACCAGATTATAAACTCCTCTAATTCATACCTGTCTTCTGGAATAGAAGAATGATTTTTCAGACAGGAACAAATAGAACAAATATTCACTAGAATAAGTGAAAAAACACTGTGGGAAAGTACAAGCTGTTCTTGGTGTGTTTATGTCTATTGGTTGTAACAAATTCACCTCAGGATACTCAGGGGGTATATAAAGAACGCAGCTAAATCACATCTGTTTTCTGAAAAAAAAAAAAACAACAACAACAAAACAAAACAACAGCAACAACAACGTAGAGAACAAAACACATGTTGGATAAATGATAGCACAGTATCTCTAAAGGGGAAAAATATAAACTGACAAACATGTTAGTAATCCTAAGTATTATTCTAGAACAGGTTATATGTACTTAGGAATGGAGAAGTGGTCTCTAGTTACCAATATGCATTTAGTAAAAGCAGAGCATAACAAACTAACCATGTATCCTTTTGTAATTGGTTAGCACTAGACTGGCAGGGTAGGGGAATAGAATGAACATCATATTCTGTAATTTGGCCAAGAATTCATAGATTATCTCATATGACCATTTATATTGGACAGAGCAGTGCAAGCTACATGATAATACAGCCAAGGACATATGCAAATGCTTTGTTCCTGGACCTAAGGGACCTTTACCTCTAGACTGATGTCTTCATTGGTGTTTTTTAAGACTCAATCTGGCCAATGTCCACTTCAGTGTTGTATCAGTGACTATGACAATTTCCTAGAGAGCACGTAGTTACAAGATGGGAATAGCACCAAGCTAAGGGTATAGCTAATATTGTCACAAAAGAATCAGGATCTAAAATTGATGGATTTAAGTTGGGGCCTTTTGTGTTTGTTAAATTTGGGTTTAATGGAGCTTGGACATTCAGAACATAATAATATCGTTTCATTTCAGGTAGGTTAGGCCATGCTTTCAATAGTACCACGTGTACTCCTGGGTGCCATATTTTTAATAATATATTTACAGACTGCACCTGTCCTGATGAGAAAGACAGAATGATAAAAGACCTCAAAATAATTCAATATAAGGAATGATTAAGGAACTGGGGAGTGTTCAACATGGAGAAGTAATTTCATGCTGTTCATGCTATTAAAATTATTCAGAAGGATTACATAAAAAGAGAACGACACATGTTCTCTGTGGCTCAGGAGGAAAGAACAGGGGCAATTGAATATACATTACAGGAAAATGCTGACTTAGCGTAAAGAAGATTTTTTTTTTTTTTACCACTGATTGCCAAAAAACAATGGAAAGGAGATGTCTGGGGAGTATGACGAATATCCCATTGTGAGAGGTATCGAAGTAAATATTCAAGGGGGTAACTCAAAGACCACCTGGTAATGTCTTAAAGAGAGCCACAACTTAGGATTTAGTTGGACTAAATGCACTTTAAAGTACGCTAAAGTGGAAAGAAATTCTGAATAGAGGCAGGGGTCCTTGAACCTGGCTCTCAGCTTCCTTCATGGGCCCTTCTTGAGTTTTTCTAATCAAAAATTCTGATGCTGTCATGCTGTGGGACTTTTAAGTTCATTTCCATGATCCTGTGCAAGTCCAGATAAATTAGGGTATGCTGCAGCATCTAGCAACTCCAAAATCTCAGTGGCTCAAAGTAACAAAGATTTGTTTCTTACTCATACTACGTGCCCACCTCGGGTTGATGGAGGGCCTTAAGGATCTGAAGCATTTTGATTTGTGTAGCTGGTAGAGGGAGAATTCTGTACATTATGCACTGGCTTTTGCAGGCTCCTGCCTGTCTAGAACTACTCACAAGATGCCCTCAACCATAAGGACAGCAGGCAAGGGACGCTCTTCCCTGCACTCAGAGAGGAAGCCGGTTATCCTGAGCAGTCACTAATGACTACTTGAAACTCAGATAGGTAGATTCATGCCCTCAGAGAACAAAAGAATGCAAAGAAGTAGCACCAATTTCTCTTCTGGAATCAGGTCATGTTCTTGTCCTGAACTTTCTCTGTAACTCTGGGTAGACCGCTTTACCTTTTCATACCTCCATTTCTACCAAACAGGGGAAGAATATTTCTTTCTCTCTCTCAGTATGCTGTTTCAGGACAATGAGTCAACAAGTATAAATGCAATTCAGAACATCTCAACAGCCACACACATGGAGTGGGTAATGAACACTCCCTGCCCAACACCTAAGAGAAACAGCATATGGCTGATAGTTCCCTGTATATTGAATGTGTTTTCATAAATTATTTTTTTAAATGTGGGGAGCACTCCTACCTGTGCATCTTAATATTCTTTTACCTGTTTCCCCCACTTTCCAGAGATAAATGCAGCTGTCTCACGCTGTGCCACACACACAGACGGAGGCACACAACCCAGCAAGGAGGCCTCTGAAGACACCCACAGACCACAGCAGGATCAGGAATAGATAGTCCCTGCTCCTGACTCCTGCCATGTCGGTTTGCAGATTCTCCCTCCACCCTTTGGCCTTGCTCCCTCTCTGACTCCTATTTCAATGGCTCTACAAAGTCTTGGCTTGGAGAATGGAGAATGTGGGGTACTTGGGCAGTGGACGAGAAGACCTTCCGCCAATGGCCTTCTCAAAAATAGTTCCAGTTACCCCATGACCTGGCCTGCCCCCATAGGGAGGTCACATGAGGGAGGCTGGGAACAAGATGGACATGTGTTGGCCCAAAGGCAGCCCAGATGTTCCAGGCGCCCATGCTCCCCCTACAGATGGCCAAGTAGTAATGGCGTCATCCAGGAATGTGGGCCCAGGTCCATGTGTCGCCAGCCCTATAAATGCCCTACTCAGGGCACCGGCTGTGACTTGGAAGGTGAATTGGAAAGTTTGGAGGAGCAGGTCACAGACTGAGCAGAGTGCATGCAGATCTCAGCAGTTTGCTCTCCCATCAGGGAATGCTGTCCTACCGTGGTTGAAGGAACAGCCATAGGAGAGCTGCAAGAGGGTCCTGGGGAGGGTGGGGATATGTGCACACACTCACATGTCACACTCACCCTCACGCTTCTCAGCAACAAGCTTGCCAAGTCAACCCGGGAGGATTTGCCGAAGATCCAGTAAGAGCTCATCAGAATGCAGACAGGTAGAGTGCCTGCGCTCAAGGAACTCAGGAGCTGACTGGGGAGATAGCACATAAACATCTGTCAAAACTGGAAAAACTTACAAGGCAGGATAGAATACAACTAAATGGTGAAATTCAGATGAGACAGTTCAGAGATCGGTCTGAATTATCGAGGAAGTCCTGACGGATAATTTCGTGTATGGCTCGTGCCTAAAATCTGCCCCTTCTGCACTAGTCCAGACTATTCCAACTTCTCCCAATCTAATATAAACAGTTTCTTCTCAACCAGCTAGATGGCTTATTGCCCCCAAGCAAACCAGGACAAAGAAGGTCCCTTTCACAGGGAAGCAACTAACTACGCATCTGTAAGATTAAGGCACATACACACTCCCCACACACACTCCCCAACAGATTTGAAATACAGCAAATTTTCCTTTAATGTTGGTATTTTATCCCTTGCAATTTCCAATCGATAACCAAATATCAAACTGTCCAACTGCAGTTCTGTCCAACTGCTTTTCTCTACTTTTATTTAGAAGCAAAAATAACTGCAAGTCCCAATATCATCATGTCAGCTCTGACTTGGATTATCAAAGCTGGGGGAAGATCTGGTGTATGAACCAAGGGAAGGAACCCCCTGATAATCCCATTAGGTAGCGTCTGCATACCACTCGAAGTCAAGGACCGCAGTGGACCCTTCCCCTGCTACCGAATATGGCAGAGCTAACGCAGCAGGTGTCCAGCTGCATGCTGGCTGGGTGAACAACATATTCATTTTTTGAGTGCTCTGCACTCACATTTTCCTTGGACACACCAAAGTGAGGTACTTACCTCAACCAATAGAATAGGACTTCTCATTTAGTTGTTGTGGTTTTAGAATTTATCCCCCCAGAACAACTCCTATAAAAGCATTCTTTTCTTCTCTTTTCTTATGAAAATGTGATGCAGGAAGCAGAAGTCCAGTATTTTCTCTCATTAGAACTTTGAAAATGAGAGGCAAGAATTCTTTATGTTTGCCGAAGTTCGGCAAATGATGGAAAAGTCACAGCTAACAAAGGCTGATAGGAAAGACTCACACAAAACTTGCCTCAGAAATTGAAAGAACCAGATCTCATTTTGCAAAACACATTTAGTCGTCTCATCTTTGTTCCTTGGATATCTTGTGATTAAGGCTAAGGGGCCTTCAATTTACCATCTTGATCAACTGACTAGCTGATTTCTCAAAGAGTTCGATACATCTGTCCATATAAACACAGGTGATAAAATGTTGAAATAGCATTGTTTCCACTAAGTATTAACGGGGTGAACATTTTGTCATAGGCCACCCAGAGGGCTGGACATGAAACCCTTTCTTTCTGGATCCTATTTTTAGAGAGCACGTGTTTTTTTTTTTTTTTAAAGATTTTATTTATTTGACAGAGAGAGATACAGAGACAGAGGGAACACAAGCAGGGGGAGTGGGAGAGGGAGAAGCAGGCTTCCCGCCGAGCAGGGAGCCCGATGCGGGGCTCGATCCTAGGACCCTGAGATCATGACCTGAGCCGAAGGCAGACGCTTAACGACTGAGCCACCCAGGCGCCCCGAGAGCACGTGTTTTATATGGCCCATGCACCTGTCATCAGTAGGCTCGACAGCCAACGGCACGTTTGTCCTGCTACCTGTATATGTAGCCACACGGTGAGGCCTGGACTGGGGCTGGGTTGTGTGAAGGTCACCAGGGCCCATGGCCCTCAGACAAGGACATTCTTAGAAATGGCCCTTCAAGCTAGTCTCTCTTATCTGTGGGCCCTTAACTTAGAGTCAAACACTAACACCCTGAGGCAGTAATCATAGCTGCTTTGCAGGAAGGAAAATGATATTTGGGTTCATTTGTTTAAAAAAATCCAACATGGACACATACAAATACATAGTCATATACATGTACAAAGTGTACATACACGTGAAAGATTTAAAATTATGTACCAAGTTGAAGAGTTGCAATCTACAGGAAGAGAAGAATGGAATTTGGAGAGAGAGGAAGAAGTTATGAAAGACTTTTAACTTTTACCCCATGAACCTTGGTATTGTTTCCAAGTTTGACAACTAGAATGTCTTCATCACACTTATGTGATGTTTAAATCTCTTAGCATATAATATGAACTTAAAAGGGGAGGGGAAGGAGGGAGGGATTTAAGAGAGAGAGAAGAAAGGAAAGAAAGAGAAATGGAAGAGAATGTACAAATTACCAAGAGCCAAAGCCATGAGCGCTGAGTGAATGAAATTGTTGGAGGTAAACGAGGCTAACTTAGCAAGACTTTATGAAAAAGTTAAATTTTTAGCAGAACTTTTAAAATAATTAAATAATAATAATATGCTTGCTGTCTCCTATAAGACCTTCTCTGCAGAAAATTTAGAAAATAGAGAACACAGAGAAGAAAATTCTACCATCCGTAGCCCAATCGCACATTAATATTGCAGTGGATTTCCTTCCATCTTCTCTACTTTTTCATTTTAGACTATGTTTTGAAGGGCAACAGAAACATCACAGAGAAGAGGGTGGTGGAAGTGAGAAGGCCACTCTAGAAGATCAGTGGAAACGTGTTTACCAGCTGCCATGAACTGCTTCCTTATCTCAGGCCTGAGATCTCGGTGAGTGTGTTTGGACCTGGAATATTGGTATTACGTTTACCTCGGAAGCCTCGTCAGAGTAACAGCCTCTCTGGGCCTCAGTTGCCTTTTCTGTAAAATGGAGATATTCTCTTTCTCTTACCCGCCTTGCTGCATTACATCCCCCAGACACAGACAAACACATTCCAATTACAAAATCAGTTCTTACCTGGGATCCAGAGAAATGATATTATGCAGGTTTGTGGACTAGCTCACAAAAGCCTGTTTACCCATAGGTAGTTGAAATGCTATCCTGGGTCTTTATAGCAGTATAACTTTCTACTGTTTTTTCTACTATTAGTATATCATTTTTAATCACAGTACGAGCATTTTAAGGCAGATTCTTGTATTTGTCTGTGGACTGCCACTTATTTCTCTGAGAAAGAGCATTTTATCTGCTTGAAGAGGAAGCTGTGAGCCTCAGGGAGAGGAGTGCAGTCTGGGGCAGTTTTCGTTGTTGGGGGGCCCAGGCATCGCACAAATCAGTCTCCCCAGAACAGCAGCTGCAGCAACATGTGGACTCAGCCATGAGAGCAGCTACCCTTTACTGAGGGATATCGGCTCCTAATGGCGTCATATGCGTTACCGCGTTCAATTCTCATGTCGACCCTATTGCGTACAGTTATTCCCCGCATTTTATAAAGGAGGAAGCAAAGCACAAAGAGGTTAGGTAGCATACTCAAGGTCATGTAAATTAGTCTTGCTAGCATTTAAGCCAGGATAAAATGACTCTATAGCCCGAGCTCTTATCAACCGCTAATATATAGGCGGAAGGGGGAGCCCCGTTACCATGTGTGACCTGCCATGGCAAGGAAGTTATGTAGGCTGCTTTGGAGATCATCTGTCCATACTGTGAGCTTTTCTAAAGGGTAGGAAGATGGTAGCTGGAATTGGATCTCCCTCCAAGGGAAGTTTAACAGGCAGTTTCTATCCCCTCGCCCTTCTCCTCCCCAGAGATGCTGCCCAGGGTGGTCTGGCATTGGGGAAATTGCCCCTGTTGCTGGTGGCAATAAAGCTGTCACTGGGGAAGTTCATTTAAGGTTCTATGAACAAATACTCTGACTTTAGGATTTGGGGTGGGAGTGGGGGGGCATAATCATCCCATTCTTTCATGCAGTGCCCACTCCTCTGATGGCTTCATATTTCTGAATCATCTCTCAATTAGAATCAACCACCCATAGCATGCTCTGTTTCAGAAATGTGTCCTTTGATTTTAGCTTCGACACATTTTTTTTTTTTCTGTTTTGCTGTATTGCTTATAATGTTTATGCAGCTGTTTGGAGAGCTAAATATGCAATCAGTATGATGCAATCATGTCCCATCCTTATCAGGGAAGGAAGAAAATGCCAATTTGAATTTTATACAATTTTCAAGAGCTCCATGATGCAAAATGATAAGTTCATTTAATTGATGTGATCTTAATTGGAACCACAAGGGAAATTGGAATGCACATAGAGTTCAGTTGTTTGTGTTTTTAATAGCACTGTTTGGCTGAGATTGGACCATTATCTCCCCCTGGTTCCCCAAATGATGGAGAGTTTGTATTTCTGAAGTTTGCTGAAAATGGAATGCAATATTACAGTATTTTTTTGTAGCCTTTTCTGTTATGTTGTTTCATATGAGATTTGGATTTTTTGGGTTATGTTTTGAGAATGAATTACCATATATATATATATACCAAATATATATATATATATTTCTATTCATGTTCCAGCAATTAGAAGCATAGGTATAGTCATACAATTTCATTTTCAACTGAATATTTATGTATTCACTTGTTTATTCAAACTTTTATTCATTCAACAAGTATTTATTGAGCCCAGGCCATCTCCTTGTCTCTGTTGATAAACACAGGAGGCGGACAAATGAATAAGACTAAATCCTGCTTTCAAGATCTCACCATTGTTGGGGAGATGAACAAGTAAACTTTGCGGCAGGCGCTAGGATAGCGATATGTACAGGGTATAGAGGGAGCAGGCAGGAAGGCATAACTAGACTGTAGATGCTCAAAAGATCTAAAATATAAGGCTGAATTTTACCTGAGCATGGAGAAAAGATGGCCCAGCCGTCAAAGAAATTGGAAAGATTTTACTTTGTTTTTAATCTCTCTTGCATATGTTAATTAAACTGAATAAACTTCACATAGCTCATTTGTTTTATCAGTCATGTTCTTCCTTTAATTTTGTATAGGAAGAGCTTTTTTTATAAAAGAGGGGATTGGGGCAATTTATTGATAGTTTATTGATAAATATGCATTGTTCTAGGTTGTCAGATAACAATATTGCATATATCTATTGGAAGCACATATCATGAAGCATCAGATTACATGAAGTACAACCAGGATGTGACTTTGTCTGTAGCCTTGATTCAATCCATCAAAAATGTGACAGGTATAAATTATACCTAATTTCTGCCCTCAAGTTAAAATCCAGAGGGGGTTGGAATAATCAGTTACACAAATTTATTTGTTTAACATTCAAAGAGATATTTTCAATGCAATTTCAGGGCTATCCATTTGCAAATAACTTAATGGGAGAGTGTGAAGATGTGTCATGACAAAGCGCATATTGTACTTTCCCATGTAGAAGTAAGAGAAAAGTGACCCTAGCATGACATCCTGGTGTTTGCTACCTTCCTTTGGGATGACTGTAGACCCTAGCCACACCCTAAAAAGAAGAAACCATTTCAAACACTGATCAGGAGAGGAAACTGCCCCACAATGGGAAGAATATTGAACAAAAGTGATCAAAAATGTAGAGAAATGTGTTCTGTTCTTAGCTCATCACTCTACGTGACTTGGAAGAATTCCTTAATATTTCTTTTCTTTAAAAAAAGATAGATGTATTTGTTTGTTTGTTTGTTTAGAGAGGGGCATCGGAAGAGGGAGAAGAGTGTCCCAAGCAGACTCCTCACTGAGTGCAGAGCCCCATGCAGGGCTTGATCCCAGAATCCTGAGATCATGACCTGAGCTGAAATCAAGAGTCAGGTGCTTAACTGACTGAGCCACCTAGGTACCCCCTTAATGTTTCTAATCTTCAGCTTCTTTATAAAAAATGTGAGAGAGTGGGATATATGGTCCATCAACTCTAAAAGCAGATTTCTAATAGAAATACAACATATGAGATGACTCTTTGTTACTTACTTTGAATCAGTCAATAAAAGGGTTAGGAAAAGAAAATTGAGTTAAAAGGGCTTTTGATAGAGAATCAGGAGACCATATTCCAGTGTCAAGTTTCCTACTTACTTACTGGTGTGATCTTGCAGCAGCTGCTTCCTCTGTCCATAGCTGCCTCATCTATGAACTAGTGTGGGATGTGTGGGGAGTGGGTTGGGGACATAGACTATGCTAATGCTATGGTGCCTTCCATTTCTAGCTTTCAATGGCTCCATACCTGGGTCAAGTTTCCCTGGGATGTTTTCTAGTTTTTCTCTAGTTTCCCTAAAATACAATACACTTACCTTTTCTAGAAGGGAAAAGCAAATTATCATTTCAATTTTAAAATTCTGAGTCACTTTTCCAAGACAACTCAGATTTTGAAGTTCTTATGCTATACTGGTTTAATTCTCTTATCTTAGACCTTGTGATAAACACCTTCAATCATAGGATCAGATAGGATGTTCTTTCTTCCATTTTCTTTGACTATTTCCAAAACTAAAGGGCTTCCTATCCCTTTGAAGACAGGTCACCCATAAAAAATGGGTCAGTGCATCTCACAGCTTGTTCTTTTCTGGAGGTCTTTGTGTGTGTAATTTAATGTGTGGAGACAGAGGTGGAGCGGATGTGCTTGCAAGCTCTCTTTGAATTTCAGAAGACTTTGGTATATATTATAAGCCTGTTTAATTTCCTTACTTGGGGTTCCAGTAAATAAAGAGTTTGGGGAATAAATTGTAAAAAATTATTGGAAGACTTCTGAACTTTTATCACTGCCCTTACTAAATGTTAGTCTTTATGGCATTCCTGGGCCTGGTGAGGAAATGCAATAATTTAACAAGATTTTGAGCTGGTAACACTTGTTGATATTTTTATAATTTATTCTTCACAGAGAGTTTTCATATGCATTAGCCTTATAAAACCTACAAACTCGGTAACAGTAGTCCATTTAACAGATTGGAAACCCAAGGAGTGGGTGACCTGTAAATGACTCCCCCAAGAATGCATATCTAAGAAGGGCTGGAGCAGGAATGGCAACTCTATTTTCTGATGTTTGATTCTGTCTCCTCTCCACCAACCCTTTAACAACAGTTCGTTGACTCTCCACTGTATAGTGGTGCTTCCCAAATTAGATTATTTGTCACCCATGGGGAGCCCTCCGTTGGATGTGGGAGTGATGGCAGCCTCTGCATCATGAATCTGGTGGTCAATAAAACCTTCTCTTCTAGCTATTAACCCCTCTTTTTTCTCATTTTAACATGTAGAGTGACCTTGAAACGGTATTGAATCTAAAAATCTTTAAGCCACTTGTTTGTTAATGAATTGCTTTATAATACTTCTTGGGAATTCTTGAGTGGAAATGCTTCCTTTATATTTTAGAAAGTGAAACATTAACTAGTATGTTTCTTGTGTCTTGGGTTGGGAGGCTTACAGCGCCATAGGCTGGATTTCTGAAAACCCAAGGGTGAGGCATGGCTGGTTTTATTTCTCCCACCCAGAGGGCATGGTCAGAAGTAGATTTAGATGGAAACAACCCAAATGTCCATCAAACAATGAATCAATAAACAAAGTGTGGTATATACCCATGTACAGAATATTATATTTGACCATATAAAGAAATGAATTGATGTTACATGCTATAACATGCATGAACCTTCAAATCATCATGCTAGGTGGAAGAAGGCAGTCATAAAAGACCACATATCATTTGATCCAACTGATACAAAATATCCAGAGCAGGGAAATCTGTAGATATAGAAAGTAGACTCACAGTTGCTTTGGGCTGGGCGGGAGAAGAGATGGGGGAGTAGGAGAGTGACAGCCAAAGAGTATGAAAGTTTGTTTGTTTCTTTGCTTGCTTGTCTGTTTTTTGAGGTGATGAAAATGTTCTAAAAATGATGGTGGTAATGATTGCACGTATGTGTGAATAAATTAAAAACCATTGAATTGTACACTTTAAATGAGTGAATTATAAGGTACGTGAATTATATCTCAAAACTATTTTTAAAAATAAGTAAATATATAATCATACAGTATTCTCTCTTTTGTTCTCCATTAAAACGCGAGCTGCCCTGACACTCTTGGTCATTATAACATCATTTACCTACCATCCCCTTAGCCAAGGACTGACTAATGAATGATCATGCTAGCTGTCGAACCCTTTCCCTAAACATCATAAAAACCCTCTGTCTTTTCCTAAAATAAATAGCTTTTCCCCTGGAACTCCTGAAACATTGAATTCAAATGTCTACCTGATTCACTTTTTATTGTCTTTTTACGTGTCAGTTGTCAGCACTTGATCATGAGCCTATCCAGGGCCGGGGACTTTGCTGATTTGTCTTTGCATCTCTAGCACCAAACATCATGCCTCAGAGCAAGCAGGTTTTGCTTAAAAATGGAAAAAAGAAGGAAAGAAGAAAAGGAGGGAGGAAAACGTGGAAGGGAAAACTATTATTTCATTTCATCAGGAGTCACTGAATTCCTGAATGCCCAGGGGATAGTAGTTGCGTTGTGTGCAGGGGGCTGCATCAGATTCATGAGGCCGATGATGTCCCCAAGCAGCATGCAATTGAGTGATGGGATAGACACGGGTTGAATTTATGCACACTTGTGGAAAAGCAACAGTGAATGCCATCAGAATGTTTGAATTGGAGACAAACCGTTTAATTTTGTTTATAATAAATATAATGTTACTATTTAATTACTCCCTGTTGGTAGCTTCATCAGTGAATTTCAGCATGTGCATTCTCTTGGTCTGTGTCGGTTATAAACTCAAGTCCTGGGACCTTACTGTCCACATCTTATATGTCTCCCAAAGCATGAACTACAGAGCAATTTATTAAGAAAGACTTATGCTCTGAATAAATGGCTGAATGGCAACATGAAGTGAATTTTTTAGGGAATTTGACACTGTGTGGCAAGTTTAATAGTAAGGTCAGGTTGGTATTTTTTTAATCAACTATTAACTAAACAAGTTGATTCTTCACACATTAGATGTCCAGTTACTCCATGTATAAGTCTATATCACAGGCTATTCTGTGGCATTGATGTAAAAGAAAATACTTAATATTTACCTAAAAGAACTTTTGTATCTTCAATACAAGGAGATCAAATTATTGCATCTGTAATGCCTGTGGACACGAGTGGCCAGGTGCAAAGAGGAACGTATTCTGTTTGACTTTGCAGGTCCTAGTCCCCAGGCATACCACCCCTGCCTGTCTTGGCTGCCAAACCATGGCATGTGTGAGAGAGTCAGGTGCTGTGCAGTTCTTTCTATGGTAACATTGTTTGGCCCATGCCAAAATATAAATCATTATCACCATTAAGCACTTATTAAATGTCTACTTATGTATGATACCAAAGACTAGGTTTTATAGCTAGAGTTCTGGCCTGCTGTGACTTTATATACCCTCTTGGGCAGGGGATTTGAAAACCAAATTGAAATTTGGTTGTTACTTACAAAGGGACATTTTTAGCAAAGCCAACAGGAGTATGGTTTGTCACCTTGTCCACACGGAACATTCTTGGGGCAAATAGGAAGCAAATAATTCAGTCAAGAGTGTGGATTTGAAAGTAGGATGTGGGAGTAATGGAGCTGTGCTACTAGTTTTCTACTGGGAAACTTGATCCGGTGGAAAGGCACGGTGATGGGCTCAGGTCCAGGAATTACAGGCACTATTTCCAGTGCTTCCAGCAACTCAGTAAGGCTGGCTCCACAGTGCCTGGGGAAAGGCCAACCTCCGGGCAACGTGAGGCCACACTGGGTGTCCCTAGGTGGCCTTATGTGTGAGGAAAATCGTGTCCCTGCAAGCTCGTGGACTTCCATATGTGCAGGTCTTCAAGAGACCAGACTTCTGGACTGGTGGAACGTGACGGAGACACCGGAAGACAAGGCAAGCTGTGGGCGCACTGCTGGTTTGAATCCTCCTCCCCGACGAGCTTCACCGCATTCATTCACTTGATTCAACAAGTATTTACTGTGCAGCTACTATGTACCAGACACTGTTCTACATGCCAGGAGTTACAGCGACCCCTAAAACAGTCTCCCCCTGTGGGACTTATTTTCTGGCGGAGGAGGCGTGCAGGTGTGGGCCAAAGGCCGGCAGTCTGTTCTTTCCCAAGGCAGTCTCTGAGCTTGCTTAGTTCTGCAGCAGCTCGTGGATTCCCCTTATAATCGGATACTTTCTTGGCCAGAGGGACTCATGTGAGAAAGATATGGTATACGATCCAAGCAAGAATGCTTATTCTAACTTAGCACATAGCCCTTCGTCCTGAAAATCTCACTCCTAACAACCCTTTGTGATAGGGAATGAAAATAGTAAGAGGTAAGGCTGCAGAGCCAGACTCTGTTTAGATTTGAATACTGACTCCTCCACTCACTAGCTATGTGTTGGAAGGTAAGTGCTGTGGACTGAATGTTTGTGTCTCCCCCACCCCCAAGTTCATATGTCAAAACCTATTCTTTTCAGTGACATGGTATTTGGAGGTGGGGCTTTGAGGAAGGGATTAGGTCACCAGGGTGAAGCCCCTGTGAATGAGACTATGGCCTCATGCAAGGGATCTCAGGGAGTTCCCTTTCCCCTTCTTCCATGTGAAGTCACAGAGAGAAGACAGCTGTCTATGAACTAGAAAGCATGTCTCACCAGACACTGAATCTGCCTTGAGCTTGGACTTCCCACCTTCCAAAACTGTGAGAAATAAATATTTGTTGTTTATCAGCCACCCAGTCTATGGTATTTTGTTATGGCAAGCTGAACAGACTGAGACAGCAAGTTACTTTAAATTGTCTGCATCTTGCCTTCCTTCTTCATAAAATGGGAAAAATATGAATAGATACCTCATAGAGTACCCGTGATGAATAAATGAGGTAACACATGTAAAGTCTGACCTACCATACACGTTCCTCTCTATTTTTTTCGTGTAACTTATTAGAGATATGCTGGTTTCGAATGGGCCCAAACTGTCTCACTGTACGCCTACTCTAAGCTCTCTTCCAGCTTCCTCGAGGTAGAGGTCCTGTTTTGTGCATCATTCTGTCTCCTATAGTGATCTTTCCAGTGGTTCTACACACACTAGGGGATGGGAAGTGCTTGCTGACTACTGCTGAGAAAATGAATCGGATGCCATTTTACTACCTTGGTATTGCTGAGAAAAGCACACCATGTATAAAGTCACTTACCTCATCTTCCATCTGCCTTACTTCTGTCCACAGTCCCAGAATCTCCCCACCGCCCAGAGTCCAGACCTTAGGCATTTCTGGTCCCCACACTTTCATTTGTTCAAAATACTCACTCAAACTCCAATGATCAAGTCTTGGGAAGCCTCCTTTTGTCATACCTTTTCAATTCATTCTGTGGCTTTTACGCCACCAACACCGCCTTTGTCTTGGATCTTATCATTTTATGCTCTTTGTTGGTGAAGTACTTGTCTCTGATTTAGGTTATGGATGCTGAATATTTAGTTTTCATCCATTTACAAAGAGCAAACAGATGGCATTTTATCATCATATAACAAATATATGTTAATGGAGAGTTCCCATTGCCTATAAATCCCAAGGTGGGGAAGAAAGCAACTGGGGATAGCTTATCTCAGAATTGTCCTAAAACCTCTTCCTCTATTTTCTTCAGAAACTAGAAAAGCAGATTCAAGCTCTGGTTTATTATCTAAAGGGAGTAGATATCTGTTATATTCAGGAATCACTTCCCTGCTTATAAATAATACTATTGTATAAAACAAAAATAAGTTGTAAATAAAAATTTCTGTAACCATAGTGAATTGATAAGAGCTCAAGAAAACTCTCTTTGACTCCCCATCTCAAACAATTCTGAAGCACTGGCCCTCTTATGTTGAGAATAAGCAACTCTGACAAAGTTCTTATTTTTCACAGCTTCATCTATATCAACATTTATTTACCATTTCATTCCATTTGATTTTTTTTAAAGATTTATTTATTTATTTGAGAGAGAGAGAGCACAAGCAGGAAGGGCAGAAGGAGAGGGAGAGAGAATCCCAAGGAGACTGCGCTGAGAGCAGAGCATGATGCGGGGCTCCATCCCAGGACCCTGAAATCATGACTGGAGCTGAAACCAAGAGTGGGATGCTTAACCAACTGCACCACCCAGGCACCCCAAATTCCATTTGATTTTGTGATCACATTCTCCCTATGCTTGACTGCAAATAAGAAACACCTAGGAAACTTTTGGATCAAAATTTATCCTGGACTTCTGGAAAAGATGGATTAATGAAGGGTGGATTTATCCTTTTGCCTGGAACAAGTAAAACATGGAAAATAATATGTGAAACAATGGCATTCAAAATACTGGATGTCAGCCAATGAAGGACAGTGAAAATTGAAATGGAAAAACAATAAGATGCATTCTAGGCTGCCCTCAGTTACTGCCTTGAGAAAGTTTCAGGAAGTGGCACAGGCAGGGGGATCCCAGTCAGAGCCCTACACTCTCCCTGATTGAAGACCTGGAGCTAGAATTTCAGGGATGCCAAGAGAGCTACAGCTTGCAATGCAGAATACAGGACAGGAGAGAAACTCCAGGGAGAGAGAACTCCAGAGATCTGCAGAGACTGTGTCCAGATTATTCAGCTAAATACTGATTATCACAAGAATATAAATTAATTACTCATGGCTGGGGAAAGAACCACCCTAAAAGATTAGAAGAAACAGTGCCCAGGGTTCAAAAAGGCTGGAAATATTATCCATCCACAATAAACACAGTGGAAAACCTTATACTTTAGGGAGAATTGGTTAGACTTCTAAAGACAGTCACACCTCAGTAGTGGGAAAAATTGACCTCAGGCTGAAATTCAGCTTTGATCCAACCTAACAAAGCTTAAAAGGAAAACCCGAAAGGATCAGACTGTTTTCAGGTGATTTAAGCATGTGCCAGAACAAAATTCTCAATATCCATAAGAATATAAAAATATACTGAACACGACAAAATAAAAACCAAAATGTTTCATATCCAAAATAAAATTACCAGGCATGCAAAGAAGCAAGAAAATACTAGCAATGATGAATAAAAAATTCAATAAGTTAAAACTGATGCAGAAATGTTACAGGTGATTAAATTAGAACACGGGAACATTGAACAGTTGTTGTAATTGATTCCATATGTTCAGGAAGCTAGAAAAAGATTGAACATGCTATGTAGAGATATGGAATACATACAAAAGACCCAAACAGAACTTCTAGAGACAAAAACTATAATGTCTGAGAGGAAAGACACACTGGATGGAATAACATCAGATTAGGTGTTGCAACAAAGATTAGTGAACCTGAAGACATAGGAATAATAACTTTGCAAAATTTAAATACACAGAGAAAAAAATGTTGAAAAAATTTTAACATAGCATCAGTAATCTGATGCAACATTATTAATTTAATTAATTGATTTCAGTTTTAAGCAACCAAACATATATGTAATTGATGCCTAAAAAGGATATGGTGGAGAGAGACATTTAAAGAATAACAGACAAAACTTTTCTAAATTTGATGAAAACTGCAAACCACAAATCCAAAAAGCTCAATAAACCCTAAGCATAGGAAATATGAAGAAAAGTACACTAGGAAAATCAAAATTAAGTTACTTACAGCCAGTGATTAAGTGTAAAACTCAAAAGCAGCCAGAGAAAGAGATACATTATGAATAGAAGGACAAATATAAGAACGACAGCAGATTTTTGTCAGAGATAATGCAAGCAAAAAGAGCAGAGCAACATTTTTAGTGTTAAAAGAAAAAAAAAACTGTTAAACTAGGACATGTTATCAAACAGAAATATATTTGAAAAATGAAGGTGAAGTATCAACTTTTACAAGGATAGAAAAGCTGAAAGAATCAACCATCAACTGCCTGGCAGTGCAAGAAATATTAAAGGAAGTCCATCAGATAGAAGGAAAATGATACGAGGGGAAAACCTAGAACTACATAAAGAAATTAAGAACATCAAAAATGGTAACTACTTGGGTAAATATAAACATTTTTTTCTTGTTATTTAAATCTCTTCAAAAGATAATCAAATGCTTAAAAGAAAGTCATAACATATGTAAGAGTGGATTGTGTGACAATAACTCAAAGGCTGGAAGTAAAGGAATGAAACTATACTATTTATTAGTATACATCAGGCTTTTGTAGAAATTAACAAGCTATTTTTAAGATGCATATGAGAACACAGAAAACCTGGAATCGATAAAACTACTTGGAAACAGAAAAACAAAGTTAGAGGACTAATATTACCAAATGTCATGATCTATTACAGAACTACAGAAATCAAGACAATATGGTAATGACAACAATATAGATCAATACAATGAATAGAGTCAAGAAATAGACCCACATATTGATAGTCAATCAATTTTTGATAAAGTTGCCCAAGGGAGTCCTATGGAGAAAAAGTAGTCTTGTCAACAAATAGTGCTAAAAAACTTGGATATCCACATGCAGAAGACAGTAAACTTAAATGCAAAAAAACCTAAAGCTATAAAACTTTTAGAAGAAAATATAGAAATAAATCTTTGTGGCTTTAGATTCAGAAAATTTTCTTAAATATATCACTGAAGGCATAATCCACAAAAGACAAAATAATGATAAAACTAAGGACATTTGCTCTTTAAAAGATACTGTTAAGAGACAAGCCACACCTTTCAATAGATGCAGAAAAATCATTTGACAGGGGCGCCTGGGTGGCTCAGATGGTTAAGTGTCTGCCTTCGGCTCAGGTCATGATCTCAGGGTCTTGGGATCGAGCCCCGCGTCGGGCTCCCTACTCAGCTGGAAGCCTGCTTCTCTCTCTCCCTCTACTCCTCCCTGCTTGTACTCTCTCACTCTCTCTGTCAAATAAATAAATAAAATCTTTAAAAAAAAAAAAAAAAGAAAAATCATTTGACAAAGTACATCCATTCATAATCCAAACCCTCAACAAAGTAAGTTTGGAGGGAACATCCCTCAACATAATAAAGGCTATATGTGGAAAACCCGCAGCTAATATCATTCTCAATGGGGAAAAAAACTGAGAGATTTTCCTCTATTGCCAGGAACAAGCCAGGGATGTCTACTCTCATCACTGTTATTTAACATAGTATTGGAAGTCCTAGCCACAGCAATCAGACAACAAAAAGAAATAAAAGGCATCTAAACTGGCAAGGAAGAAGTCAAACTTTCACTATTTGCCGATGATATGATACTCTCTACAGAAAACCCAAAAGACTCCACCCAAAATTGCTAGAACTGATTTGAACCAACATTTCACCAGAAAAAACATACAGCTGGAAAATAACCATGTGAAAAGATACTCAACATTATTAGCCATTGGAGAAATGCACAGTGAGATGCTGCTTCACACCTGTTAGATTGTCTAAAATTGGCAAGGATGCAAAGGAACTGGAACTCTCACACACTGCTTGTGGAAAGGTAAATTGATACAATTACTTTGTAAAACAGTCTTCTTCTTCAAAGGTTAAATATGCATTGTACACATGGTACAAATATTCCACTCCTAAGTATTCACCTAAGTTATATTCATATAAGAGTTATGCACAAACGTTTATAGCAGCTTTATTTGAAATAACTCCAAACTGGAAAACCCAGTGAGGGTGATCGATGTGTTCATTATCTAGATCATGGATGGTTTCACGAGTGTAACCATATGTGAAAGCTTAATAAATTGTGAACTTTAAACATGTGCAGTTTATTGTATATCAATTTTAACTCCACAAAACTGTTAAACATAATTATTCCTATGACTTACCTCAGATAATTTACTGGGCTTGGGAAACTTAATTCAGGCCATTCTGGACAAGCATCACCTTAATGGCTATCATTGGAGCTACTTTTCAACTCAAGTCATATAAAAAACTAGGCATGATATTCAAAAAGTATAGCCACTCATCTCAGGGTACTTGAAGTAGAGCCAAGAGACCATGAATGCATTGATACATTCAAGCTGAGCCATTTACCAGGTGCTGGGAGTAGAAAAATGAATAAGAAACGGTCTTTGAAGTCCATAACTGATTATTACAATAGACATATCTATGTATCTGTGTATTATATCTATATATCTATATGCATATACAATAAATATATACAAAGAGTCATTATGGAGTACATCAGAAATATGCTTTGGCCAGCCATGGCAGCTCAGGGAAGTCAGAGTATGGTGAAATCTAGCTGAGAATTAATGGGGTCACAACTCTGGAGAAATTAGAGGAGTATTACCTGCAAAGGGAACAATCTGTATAAATAATCAGAGGCAAGACTAAGAATGAAATGGGGGGAAGTAGAAGAGATGGGTAGGACGGGGGGTTAGAGAATTGGGAGTAGGAGTGTGTAAAAGGGGCTCAGAACAGGAAAGGCTCCTTGCCATCCTAAGGATTTTGAGTGGTGGAATGCCACTGAAGGGTTTTTATTCAGACAGTAACATGTGTGAGATGTTGTAAGGGTAAAAAAAAATCACTCTGCAGTGGGTAGAACTGAAGACAAGACTAGGCGTAGGAAGCTCCGGTAGGAGAGTGAAATATTCAAATTAAAAGAGGAAGGGAGCCTGAACCAAGACAGTGAAAGTGGGATTTAAGATATGAATAATTGGGGAAAATGTCCTTGGTTTCTGTTGTCAGAAACTGAGTCAAGGACTACAAGAGGAGAGTAGTTTATGGAAAAGATGTCAAGTTCAGTTCTGAACACCTCCATGTGCTCGTGGAGCTCCAAAAAAGATTTGTGACACCGGGAATGGGCTTTACCTGTATCTATACTTTTTTTTTTTTTTTCAAAAATAAAAGCTCAATGCAAATAAAGCTAAACGTTGTTGCTTGTTAATCTGGGCCAGTAATACATCTAACATGCTTTACTTATTTTCTTTAGTTTGCTGTAAATTCAAAACATTTTAAAATTAAAAAACAAAACAAAACATATGCAATACATAGTAAGGTAAACTCCAAGGCCCTCTGCTGTAATTTAACTGAAAACTGGACAAATTAGTAAGCTAACCTTTTAAAGTACTACCTGAACTCACAAAAAAAGCAGGGGAAATTTTCAGGCCTCACTCAGAATTTTTAAAGAAATCCACACTAGGTTCCTGGGATCTGAAATCTAATCCCAGGGTCCAATAGAAAATGAATGTAAGACCCCTCTTCATTTTTAGGGACCCTCAGGAGAGACTAAAGAGTTTGGCAGATGCAGAGTCAAATGGTTTCTGGAAGAAATTAACTCAACTTAAGCCCTCAGTATTCACACAGATAAAATTCAATAAAACAAGAACTCATACACACACAAAAGGCAAGAACACAACAGATTTAGATCCCCAAGTCCTTCATACATTGGAATTACCAGGTAAAGAATATTTATGCATAAATGTTAAATGACAAAAGATACTGAATTTTGAAAAATGAGTGAGGAAAAAAAGTCTATCAAAAACAACCCGGTAGACTCTAACAAGACCATTCATAAAAGAACACTTCTATAGAAAGAAAAATAACTTTATTGAAATGTAGAACTCAATAATGAGGTAAAGAACATACTAGGTACAGTTGAAAAGAGGGTTGGTGAGCCATGAAACAGAGCTGAGGAAATTAAATGAGGCAGAGAGGTCGAATGAGAGAGAAAATGTGAAAGAGAAATAAGAACTATGGAGGACAGAGTGAGAAGGTCTCACACATATCTAGTCCAAAGCAGAGAAAGCAAAGACTCAAGGAGATGGTGACAGAATTCTCCCAAACTGGCCAAATACATGAATGAGAAGAATGAATGGACATTGTGTGACCAGCTGGAAAAAGAAAAAGAAAAGGACCAATCACATGGTAGGAAGACTATAGGACACTGAAGACAAAAAGACACATAGATCTTTAGCTCCCACAAAAATGACAGGTAGCCCAATAGTGACATATTAAGAGCAATAATAGAAGCCAAATAATCCACTGTGTTGAGAGAAAAGTACGGTCTATTAGAATTACCTGAGCAAAATGGTCTTTTAAGAATGAGGTATTTTAGGGGCACCTGGGGGACTCAGTCAGTTAAGCGTCCAACTTTTGGTCAGGTCATGATCTCAGGGTCACGAGATCAGAGTCCCACATTGGGCTCTGCACTCAGAGGGGAGTCTGCTTGGGATTCTCTCCCTCCCATTCCCTCTACCCCTCCCTCTGTTCACACCTGCTTTCTCTCTCTCTCTCAAATAAATAAATAAATCTTAAAAAAAAGAGAGAATGAGGTAGTTCCACATATTAAACACTTAGAAAATAACAATTAAATGAATGTGTATAGACTATAACTGATAAAAAAGAAATTGGTCCCAGAAGAAATAGTGAGCAAAGGACTAGCGAATGTATAGAAATATAAAGAGGCAATACCCATAGGAAATGAAGGAACAATCATGTCTCACCTATGGGTTATTACTATTATTATTATTAATGCCAGAACTAAAGACTTGGACTTGAATTGTTTGAATGTCAAGAGGGAGTGGCTGGAGTTGAAGTGTTCTGAGGCATTCATGTTGTCAGAAAGAGGAAATGTTTTCATTAGCTTTAGATTTTTAAAAATGAGAATGCATAATAAAACTTCAAGTAATAGAAGCAAAAGTATAGATAGTAAAATGTAGCAATTAATTATAGCATATAAAGAGAGAAAAAGAACAAACTGTTTTGAAAAGCTGAGTAATTAGAGTAGATGTACACCCACATGTTACAATATATGATAAATCATCATAAATTGAATATGATGCAAGTCAAACATAATTTAATATGAAAACGGGGAAGAAAAGAGTTATTTAGTAAAATTCCCACAAAATAAGGAATAGGCAAGTGTGCCCATTATATCTACTGCAATTTAACATTACTCTGGAATTATTACACAATGCAATTAAACAAGATAAAACACTTAGGAGCATAAGAATAAGAAAAGAAGAAACAAAACTACCTCTATTTAGAACTACCAGGATAATATACATGGGAAACCCCAGAGAATCAATGATTGGATTAACTCAACAATAAAATAATCCAACAAAGGAGCAGGATATAAAATTAACACACAAAGATCAATGGTATTCACATATACAAACAATAACCAACAGATAAGGAAAACTCCATTTACAATAGCAATGAAAAAATTTAAAACATTAAAATAAACTTAACAGGAAATATTTAAAATCTATATATGAAAAACTGTAATTCCCTCCTGAAGGACACAAAGTAGCCAATAGTAAAGACATCCCTTGTATGTTAGTAAAGCTTGGCATCGTCAGGATATTAGTTTTTATTAAGTTAGTTTATAAATTTAATGTGATCCAGTAAAATACCTATGAGACTTTGTCATAGAAGTAGATAAGCTGGTATCATAGTCCATATGGAAAAATCAACACACAAGAATATCCAGGGAAACATGGCAAAGGAAGAGAAGAGACTATTCCCACCAGATATTAGTAGACAGACAATAGAATAGGATCAAAGTTCAGAAATGGACCCAACCACATATTGAAATCTGATATATTATAAAGGTGGTATTTCAGTCACTGGAGCAAAGAGTCTTTTTAATAAGTAATGAAAAAGATAAAATACACACATGCCATATCACACATCAACATTAAGTCCAAATGGATCAAAGGTGTAAATATAAACAGTAGAAGTACGTAAGGACTACGGAAAAAAAAAATGTGGTGAAATCCTCCTTGATATGTATTCAATAAAAGGAAATAATAAGTTGATACATTTGTCTACATATAAATTTTTAAAAAGAACTTTGGATAGCAAAAGCCATGAGCAAAGTGAGAAAAGAAATGACAAACTGGGAGAAAATATTTGCAACATATATCATGGGGAAAGGGCTGATACCATTAAGGAACAAATGATTTTTTAATTGAGGAAGAAAAGGTTAGAAACCTTACAGAAAAATGGGCAAAGACCCAATGTGACACTTCACAAAGCCAGCTACAAAAATGGCCCTTAATCAAATGAAACAAGCCGTCTTACACCCAGCTGATGGGAATACACAATGATAGCGTCCTTGCGGGGGATGGAACTTGGCAGGACCTAACAAAACTGCATGTGCATTTATTCTGTGGCCCAGCATCTCTTGACGGGAATCTAACCCAAAGATAACTTACAACATGAAAATGCATTTGCACAATGTTACTCACTGCAGCTTAATTTGTAATGGCAAAATTTTGGAAAGAATGTAAATAAATGTCCAGGCTGGGAAATGGGTTGAATAAACTATGGCATACACACACAAAGAAGGAAGTGCTATGCAGCTGTGTAACAGAATGAGGGAGAGCTCTTTACGCTGATGCAGGATGATTCTAGGAGAGGTTTTTAAGTGAAGAAAGCAAAACTGCAAAATATCACATACTGTATGCTGTGTTTTAGTGAGAAAGAGGAGCAGTAGTAAAAAGTGCATGTATCTGCTTATTTTCACAAAAAGAACTGTGTGAAAGAAAAACCAGAAGAGAATAAAGCTGGTCACTTACAAGAGGTGAGTGTGGTATGGGATGAAAAGGATGTAAGGCCAAGAGACACTTCCTTAAGTCTAGCTTCTTGATTAGGGTTGACTTTCAGAAGCATGCTAATGATCCACATATTTTATTCTTTTTTCTTAGGACTTTATGTATTTATTTATTTGAGAGAGTGAGCACACAAGCAGGGGGAGGAGCAGAGGAAGAGGGACAAGTGGACTCATGCTGAACACTGAGCCCCGACTTGGGGCTCGATCTCACGACCCTGAGATCACAACCTGAGCGGAAACCAAGAGTCAGAGGCCCAACCAACGGAGCCACCCAGGTGCCCCCCACATATTTTAAAAAATAAAATTAAATCAACGAGAGAGGGAGAAAAGAAATTAAAACTAAAGCAAGTTGAAAAAAGAGTACTCAAATGAGTACTGTGCCTCATGGAAGGACAAATCTATGGAAGATAAACTAATCCAAGTAACCTATTGACACACTGTTTGACTGTGGCGTGGGTGTTAACTGAAAAATCCTGAGCTACTTTTAGCAAATCTGTTTTTTATAGTGGTAGGGGCAAGGCAACTCAGAAATCACTGAAAGTGTATTAATAGGATTGAGCAAGAATAAATACATCAAAGCTATTGGGATTCAGGATGGTCTAGCCTTTGACAGATTTTCCGGAATTGGCAAAGCTGCTTCAGGCCCTGAACACCCTACTCCCAGCATCTTTTTTCATTTCTCAAGAAGCTCCTCTTAGGGGAAAGCTAGGGGAAGAAAAACAAAAGAGAAGAACCCTTCTGATGCTAAGGCAGGTGCGTGCTGTCAACACATGCTTCCGAAGTCTTCACCCATGGCCCCCAGGATCCCCTCTTCCTTCCTTGCTACATCAAGAATGTTTCCTCGCATAATTGAGGGCACTAATGCTGGTGAGGAGGACAGGCTGTCAGCCGGTCTGTCTGAGTTTTTACCAGGCTCTACCACTGATGGGCTGGAACCAGTTAGAGTATAAATACTGCAACGTGAGGACTGCGTGAGTTAATACGACAAAGCACAAATCCCAAAAAAGTCATAAAAGTTGAATCCATTTACTTATTGTTTTAAATCTCCTTAACACAGCCCTTCAAATGGAGCAATTTTAGTCTCCTCTCCCATAGCTGTATTCTGCAATGTACCTGTGTATTAGTCTCTTTTATCCAATCCTTTCTGTTTCCCTCATTATCCCTTAAGCTGACTGGGCCATATTCCTGGTAAACAGTCACTGACCCCCGGACGTGTATCCATGCACGCACACACACCCACACATGTGCGTGCACACCAACTAGACTCTGCAAAAACCCTGCACAAAGTGAAGCCTTTTCCAGGTCATTCAGGAAGGGGCTCTCTCTAGCCAGAGAACACAGGGCTACAGGCAGAGGGAGCAATGGATTTCAGAAGCCCAGAAGACCCTTCTGGCTCCAGACATCTATCTGATGCCCTAAGACCCTAGTATGCTAAATGCTTTCTTGAGGAGCCTGTTATTTAATTGAGGTAAGGCAGGGACACTTTAGGGGAGACCGGGGTCTTTGCTACTTCAAACTGTTTAGGTTCCAACTGTAGCTCTACCCTACCTCCTGGTGGTCCCTTCACCTCTCTCTGCCTTAGTCTCATCAACCATAAAAGATAGGGCCTGTGTCAGAGACTCAATACAGGTATACGTGTCAAGTGCTTAGAACGAGCATGTAATGAGTCCAAGTTAGTATCACCTATTATTAGTATTATTTTCTCTATGTACATTCAACAAATATAGTTAGGCAACTACATTATGCTAAACGCTATGCTAGGGCCCTGGGAATATGGTGATGAATAAAACAAATAGTTGGTAGGTTATTGGAGGAAATCGGCAATAAAGAGATTTTAACAGGAACAAATTGTCATGTGTACATGAATGGAAAAGAAGCAGTCAGAGGGAGGATAAGGATGCTGGTGAATGTATGGGTCCCGGCAAAAGGGCTTGGCTTTGACCATCAAAAAAGTCTTCTCTGAAGATGAGGCATTTGACCTGGGGCCTGAATGAGGCAAAGAAGCCAGTTATGGAAGAGAAAGAAGAAGAGCCCTCCAGATCCAGGGCGTAGATCTGTGCCAGGTTCCCCGGAGTGGACAATGGCTGCCCAGTGGGGCCCGACTTCATGGGTGAGTGTGTGAGTAGCCTGTAATGCAGGCAGGGGTCAGATCATGCAGGGTCTAGCAGAGCATGGGTAGGAATTCAAATGTGATTTTACAAGTCCTGTGAAGTTATTGAAGATTTTTAGGCAAGACAGTAACATGACTGCCATATGAGAATGGATTGGTCCAAGGGCAAATCAGAATACAGGCTGACCCAAACCCTCTCAGGGGATTTGGCTGCTACATCCTCTGAACTGCACAGACCACCCAGGCGGTGGTCTGCTGGGTCACACAAGCAAAATGCATCCCTCTGTGTTTCAGGGAACCAGCCCAAAGCCTTATGTACTTTTTGGGCTTGGATCACTAATGATCCATTGGGGCTGGGAGGGATAGCATGTTCTGGCTTTTGGATAATGTCTTACATCTTGCAACATGTGGCTTTGATCTATTTGAGTGGGATCCTCAGTCTGTTTAGCTGACATCATTATTAGAATCTCTCTGGCACTCAAGAGATAAATTATGTCCCTTCAAATTTTTTCTTTAAATTCTACAATTAGCTTGTCTTAATATTTTACTATTATTTAAAAGATCTGCTCTTCTTTTCCATAAGTGGACATTTGACGAAATAATCCCAAATTCAAAATCCTTTCCATATTGAGATTATCTATATGCTCAATTTTTTTGGCTGAATTGCTGTGGCTTTTTGTTTGCTTGCCATTGAACAAATAATGTTTCAGTAGCTGGATCTACATGGTTCTGTTAGTTTGACTGGTTTTTTTTCCAATTTTTATTCAGGTCTATCAGGTGTTACATAGATAGTTTTTAATACCTGTCAATCCCTGTTCTGTCTCTAAATGGCTGTATGAATTTGGACCTCAGAGACTGTCAGCTCTTCCAACTGTGGCCATTTCAGTTCTCATGTCCCATGGCTTTGGATGGTATTGAGTATACTGGAGGACATAGAATGGCTTCCTTTTAGTTATGATTTTATCAAATTATGCCTCTTGGGTTCTCTGAGAGCCAGAGACATGTATGAGAATTATAAAGCAGCATTACTTAGTATAGTTCCAAACTGAAAACCATCCAGATATCCACTAACAGTAAAATGGAGAAATTAATCAGATATAAAGCAGCAATAAAAATGAGTAAGCCACTGATACATGCAACATGAATGGATATATGGATGCCATAAATGGATGCATTATAAGGCAGACACAAGGAGTACATACAGTGGTAGGATTTTATTCATAAAACACAGAAATAGGGGGAAAATTTACAGTGTTAAAGGTCAGAATAATTGTCAGTTTTGAGAGAAAAATTAAAGCAGTGACAAAGAGGTACCATACTGTTTCTTTTTTTTTTTTTTCTAAAGATTTTATTTATTCATTTGAGAGAGAATGAGATAGAGAGAGCACGAGAAGGGGGAGGGTCAGAGGGAGAAGCAGACTCCCCGCCGAGCAGGGAGCCCGATGCGGGACTCGATCCCGGGACTCCAGGATCATGACCTGAGCCGAAGGCAGTCACCCAACCAACTGAGCCACCCAGGCGCCCCGGTACCATACTGTTTCTACAGCATTGGCAATTCTATCTTGATGCGGGTTGTGTTCACTTTGTGAAATTTCGTCTAGCTGCACACTCATGATTTCATACTTTGCTGTGTGTATATTTTACTTTAATGAAAAGTGTGTATTAAGCAAAATAAAATTAAGCACATATAATTAAAAAGCTAAGATTTGATAGATCTAGGTACCTGCTTGGTAGCACATAGCTATTGGTTATAGTATGTTTCATTTTTTCATGTGCTTACAAAATTCATTATAAAAAGTTTAAAAGAACTTACAATAGTGACAAGTCAATACTAAGCTTTCTCATTCTGTTGAGAGTTTGTTCAGTGATTGAGGTTCATTAATTGGGGGAGAAAATATTTCCTGCTTAACTGGTCAGGTTGAACATAAAAATATAGAAAATATTATCATGCAAATTCTAACCAAAGGAAAGTTTATATAACTGCATTTATGAAAATAGACTTTAAGTCAAAGAGCATAGTACAGATAAAGTTTAATTTGAAACATAAAAGTTTTAATTCAGTGGGTAGATACAAAATTAAAACTTTGTCTGTGCCTCAAAGCATAGCCTGAAAATACACAAAGAAAAAAGTAATGAACTACAAGGAGTACCAGACAAATCAGCAATCACCTAATATGTCATAGAAGACATGGACTAAAATATCTGTACTAAAATACGAACTCATGATAGCACTGTAAATATATTTTATACTATAATAAAAAATACTACTTAGAAAACTTACGAGAGGCAAGTAAAGCAGGTCTTAGAAAAGAATATAACCTTAAGTTACAGATTAGAAGAATAAAGACAGAAAATTAATGACTAAAGAAACCATTTGAGGATGTGAAACAAAACAACAATATAACTCTTAACAGAACAGAAAAAAGAACATTTTAAAATAAAAGTTAAAATGAACCAAATAGAAAACACATATACTGTCAAGATTGTAGTAGCTAATACCAACCAAATTCATTTCTTCGAAAAGATAATAAAACTGACAAACCTCTAGTTAAATTGATTTAATAGAGTAAGCACAATAGGTATTAAGAATGAAAAGATCAGGGGTGCTTGGGTGGCTCAGTCAGTTGAGCATCTGACTCTTGATTTTGGCTCAAGTCATGTTCTTGGGATCATGAGTTCAAGTCCTGCATTGTGGAGCCTACTTTAAAAACAAACAAACAAACAAACGAACAAAACATATTTACCTACACACATATATACACACAGCAATCTCGATTAAAATGCCAACTGTAACATTTGAGTAACTTGTTAAGCTAATTTGAAATTGATAGAAAAATATAAAGGGCTGAGAATAACCAAGACAGTGTAAAGAAAAATAAGGTGTGAGCCCTGTCCTACCAGTTAACAAGATATCTTAAGCTATCATTACTAAGATTGTGTATCTCTGGCACACCAATGTACAAATAGAATAATGGATCATGAAGGATTGCCCAGAAATAGATTATGCATTCATGGATCTTTGTTTTATGACAGATGTTATAGCAGATCATTAAGGATAGACTTTTTAACGAATAGTGCTGGGAAGATTTGGTATATCCACTTAGAAGCCTCATGTTATATAAAGACATCAAATCCAAATGAAGACAATCATAAAAAACAAGAGTATGAAAATTTAAAATAGGATGTAGGAAAAATATTTTCATAACTCACACTAATGAAAATATTTCTTTTTTTAAGATGTATTTATTTATTTGAAAGAGAGAGAGAGAGAGCCTGAGTGGGGGAAGGGAAAAAAGGAGAGGGAAAGAGGAAGCAGACTCCCCACTGAGCATGGAGCCCCACACAGGGCTTGATTCCACAACCCTGAGATCATGACCTGAGCCAAAATCGAGTTAACATGTAACTGAGCCACCCAGGAGCCCTGGGAAAATATTTCTTTGGCACGATGTAAGAAACATGGGACGCCTGGGTGGCTCAGTTGTTAAGTGTCTGCCTTCAGCTCAGGTCATGATCCCAGGGTTCTGGGCTCAAGCCCCGCTTCGGGCTTCCCGCTCTTCTCCCTCTCCCACTCCCCCTGCTTGTGTTCCCTCTCTCACTGTGTGTCTCTGTCAAATAAATGAATACAATCTTTTAAAAAAAAGTTGTGAGAAACATAAACTATGTAGAAAAAATTATAAACTCGAGTACTATTAATTTAAGAACTTCTGTTAATCAAGAGATATATTAAAAGATTGAAAATACAACCTACAGAGTAGAGGATTTTCTAAAAATATATCCAGAAAAAGACTACTACCCAAAATATGTAAGGAACTATGAATCAATAAAATAAGTGAATTGAGAGAAAAGTAAGCCCAAGAATTGAACCAATATTTCACATAGAAGACAACTTTAATAACAAGTAAATGTAGGAAGAAAGGTTTAACATCATCATAGTCAGAAAAATGAAAATTAAATCCACAAACATATGCTATGGCATACCTTCCCAATTGTCAAAAATGTAATTATTGGGCAAGACCAAGTGTTGGGGAAGATAGGATCTCTCATATACTGCTAGTGAGAACATGAATTGCTTCATCCATTTTGGAAAACAACTTGAATTATTTAGTAAATTTATACTTATTCATTCCTGGCTACCAGCAATTCCATTACCAGCGGGAATGTTCAAAACATCATTGTTGGTGGTTGCCAAAAACCATAAATATTCCAAATGTACAACAATAGTAGAATGGATAAATAACTTTTGGTATATTCATTACTTTTCTTAAAAGATCAAACTACAGCTGTATACACTAACATGGATAAATCATAAACATAATATTAAATAAACATAATATTAAACAAGGAATAAAAAACACATTTAGTGTGATCCATTTATATAATTTTTATAAGCAGGAGGGTAAATAATATATACGAAGGATGCATATACACTTATAGATGGTGAAAGCTTTCTTTTTTTAAACAAAGCAAAGAAATGATTATCAAAAAAGTCAGAATACTAGTTATTCAAGGGGATGTCCATCTGGGAGGGTCACAGAGGGAGCTTTTAAACTACTGTCAATGTCTCCTTAACCTGGGTGCTGTTTGCATAGATGCTCATTTTAATATTATTATTTAAAATGTATATAGCTTTATGTATTTTTTGTATTCTACAAAATATTTTAAGTAAAAAAGAAAGAAAAGTGAACGTTCTAGGAAGCTGAGTCTCAAGAAGACTTGGCCCCTTCCCTAAAAGGAAGGATGATCTGTCACCAAGGCCAACGCCCAAGATGGGAGACATCTGGTCAAAGCAAACACTTCTTGCTTCCACTTGTTGGACTGGATCACCTGGATACTTTTGCGTTCTAGAGTTACAGCCTTTGATGACAGGGTGTCAAGAGACTAAATAGAGCGCCAATTCAGCAAGAACAGTAAGAACGTGTAGGTCACCCAAGCAGTGTGGGAAGTCTTTTTGCAGGTTTTTTAAAGCAAAATACATATTTACCCAACAGGAATGGACTAAAGTATCTCCTGGTAAAATAAGAATGGAATTTCTCCATTTCCCAAGACTTCTCCAGTTCTATAAAATCATTTCTTTCGTGTGTGTGCCTTCTCATTTTATATTCTCCTACTACCCAATTATAGGAGAAACTAAACACCACGTAGGGGACTTTTCAGTGAATGGCACCTTTTTAACAGAGCAGCTCAGCCTAAATATAATTGCCTCCGGATAATTACTTTTAACTTCCTTTTTTATAATCGTAAAGTCACTCGTAATTATTGTTTCTTTCATTTCTGTGTTGTATACTAAAAATCTCTGAGATGGGGACCCTATCAATATTGTTCACCTCTAGAGTCCCAGCTCTTAGAAAAAGGCCTAGCATAGAGAAGGTGTTCAGCAAATATTTGTGAAACGATAAGTAAATAGACAAATGGACCCATGAATCAGTGAACATTTAATGCCACTTTCACTGACTCCTTCACACAACTGCAAGTGCAAGATTCAGAAATTTCTCTTCTCCTTGTTTTTACTATCAAGGTAATTTTCCACAGATTCAGTGGATATACTAGTAAGCATGTAATTTAAAGGAAAACATAATCAAAAGGAATGTAAATTAAATTAAAAACAGAATATAAATACCTGCCATTTCAACACTCAGAGATGAAAAAACATAAAATAAAAAGGATAATAGTCAATTTTGGCAAAGCTGCAAGGAAAAGGCACTCTGCTATGGGGAATATAAACTATTAAAAGATGCATGAAGACAATTCATCAAAATGAACGAAAAATCTTCCAAATTCCATTTCTAGGCACCTATCCTTAGGAAATACTAAAAGATGCTCACAAAAAATAGTTGAATGTGGTTCACTGAAACATTGCTAATAATTGTGAGAAACCGGAGACATTCTAAATACCCCCCAAACAGGAAATTGGTTCAACAAGTCAGGGTATATTAACTCAATACAATACTATGTATGAGGCCTTAATATTTGTGTTGTAAGAAAATATTTAATGATATAGGAACACAGTCTTTATATATTATTGAGTTAAAAAAAAAAGGAGATTGCAAATCAGTATGGTTGGTATCATCTGGTTTTGTAGAAAAAAAAATCATATATGGACATACAAAATGCCCAATATAAGCCTTAGAAGAATATGTATCAGTATTAGGGTGCTCACCTTTGTGTGGTGACATTATGGGTAATTTTTAGTCTTTCTCCTGCCTATTTTCTGATTTTTTACCTTGAATTTATATTTCTTTTATGGTGACAGGAAGTGGGAAAAGTTCCTTAAATTCTAATAAAAGGTATATATAGCCATAGGAAAAGATTGGAAGGATGCACAGCAAATATTAAATAGCCCTTATCTCTGGGTATCACGTTCTGGGTTATTTTTTTTTTTCCACTGGAAAGTGTTTCTGCAGCAATCTTATATCACTTTTGTAACAAGAAAAGCCATAAAATTCCATTTAATTGTAATAAAATGTGTGGCATGGCAGAGGAAAATTTGTAAAGCTGTACAGCAAAAACCAAGCAGCAGCTACTTATTCTTGGGAATAGCATTAAGGGACTTGTATATTTTCTTCTTTCTGCCTTTTCAAGACTTATCCAGCTTTTATTTATTTATTTTTTTTAAAGATTTTATTTATTTATTTGAGAGAGAATAAGAGAGAGCACATGAGAGGAGGGAGGGTCAGAGGGAGAAGCAGACTCCCTGCCGAGCAGGGAGCCTGATGCGGGACTCGATCCCGGGACTCCAGGATCATGACCTGAGCCGAAGGCAGTAGCTTAAACAACTGAGCCACCCAGGCGCCCTTATCCAGCTTTTAGACTGAGTATGGACTATGTCTCTAATGAAAGCAAAGAAAATGTTATTACAAAGAACTTTTCATCCATCAAGTTACAGAGAAAAACATCTCCTAGGATAACCAAAAGTCCCAGAAGAGTCACCTGAAGGTCCTGAAAAGTTGGTTGAATGGGCTGTTAAGATCAAAGCAGTATCTTCTAAGAATTGCCACTGAAGAGAAGAGAACAGTAAATCTATATCAATATGTTTATCAAAACCCAGGTCAGGTAAAATTGGCACTCAAAACATCAAAGTTGGATTCACAATGCTTGCTTTCACCTATGAAAGTCTAGCTACATTTAGTTTTTAAATACACAGAGTAATATGGAAATGGCAGATTATCTGACAAAAATTAAATATTTCAATGGAGTAGTTGCTTTAGGAATTCATAACCTTATCCATTCTGAAACTCAACGTGTAAACCAAACATTGGAGAAGAGATGACCATTGCCCTCAGCAAAGGAAGTTTTTAAGAGAAACTTTATGTGCTACAGACACATCTTCATGGATGGGAATTAACCTAGGGGGAAAGCCAGGAAGCCATTTTGAATTAATAAAATTCTGAATTTTAGAAGATTCTAAAAAATTATAATACTATTTTATAGAGTAATTGCAGTTAGTTGTGAATTATTGCTAAATAGGGTCTAAATCAATGATTTTTAAAGCCATCTTATGTTTTTATAACATTTACTAACACATAAAGCTTTTTCATATTTACTTATTTTACTACAGGCTTTGAAGCAGTTAAGACAACCTCAAATGTTAGAGTTCCCAGCATCACCAAGAATGTGACTGAGAAAGGCTTTGAACCTTGGTCATCTGACTCTAAAGCCAATACTCTTCACACCACAAAACTCTGATCCAGTTCTAATTAATTGTAGATCATTGACAAAAAACAGTGTGCTGACTGAAGCCCATAAAATCCTTCCTTTTCCTCGGTTGGTGGCATGTGGCATCTGAAGTCCTACGCCATGTTTCTTCCTCTTAACATCCTTCGGCGTGGAGGCTGCAGAAATATCCTGCTGTCAGGTCATGGTTGAATAATTATAGATTTCCCCCAAGTGCAATTGCAATTGATAAGCCTTTGATACAATTGAAAGATTTTTGGTTTGGTTTTATTTAATTGCATCACGAAGCCTGGGAAGAAGTGGAAGGTTGAAAGCAGGAGCCAGGAAGTAAGAAGGGATGAGGGACGGGCAGGGACTTTAAAGGGTGCAGTCTGGGGGTGTGACAAGATGAGATGGGGCTGGCTGGGTGGGTCTGATGTAAGGAGGATAATAAAGTCACAGAGCAGCTGGTCGTATTACGCCACACTCAGAATAACATAAAAAGCCCACATACCACAGACTAATTTGGCAGTAATCTGAGATAGAAGTGCATTAATCCGAGATAGAAGTGCATTAATCCAATTACTTTTTCTGGCACCCCAAACCACTTACTACCTACAAGCTTTTAGGAGCTTCAATAACCCCAGGGCTAGAGTGATAAAATGAGCCCCAGAATAAACAAATTTCATTTTAGGGCAGTGTGAGTCACCACGGGAGGCCTTTATGGCCACAGGCCATGTTTCCTTACCGACATGAATGAACCAGCTCCTACATTTCTGCCCCTAGGAAACCTCTTTCTCCTCTGTCCTATTCTTTAACCAGTGCCCCCAGCTTTGAAACATAAAACACACTTTCCTCCCCGCCCCAATTATACAGTGACAGTTGTTGATCTCACAGACAGAGCTCTCTGCTACTCTAAGATTTATAGACGATCCAAGTGTGCATATGTAAAATCTCAGGTGACTGTGTTTGCAAATCCTGGTGGGTTAGGGAAGGAACATCGTTAGGTACTACATGGAGAGAAATTAAAATTTCAGAATTGGAAGAAAGAAGGTTGAAGAACCATGTGATCCACCCTTTCCTTCTTGCAGATTAAATACATAAAATAATATTATATATAAAATACAAACAAATATTTTTGATCTGTTCTTTTAAAAACATGAGATTTTATGGTTGGAAAAAACCTATAAATAAGATGGCAATTTGTTTGCATTTCACCTACTAATGTCAATCAGTTCATAGCAACCATCCACCTATCACGTTGAAATGAATGACTTGTCCAGACTTAAGGAGAACGATTGCCATGATGGTTGGGTTGCCAATGACAGCTCTCTATTTAATTATTTTAAATTTTAAGCACAAATGAAATGCTGAAGTGATCACATAAAGTGACAACTATAATAACTCAGGTCCCACTTCTTCATCTTTAGAATTACTGTGCCACAACTGTTTGTTTAGTAATAGGCAGCTCAACAGAAGCTTCACTGGAAGGGAGTTCCAAAAACTGAACCATCACAAGCTTACTTTCAAAACAGATGCCTGTTGTTGAGTCCACACAAGGCGGGACACTGACTATACACTGGAGAGTTCTCCAAAGTCACTTCCATATTACTGTGCAGTACAGTATAATGGCTAGAAAAGAATTTAAAGTTTATAAAAACATAAAAAAGATGAGGTAACATGTATTGAAGCTTACATATCTATTATTAAAACAAAGCAGTAACTGTTGGAATTACTTAGAACTTAGGGAAAAAAATACTTTTCAGGGAATACACTGACTTTCATAGGGGACATTTTTTTTTTAGAATTGCCTACTCTTTAATAAGAGACAGTTCCATTTTTAGTCAGTTTCACTATTGTTTTGTTATTTTCTGTAGATGATGTCTCCCCTGATAGCCTGCCTCTGGGCAGGCAGCTCTCACTGGCCCTGTGCACGCTGCCAATGACATCTGTCCAGGTGTTTGTCCCCTGATGCTCTATAAGTCTCCTCATTTGGGGAGTCCAAGTGAAAGGACCTGTGGTCCCACAGGTACTGAGGACAGAGCTTAGACTGGGACTTCAAACACTTGTTTCAGAGAGTGATCTGATTTATTGAATAACCTCCCATTCCCCTTATCCTGCAATGTCAACTCTGTTAGGTATCAAGTTTCAGTCTTCGTATGGATCTGTGTCTGTGCTCCCTGTTGGGTTCAACATACTTATTCCTATGCCAGTCTACACTGGCTTAATCATTGTGGTTCTACAACAACCCTGAATAACAGGTAGGGTAGGTGCCCACTGTGATTCTTTTTTCTCTCCAAATTCTCATGGATGTCCTTGGCCCTGATTTTCTTCATTAAATATTTTAGGACCAGCCTTTCCTATAATCCTATCTGGCTCCATAGAAAAACTTACTGAGTTTTTTTTTTATTGGATTTTGTTTGAATTTATAAGTCACTTTGGCAGGAATTATCACCTTTACGATATTAACTTTTTCTATTACATGAATTTCATCTATCTCTCCTTTTGTTTCCATTAACATCTATCAAACATGTTTTAGATTTTTCCATAAAGATGGCTATGAATTTCATAGGTTGATTTTTAGGTGCTCTATATTTTTACATTCATAAATTTCTAAGCCTTAGTTTCTGGTGTATAGAAATACAGTTGACTTCTATATATTGATTTTATATTACTAAATTCTCTTATTAATTCTAATACCATACCTGTAACATGTTTTAGATTTTCTATGTAAACAATTATATAATCAATGAATAAGGGTGGTTTTTTCCTTCCTATTCAATTCTTTTTCCCTTTATTTTGTGTTTTTTTTTGTGTGTGTGTATTTATATATTTGCTTGTCTTATGGCTCTGGCTAGGATCTCCTAAACAATATTAGAAATGGTGATACTGAAAATTCTTATCATGTTCCTGATTTTAAAGGGGATGTTCTTTACTTTTCTCTATTAGGGATGTTTGCTGAAATTTTTTTTGTATAAAGCAAGACAAGTGTTTATTTTCCTTTTTTGATAGAAGCAAAATAATTGGAAATCAGATACCTTCACTGAGAGCAGGACTTTTTTTTTTTTTTAGTTTCAGAGGTAGAATTTAGTGATTTATGAGTTGCATATAACACCCAGTGCTCATTACATCAAGTGCCCTCCTTAATGCCCATCACCCAGTTACCCCATCCCCCCACCCACCTCCCCTCCATCAACCCTCAGTTTGTCTCCTAGAGTTCAGTGTCTCTTATGGTTTGCCTCCCTCTCAATTTCCATCTTATTTTATTTTTCCTTCCCTTCCCCTATGTTCACCTGTTTTGTTTCTTAAATTCCACATATGAGTGAAGTCATATGGTATTTGTTTTCCTTTGACTGACTTATTTCACTTAGCATAATACCCTCTAGTTCCATCCACATAATTGCAAATGGCAAAATCTCGTTCTTTTTGATGGCTGAGTAATATTCCATTATGTATATTCCATTATATATATATATATATATATACACACACACACACACACATATATACCACATCTTCTTTATCCATTCATCTGTTGATGGACATCTGGGCTCTTTCCATATTTTGGGTATTATGGACATTGCTGCTATAAACATTGGGATGCAGGTGCCCCTTTGGATCAGTCCATTTGTATCTTTGGGGTAAATACCCAGTAGTGCAATTGCTGGGTCATAGGGTAGCCCTATTTTCAACTTTTTGAGGAACCTCCATACTGTTTTCCAGAGTGGCTACACCAGCTTGCATTCCTACCAACAGTGTAAGAGGTTTTTCTTTCTCCTCATCTTCACCAACATCTGTTGTTTCCTGAGTTGTTAATTTTAATGGTTGTTGAAATTTTTAAATAAATGCCTTTATCAGATTAAGGAAGTAATGATCTATTCTTATTTGTTAAATAGTTGTTGTTTAAAGACTAGGTGATTATGGTTTGTCTTTTGCCTGGCTCCTCATTCCCTGTCTTCTCCACTACCCACTCTGCCCATTGCTCATGGTCATCTCAGCAGCAGGATTTCACATTGTTGAACGATTGCCACCTTTGGGTTTGGGGAGTGGAGAGGGTAGAAGTGTATTTCAGGACAGGACAGAGTGAATCATTATCTGTTCTTTAAAATTTGGAGATCAGTAATACAAACCTCATGGAGTCCTTCTGTTCAGCACATGAGATAAGATACTACGGATGATTGCAAAAGGGTCTCTAGATGGAGTCTTAAGTCCTTGAGAGTGGACAGTGATAAACTCCAAGTGTGGGAGGGAGGACAATGTTACAAAGTAATATGATCAAGAAAGGGTGAAGCAGCATCACTCGTTGATGCTGACAGCTTCCAATATGAGAGAGAGCAGCATGGAGGGAGGCTAATTCTGAAAGGTTTGGTAGAAGAGAGACTGCAGACAAGCTTGGTGGACAGAGGTTATCAGCCAGGAAGCTGGAGTGAGACCAAGAAAGGCACAAAAGTGGGGATTAGCAGCCACACAAGGAATAACAGAGGCTTCAGAGACCACAGTGTTTTACATTCTGATTTTTTTTTTTTTTCAGGAGGAAACTAAGGTCCAAATACTTTAGTGAGATTTTCACAATGAGTTAGGGACAAAAGTAGGACAAGAACTCAGGGCCCCAGATCCATTGCAATTATGCCATCTCTCCAAAGTTAATCAATGATGCAGCTGGAAGGAGCTCAGTGTTCTTAGAATAACATTTTGCTTAGCTTTTATCCATCAAATACCACAATATCAACTCCTTCCAAATGACGGCATTCCCATTCTCAACTAGCCTAGCTAGACAAAACTCCTGGCAGGTTTTTCCAGGAGTATGGGTGGGCCAGGAACTATCCCAGGCTGGCTGGAAAAATGCTGTGAATTAAAGAATACCTTTAACTTATTCATCATAGCTGTTGCAGAGGAGCCTCAAAGCATTGGCTCCTCTCCTGGAAAATTCAGTAACTAGTTTGGTGAGCCTGACTTCACTGATTGCACATCTAATTATTGGCCAATAAACTAGACCACCATTCTTGAAGCTTCTCAGTTTTCCATGTTAGTTAGCAGTACCTGAGACTTGAAACTCAGATCGAAAAAGGCTTCATTGCTTTCCACTTGAGGGTTCTTAGCAACACAAAAGTCAATTTGAGAAGACGCATCTCCCTGGTTCAAAGTCACCCACGTGAGGATCTAAGGATAACAAAGCAAGAGTCTGGGTCTTCCCAAACAGACAAAATGAGAAGGGTTCTGAACCATAACACTCAAAGCATGAGTAAATATCACAAATACAATGCTGACCAAAGGAAGTCAGACACAAAAGAGTACATATTGTACCATTCCTTTTATATAATAGTTTAAAAACGGGCAAAACCAACCCTTGTTATTAGGAGTCTGGAAGGTGGGGAGCCTTGCTGGGGCTAGTGACCCTGAGGGACATGACAGGCCTTCTGGGAAGCTTGTAAGTTTGTTTCTAGATCTAAGTGCTGGTTACGTGGGTATGGTCACTTCCTAAAATTTTGTCAAGCTGTAACTCATTATTTTCTTAATTTTCTGTACGTATGTTAAACTTCAATCACATTTGCAAAAAAAATAGTAATAATTAGGGGAGGGGGTTCTGGCATAAATTTCTGATTAAGGAGGAAGACAGTATTATGGTTGTCTCAAATCTCTACTTTCAATTTTACTTCTTTGTTTGTAGGTAATAGGGTTAAAGAGGAAAAGAAGGCAGAAACATGGCACACATGTGAACCAATGAGACTGGGCATGAACTGGTTACGCAATTACATAGACTCCAAAATGGGATACCCTAGGAGAATCTTTAAAGGTATAAACTGAAGTTAATTCAAATTAATTATGCGAATATTCACTGTAATCTATTATATGCACAGAACAGAGAGAAACACTATAGGTATTTCCTAAAATTCTCTTTCCTCCACTGCAGGGTGGCAGCAAAAACAAAGCAAGGAAAAAAGACACAGAGAACTCAGATGGGAATAGAGTACCATAGGCCAAAGAGGGAGAAGTCTGACAGATAACTAACACTCTCAGAGTTTAATGGATAAAGAAACTCTCCTTAGTAATAAAGTGACACAGACTCTATTAGAGTAAACTTTGAATTAATGTCTACGTAAAGAATAAGGCCTTTGATTTTCAAAAGCAACATCTTACACAAATTGGAATCTGACATGCACAATATAGGACATAGAACAGTGTATTTTATCATTCCTTGGCTCTGTGTCAAACACTGGGAATACAGTATAAATAAAACAGATGAAGTCTCTGCTCTTATGGAGTCTGGTTTTTAGTGTGAATATTAAAAAGAGAGAGAACTTACGTAAATAAGTAGGTAAATACATAATACGCCAAATGGTAATATGTGCTGTAGGGAAACAGAGGTTAGGGTGAGAAGGTCAGGAAGTGCCAAGGGGGAGGGTTGCTATTTTACAGGCAGTGATTATGGATTATGGAAGCTCTCACTACTCAGGTGGCATTTGAAAAAAGGCTCAAAGGAAGTGAGGGAGTAAGATATGTGGATATATGGGAGAAGAATGTTCCAGGTCAAGGGAAGAGCAAGTGCAAACATCCTGTGGCAGGGAGGTGCTTGGTGCTCAAGGAATGACCAAACCAGTGTTGCCAGAGCAGAGCAAGTAGTGAAAGCATGACAGAAGATTAGCAGAAGCTCAATGGCAAGGGGTCTTGTGGACCATTATCAGAAGTTGGCTGAGTGCAATGGAGAGATGGAAGACATAGTGTAACTTAAAAATTCATTTTGGTTGCTTAAGTTTCAGAATATACCATACACTAGAAAGAGCTGAAGTAGGGAGATCCATGAGGAAATTCCTGCAATAACCCAGAGGAGAAATAACAGAGGCTTAGCCCAGAACAGCAACACTGGAAAAAATGAGGACTGGATGGACTCTAGGTGTGTTCGAAAGCAGAGTTGACAGAAATTCTAATAGATCCCATACGGGGTGTGAGAAAGAAGAATCAAGGAACACACTACAGTTTTTGGCCAGAACAGTGTTTGGAGTTGAGCAAAAAGACCTGTACTAGATAGGAAGTGTGATATGATGAAATTTAGAATCCAACGAAAATCATGAAATTAGATAAGATTACTTAAAATGTCAATGTAGGTAGAGAAGAGATGTGAGGACCAAGTCCTAGGTTGGTCAGCATTTCAGAGATCAGAGGGATGAGAACACACCATCAAGGGAGGCTGAGAAGGGTTGAGCACTGAGGTCAGAAGACCGAGACCCGGGAGCCAAGTCGAGGGAGTATCTCAAGGTGGGGGGAGTGGCCAGCCAGCACTATCCAGTACTGTTAACAGATCTACTGAATCTAGACATTGGATAGGTCACTGGGAAGGTCACTGGTCACCTTGAGGAGAGTTCAGTGGTAGGAACAAACATCTTATGTGAATGGTTCAGGGTTGCACAACAGAACAGAAATCAGAGGTAGAGAGTATGTACAACCCTTTTGAAGAGTTTTAGCAAGAAGACAATTAGATAAATTAGTGCTTTGTCCAGGGTTATAGTTGATGTGGTGTTCTAGAAAACACACCACTCAGATCTTTGGTGCCAGGAACATAGTTGATGAGCAGACTCTGCTGCTGTCCCTCTAGATCTACCACCCCATTTGTACCAAGACCAAGCTTGCCTCCAGCTTGCTCCTGGACAATGAGGGAGCATGGCAAAAACAGGATTCCCATAACAGATGACTGTGGCTTATAGTCTCCCCTCAGCATGGCCGATGATTTCCTTAGAAGTAGACTATAATTTGAGATTCTCCAACCCTATCTCTTTGCTTCCCTTCCCTTCCCATGTGTCACACCTGCATTATGACCCAAATTTCACCTTGCTTACTACTGTTTCTGCCTCTCTACTGTAGACTTGATGGCTATGTCTCAAAAGACTTGAACATAGTTGGTAAGTGATGAAATAAAATTTAAAGTCTTAAACCTAGACAACACAGCTTCAGAGGCTGTACTGTTTAACAGAATTTTAATGCCCTCACTTCAGCAGAGGGTTGTCCGCAGACTCTGAGCAACATTGACTAGAATAGAGATGGACTTTCCTGGTTTTCTATACAAAGTATCAAGACATTGTGTGTGTGTGTGTGTGTGTGTGTATTTGGCAAAGCTCATAGTCTCTCTTTTAATATTTGTAGGTATATAACTATACCTAAATTAATGATAGTGTTTGCATTTCAGAGCATGATTTAAATAATTCTCAATGAATCTTTCCTCCATCTCTTCAACTTCCTAAATTTAAGATCCTCCCTAAGAATTGCTATATGTTTATCTATAAAAGGGATCATTATTAATTAGCAGCAAATCTCACAGTTCCTTGATCTGTTCAACAAATATTTGTCAAGCTCCTGTTATGTGTTGGGCACTAGACTGAGCACAGGGGGACACAAAGGGGAGGAAGATGGACATGACATCTGCCACCATGGAATAGCAACTGAGGTTTAGGGAAGATAAAGTAAGACATTCTCCTACCAACTGTTATCTGTATGGTATGCCACGGAGGTTAAGAACACCAGTTTTTCAACAAGATAGACCTAGGTTCAAGGACTACCTGTGTTACTTATCAGTTGTATGACCTTGAACAATTGACATAAACTCTCTAAACCTCATTATCTCCTGTGTGAAATGAAGGTACTAATCCTATCTTAGGTAACAGGCTATAAGAACTAAAGGAGATAAAGCATATAAAGCCCCTAACAGGTTTTTGGTAGATCTGAGAAATATGTAAATGCAGCTGTCAGTTTTAGGTCTGTGATTTCTGACAAGATGTGCTCTATGTCGATGGAATCTTTGAATCTTACTTCTGTAAAAGCCTCTAACACCCGCAAATAATTATGGCAAGTTACAATGTCCTGATGGAAACCTGCACACTCTCTCTCAGGCCACCACCGTGCAATTGACCCATTATCCAAGAGTGCTTCCCTTGTTTCTAGATCATCAGTGAACTCTCCTCCCTCTTTTTACCCATTCCTTTGTTTGACTTTTAACTATTTTACTCCTTGTATGCACTTTGATTAAACTTGAGTATCTGAAAAGAAAAAAAAATCAAATCTGCTTTTTAAAAACAAAACAAAACAAAACCCCATAAACTTGTTTTAGTTTTAGGATAAGATTTAACAGTTAAAAAAAAAAAAAAGCTACTGGTACAATTGGATAGGTAGCTAAACATGGACTTATTTTATTCATCCTCTTTTGTGTGCCTAAAACCCGGAAAATAGACAATTTTCTGTTATTTACTGTCATTCTCTGGTAATGACCTTGTTTGAGATGTCATTTCCAATGTGAACAGACACCATTTCTGACATCTCCCCCAATCTATCTACAAACAGAGAAAGCATGGGGGAACACACATCAGGAAAATGATAGCTCATTCGTGAAAAACATGTCTTTTCTTTCTGATAAATGTTGTTTTCAAGTTCAAATTTTCACAGTAAAATGCCATTTCCAGTGGGGAGAAATCGTCACAGAATCTTAGCAATTAAAGGTGTTCAAAAACAAAATTCAACTGAATAAATCTGAAGGCCTAATTGGCTTTAGTCAACAATTCGTGAATCAGGCAACAGCCCATCTAGCAAGTAGAGAGGAGCTCCTAGGAGCTGTACAAAATAAAAGGATTTTATAAGCAGAAACAGGGTGGGACAAGGATGGTATTCGCAAAAGAAAAAAAAAAAGATTGTTTCAGGCAAGGTCACCTTCCCATGGGGGGAAGGGCAGAGGGTCTTATACAGATGATCTCGCTAGTGCTAATCACGAAATTCCAGCTTAATTAGTTTAAAATTCCACTCATAGGAGAAGCTGAAACTGCAGTTAGTTTAGACTTAAGTCTTGGTAAAACTTAGCACAAGTGACTCTATTTTGGACGTGTTGCTTCTTTTTAACAAAGAGATATTAGATCTTAGGAATCCCTTCAGTTTTTAAAAGAAGAAAGTGAGTCTGACAGGTTTGAATGTTACTGAGCCAACCAGTTTATACACCTGATCCATTAGCGGACCAATATATTCACTTCATGTTTTCTGCAAGATGGTGGACTCTGACGTTAGAAGGAAGGAACTTCTTAAAAATGCATACCTTGCATTTTTTCAATCCTTTACTGTCTTGGCCCTGGGGGAATGGAATGGGTAGTTCATTGGTAAGCTGGTGAAGAAGAGGCCCATGCAGCTCAACTCCGCTCTTGGCAGTAGGCGCATTTGTACATCCCAGTGACAGCCCCCAAACCAGCCCCAACGAGGCCAGGTTTGACTATACTTGGTGAGCACCTTCACCCAATTCTGGGGACCAACATGAGGAAGGCTGCTTGGCCAAAAGCCCTAAAACCATGACTCCTGTCCAGTCTCTCAGCCATAAAAGGGACATTTTGGCCTCCACCTCCCACTCTTTTTTCTCTCCATTTCTTCGTAAGCAGAGCAGGGAAGAAAGATACCATTTATTGGGCCCCCTAAGACATCAGCATTTTAGTACATTTAAAATTATTTTAGCCCACTAATGATAATAGTAATAACTTTTCTGGGAACATAGCTCCTGAGGAAAGGGTGTGTGATTGTGTTGTTATGACATAAAACCAGGCACCCCAGCCGCTTATCTTGTTTGTATTAGGAGCATAAAGCCTGAGGGCAGGATTCTGAATTTGTGACAGATGATCAGACCTACAGAGGGTCCAAGTATCACACCTACAAATTTTTAAGGATCTTGGGCATAGGTTTGCCAGCTATGGGTATGTGCATGGGGAGAGGGCAAGCATGGATAGAACTAGAGAAGAGGATAGAGGGGGGCACCTGGTAAAGAAAAATTGTTTGTGGGCTACTTGTTAAAGTTGATAAGGAAAAGTTTATGCAAGAGGTACTACTGCAATGGGGTTTTGCAGGAGGGGAGAGAGATTGGGCTCAACTCCAAACTGGGTACAGTCAAGATGCAAGATGCAAGGTGGAGGTCAGTGCATAGAAAATTACTAAGAGGAAACATGGAGGCTAGGGGGATTGTTGTTGCTAGACCAGACTTGACACGTCTCTTGTTGAAAGCACACTAGTGATGAGATATCAAGGGTGGGAAAAGGAACTTAATCAGATATGAGGAGTGGTCAGATACCAAGGGTGGGGGACTTAGGCTAAACTGACTCAGCAGAATTCTGTCTAAAACTGGACTGAGCAGGCCAAAGACAGAGCCCAAGTTTAGGGCCTCTTGGAGAAGAGGGCTCAGAAGAGCCTGACTCAGGTTTGGTCAAAGGACAGAGTCTTTTATTAGGAACCAGTTGAAATTTATTCAATAAGATTTCTTGGAGAGATGACCTTTCTTTCTTTTTTTTTTTTCTTTCAGTTTCTTTTGTTTTCTTTTTTCTTTTTCAAGTTTTTATCTAAATTTTGGTTAGTTAACATACAGTGTAATATTAGTTTCAGGTATAGAATTTAATGATTCATCACTTCCATACAACACCCAGTGCTTATTACAACAAGTGCCCTCCTTAATACCCATCAACTATTCAACCATCCTCCCACCCACCTCCCCTCCAGCAACCCTCAGTTAGTTCTCTAGAGTTAAGAGTCTCTTTCTTGGTTTGCCGCTTTCTCTTTTTTTTTCCCATGTGTTCATCTGTTTTGTTTCTTAAATTCCACATATGAGTGAAATCACATGGTATTTATCTTTCTCTGACTGACTTATTTCACTTAACATAATACTCTCTAGCTCCATCCATGTCATTGCAAGTGGCAAGATTCCATTCTTTTTTATGGCTGAATTATATATATATATATATATATATATATATATATATATATATATATATATATACCACTTCTTCTTTATCCATTCAGATGTCAATGGACATCTGGGCTCTTTCCATAATTTGGCTACTGCTGATAATGTTGCTATAAACATCAGAGTGTATGTAGCCTTTCAAATCTGTATTTTTGTATCCTTTGGGTAAATACCTAGTAGTGCAATTGCTGGGTTATAGGATAGTTCTATTTTCAACTTTTTGAGGAACCTCTATACTGTTTTCCAGAGTGGCTGCACCAGTTTGCATTCCCACCAACAGTGTAAGAGGGTTCCCCTTTTTCCACATCCTTCCCAATACCTGTTGTTCCCTGTGTTGTTGATTTTAGCCATTCTTACAGGTGTGAGGTGGTATCTCATTGTGGTTTTGATGTGTATTTCCCTGATGATGAGTGATGTTGAGCCTCTTTTCATGTGTCTGTTAGCCATCTGGACGTCTTCTCTGGAAAAATGTCTATTCATGTCTTCTGCCCATTTTTTAACTGGCTTGTTTAGTTTTGGGGTGTTCAGTTTTATAAGTTCTTTATACATTTTGGATTCTAACCCTTTATCAGATATATCATTTGAAAATATCTTCTCCAATTCTGAAGGTTGCCTTTTAGTTTTGTTGATTGTTTCCTTTGCTGTGCAGAAGCTTTTTATCTTGATTAAGTCCTGGTAGTTTATTTTTGCTTTTATTTCCTTTGCCTCAGGAGACATATCTAGTAAGAAGTTGCTATGGCAGATGTCAAAGATGTTACTGCCCGTGTTCTCCTCTAGGATTTTGGTGGTTTCCTGTCTCACATTTAGGTTTTTTGTCCATTTTGAGTTTATTTTTGTGTGTGGTCTAAGAAAGTGATCCAGTTTCATTCTTTGTGTGTTGTTGTCTAGTTTTCACAAAACTATTGAAGAGACTCTTTTTTTCCACTGGATATTCTTTCCTGCTTTGTCTAAGATTAGTTGGCCATATAGCTGTGGACTCATTTCTGGGTTCTCTATTCCATTCTATTGATCTATGTGTCTGTTTTTGTGTCTGTCTTGGAGCAATCTCCTTTTTACCTGGGACTCTGACTTTCTTTGGAATTAAGGAGATTCATTCACTCAAAAATATTTTTCATTCATTTAACAATTTTTGTTACTGAACACCTACTATGTGCTAGGCACTGCACTAGGCATCAGGGAAACAATAGGGATTGTGATAAACATGACCCCAACCCTAATGAGACTGACAGTGAAATGAGGAATCAGGTAAATAAAAGAGCTACAACCGTTGGTAGCTAAAAAGATAGTAAGGAGAGCATTGTTCTAGAAAATAATGGGAGAAGCTGTGATCAAAGAGAAAACAACCTTTAAATTGAGAAAGATGAAAAAGATAGTGTTGGCCATCCAATAAACCACAGGAGGCACATTCCAGCCACAGAGAGCACAAGTGCAATGTCCCTGAGGCAGACAGAATTGAATGACACTGAGAACATCAGAAGGCCAGTATGGGTAGAACAGGGTGGGGATGAGTCAGACAAGTCATATGCTCTAGAAGGAGCTTGACCAGGATATGATCAGATGTGTTTTTCTAAAACATCGCTCTGGTCACTATGGAGAAAATAGGTTAGTCAAAGACAAGAAAAAAGGCAAGAACCTACTTAGGAGGAGTCCATTAGGGTAACCTTCGTAAGATTTGATGGTGGCTTGAGGAGATTAGAGAGAGAGGGAGAAGACGAAGCAGCCTGGAGCGGGGGTTGGTGCACAGTAGAAAGAATTGTTTGGTGGTGGGACTTTCTCTCCTGAGAGTCAGATTGGTGCAGACGAGTGCTCTGTCAAGTGCAGTGCAGAAACTATACACTGGCCTTCAAATAGCTCTCAGATCCACAAGAATGTGGAGGACTTAAACTCTGTTAGTGATGCCAGCAATTAGTGAAGCAATTTGGTCCATATCCTTCACCTCTCTCTGTCAACACATATGTCTTGAGCACCTACTATGTGAGGCCAGGGAGAGAGCAGCAAATGAGACAGGCAAGAGCCCTGCCCTCCTAGATTCACATCATCGAGGGGACATGAAAAATTAATTGGCGAACAAATACATTTGTCAAGTCAGGTGGTAAGAATTCTTATGGGGGTGCCTGGGTGGCTCAGTCGGTTAGGCGTCTGCCTTCAGCTCAAGTCATGATCTCAGAGTCCTGAGATAGAGCCCCGCATCGGGCTCCCTACTTAGTGGGGAATCTGCTTCTCTCTCTCCCTCTGCCCCTCCCCCTGCTTGTGCATGCTCTCTCTCTGTCAAATAAACAAATAAAATCTTTAAAAAAAAACACAGAATTCTTATGAACTACAAATGAAACCAACTGGGTGAGGAGGTATTTGAGCAGAGACCTGAATGAAGGAGGGGAGCAAATCATGCAAAGATGGGGAAGAGGGAGGAAGGTCCAGTCCCTGTGCAGCAAGTGCAAAGCCCCTAAGGGGTGGGGATAGGGGTGGGGCAGGTTTGGCCTACTTCTCACCGCCCCCCACCCCCCACCTCCCACAGATTCGATGTCTTTCTTCCCATTTCAGACTACTTATCTTTCAGTCTCAACAATCCTAGGTCCTGCAAAACAGGAATTATCCCACAGGAGGTTGGATGACTTTCATTTTTCATAATTCCAAGTGTCTTTCACTAAGCTAAGAATCACATAATCAAAAGTCTGTGACAGTACATTTAAGTACTTAAGCTTTGTACCCAGCTGAAAATTATTACCAAACTATTCCAGTTTAGACAGAAGAAGGTGTTATTTGGGCATTAGAAAGTGTGTGTGTGTGTGTGTGTGTGTTTGTGAGACAGAGAGAGAGAGAGAGAGAGAAATTGGAAGAGAAGGAAAAGTGAATGAGGGAGAGAAAGAGATTATATAACTTCAGACCACAGTGGCTTTGTGTGCTGCAGATGAAGTAATTTGTTTATAATTGCTCAGAAGACATGTTTACCTAAGGAACTGATAGCAACATTGAGCCGCCTGTCTGACTTTCAGGTTTATGTGTCTGTTTAGACAAGTGCCAGTGGCCAGGCGGAGTTGGAATGGAGAGCAAGTTTCCATGATTCTATGTGTTCTGACCCACTGCCCTGGGCACCAGCCTAACCCGGATGTCCCATCCCTAACCATGGTGTGTATTCCCAGACTTCTTAACAGGCAACACAGCAAAGCCTTGGCCAGAGTCAATCTGATCATGAAGAAAGACAATGACGCAGAGTCTGGGACCTCTGAGAATGAACTGACAACCAGGATTTTTAACCGAGAATTACTGTCCTCTGGAAAGCTGGACCCCATATCTTCTTTGTGAAATTTCCCTTCTTCTATGACCTAGAACTAAAATGGCTTTATATCCATTTCCTACTATTTCTCTGGGGAATCTGTTCACATAAAAAGTCCACTCTAGTGGTGCCTGGATGGCTCAGTCAGTTGAGCATCCGCCTTCGGCTCAAGTCATGATCTTAGGGTCCTGGGATCGAGCCCCATGTCAGGCTCTCTGCTCAGTGGGGAATCTGCTTCTCCTTCTCCCTCTGTGCTCACTCTCTCTCTCTCGCTCGCTCGCTCTTGCTCTCTCTCTCAAATAAATAAATAAATTTTTTTTTAAAAGTTCACTCTAATATAACAATGAACATGATCTCTCAGAAAATGACACGATGGAGTTGTCTCAAAAGACCTTCTCTGAAAAAGTAGGTGTGTGAGCCCAGAGAAGGTGCCAGGCCAGATAAATCTTACCATCACATTAGCCCGCTAGGCTTAGGTGGGTCTTCATTCATGTGGACCTGTGAGAGGATATCGGGCCAGACCACACGTGGCCCATACCTCCAAAAACCCACCGCATCCCTCGGGAAAGACATCTCCAATCACCATCTCTTCAGGCTATGCCAAATGTGTCTTTCTCCAGTCACCATCCAGCTTGGTGCTCATCAGGTTGGTTCTATCTCTCGCCTCTGTGGCATTTTAGATTATTCCAAAATTAGGAATGCCTCTTCTCTCTGCACAGATCTTACACTGACTGTCCTCATTTGCCTGAAATGGGAATTTCAAGTACCAACAAATCAACATCTGCCCAAAGGTTCTTACTGACCCTTTATTTCCAGGGCCAGGAACAATCCTGGTGTTAGTTGCCCTGCTCCTATAATTGCCTCAAGAGGGGGACCCAATTATCTGAATAGTTTAGGACCTGGAGCTGGAACAGTTCATTTTATCTTTGAAGATAAATAACACAGAGAGGTGGCTGTCACCTGTAGCAAAGCCCCTGCCACCACGACAGGAGTTTCCAGAACTTTTTATCAGTTTACTTAGAATAGATACAGTAATGGGATGTTCAGCCACAACTTCCCTTTTTCATTGACGAGTAAGGACTTCTAAAAATTCTTTAACAAAAACATTACAAACAGCAAACATTCTAAACAAAAGGAATATTTCAAAGGGATTTTGTTGACATTACATATTTTTTGTCCCTTGTTGAAAATACATAATTTATCTCGTGGAAAAGAACATAGGTAATTGCTTGAGACAATAAACAAGTGACCGTAATCTATAATCTTTTCCAATTTCCTGTGAAAAGAAGGAAATGATAGTACATGATATTGTCATAACGTCCCCCAAAAAGAGGTCCCCTAAGTGTTACCTGTAACAGTGGAGATTGATGTGTATGACAGGGAAAACTGCCTTGTTTCTCTTATTCTGCAAATTTCCACATCTCGGTGGCTCCCTTCCCGCCATTGCCAGCCATACGGCCAACACCTAGGATGAAGACCAGAGGATATGTCGATAGGAAGTTCAGCAGAGTGGAAAATTTAACCTTGGGTAATAAAACTCAGTCTATTCCTCCCTCACTGATTTGGGTAGTCATTTTTTTTTAAATTATACTAAAATTTCATATTTATTTAGGTCTATTTCTAGACTGCTCTGTTGCTCTGTTTAGTCTTCTGCCAGTCCCTTACTATCTTCCATATTGTAGCTTATAATATATTTTCTATTAAGTAGGACTACTGCCTCTGCTGTGGGAGTGTTGGTGTTAATGTTTAAGAAATGTAAGAACTCGGGCACCTGGGTGGTTCAGTTGGTTAAGCGACTGCCTTTGGCTCAGGTCATGATCCCGGAGTTCCGGGATCGAGTCCCGCATCGGGCTCCCTGCTCAGCAGGGAGCCTGCTTCTCCTTCTGACCCTCACCCCTCTCATGTGCTCTCTCTCTCTCATTCTCTCTGTCTCAAATAAATAAATAAAATCTTTAAAAAAAAAAAAAAAAGAAATGGAAGAACTCAGAACACAGGACAACAGTCACCCCAGGTACAACCAAGTTAAATGTGCTCAGATATACTTAAAGTTGAATATTTACCTTATGAAATTATGATATAATATAATATAATATAATATCCCAAGCCTATTTTGCTAAATTGATAAGCAAACACAACTGCAGGTAAGCCCATGAATTCAAGGATGTTGCAACATTAGAAAGTTGATGTGTGCTCTATGATTAGATCAAAGAGAAGAACCATGTGATCATTTCAGCAAATGATGAGAGCAAAGGGCATCTGACTCAGTTCCCCCTCTATTCCAAGAATGAAAAAAAAAATCTTAGTAAACTAACAGGATGGAAAGATACACATCTCAAACCCACAGCCAGCAGCATGTGAGCCAATGCCATTGAACAGGAGAGAACTAAATAAACCATAGATATTGAAAGGAGAGAGAGAATACTTTTTCGCAGATGTTTTTATTCTACGCCCAGGAAATACAACGAAAATGGTAAGAGAAAACAGGAAACTGTTAGAAAAGATTCTACTGCTTTGGGTTTTCTTTTTTCTTTTCTTTTTTTTTTTTTTTTAAGATTTTATTTATTTATTTATTTATTTGAGAGAGAGAGAGAAACAGCATGAAAGGGGATAGGGTCAGAGGGAGAAGCAGGCTCAGAGAAGGTGCCAGGCCAGATAAATCTTACCATCACGTTATTTAGATTATTCCAAAATTAGGAACGCCTCTTCTCTCTGCAAGATGTGGGACTCGATCCCAGGACTCTGGGATCATGACCTGAGCTGAAGGCAGTCGCTTAACCAACTGAGCCACCCAGGCGCCCTGCTTTGGGTTTTCCGACTTGTTCATTTCTCCACACAGCTTGATTGGTCTCTTCTTTTGGCCTTCCTTAGGTTTAATTTCTTTCTACCTTTTTCAGATCTCTTAAGTGGATCACTTTGCTTTCTAGATGTATTCCATGTCTCTAGATGTATTCCATGTCTCCACCACACTTCATCAATTCTAACACACACACTCTTTTTTTTTTTTCACATTTTCACATCTATGAGATAGAAATTTGTCTCATATCAATGCCACATGACTACCACAAGTGGCCTGGGAGCAGCTGTGGTATGGCTGTCATTGCCCCTCTCTACCATATGTGGTCATATTTTTACTACTTCACTTAGCTATGAGCGTTATTGGTGATTGCCATGTGAAATGTCTCCAGAAAGTTTTCCCTATCATTTGGCAATGAAATAAAGTTATTGTGGATACAGAAATACATGGAAATATATCAACAGGGCACACATTTATATTAGTGACATACATGTTGATATTAGACAAAAAACTACAACTATCTATTTTCTTGCAGAGCAGCTGCTGAATACTTTACTGGATTTAAGAAATGAATACATTCCCAAGTAGATGAACCTGTTACATTCTGTTCCTGAGATGCATAAAAAAGGATTGCCCATCATGTTACACAAGCAATTGAAGAAAGTAGAAACTGCTAAATCCCTTGGAACAGATAGAAAAAATTTCAAAGCAGTGAGAGCTGGTATGTCTCATACACGCATAATGCGGAACTACTGTCAAAGCATCAAATATCAATTTGACCAAGACTTCCTGCTGATTTTGAATAGAAGCTGCTTAAACTCTACATACGACTCAAGTGAGAAAAAAAATACAACTATGAGTTTGATCAAATAAGAAATACTCATGAAACACCAGGATCCTTTGCCATGCCTTTGAATTGTACTGCAAATGCTGAAGTGATAAAGAGATTAAGATGACGAGCACAGGATATAAAAGCAGCAAACACCTCTGCAATGCTCTCCGTAACTGTTATTTGCTGAAAGTTGTCTTAATATCTAGTCATAAACCACAGAATAACACCTGAGAATGAGATGTTCTCAAAGAAAAATGGGTGAATGGTGGTTGAACTGATGGAGAATTAGTTAATGTCATTGGGAAAGATGTAAGGGTGAGTCTTAAAGGATAAGTAGAAGTTTTCCAGGAGAATGAAGAAGGGAAAGTCATTATACAAACACACAGAGCACAACAGAAGTACAGGAGAATATAAACTCATTTGGAAAAAAAGAAGATTCTGTTTGGAAAGGGAGTTTCTACATGGCAAGGGACACGTGCCCTTTCCGGTACCCTTGAAAGAGAACTGGCAGTCATTGCAGCTTGCACAGAGGTCCTGGTGGTGGAGCCCTTCAGGGATGGCCCAGGCCAAATCACACTGTTGATGGTGCTATCTACTTTCCATTTTATTCCTCTTTCCTCCCCTCCATGCCCATCCCAGAGCTTTCCCCTAAGCCCAATGTCCACTATTGGACAGTGAAGAAATATTCTTCAGTTGAAAGTATGCACGTAAGATTTCTGTTAGCGTCAACATTATCCTTAGAATGCTGAGAACACGGAAGGCCTCACTACATATATTAAGTGGTTGCTTTATTTGCCAAAAATTTTCATGAGCTCAAGATTTGCTGCCAAACATCATATGTGCTGTATTTCTTTCTTCTCCACATCACTTGCGTTTCCCACCGTGTAGCTGTAGTCCTTCAGCTGCCCTCATGGTGCCGTGCCTTCTCCGTATTCCATGCTGCTTTGCCTCTGCTTGTCCCTGTTCCTTGCCATTTCACCCAAATCTATGCAACAGTGAGTAGATAAAACGCTATTGCCAAAGGTAAAGAAGATCTATGACCAGATCTGGGAGGGATGGTGTGGAGAGATAAAGACAGACAGGTGGACATATAGGCAGATATTGGCTGCGTCATAAAACCGATTCTCACTTTAGCTTCGAATAGAAATCTTGCTTATTTAACAACAAATGTAGGCCAGAAAAAACCCCCCAAAAACACAAAAAAAACCTTTTCCATCTTTTCTAGATTTGCATTATTATTGAGACTACTGGTAGAGTCTTTGTTTTAAAGAGAATGTTCTATTTCACAGAGCTAGGATTGATTACCAGCCTATGCCAGCCAAGGAGAGACACTGAATATTGTAACCCCAATTTACCATGTCACTAATTTGGTAACAGGGGGTTATTCTTAATGGAGTGAAAGAAAGATACCATTTTTCTTCTGTGTCTTTAAAGCCAATTTTTTTTTTTTGCTTCTTCAAAAAGAAGCAATGTCACAAATTTCATTAGTATAATATAGACTTTAAGACCTGCCAGAGACATTAAAATGTACCTAGTCCAATCCTCTCATTTTACAGATGAAAAATAAATAAATAAATAAATTGACTTGTTCCAGACTTTACAACAAGCTGGTGACAAAGCCAGGATTGAACCCAAGTTCTGACTTTATGCAACCAATCTGCCCAAGACATTTTATGGAGCAAATGATATCTATCAGAGACATGTGAGTTAGCCATGGGGCCACAGACTGGGGTGCAGGAAAGTTCAGGAATGCTTAGGGTCTCTCTCTCTCTCTCTCTCTGCAGGTTTATCGAATTATGAACTATAAGTAAAAAGTCTCGAGGTAAGTGTTGTTTGGAAGAATTCATCGTTAAATCTGAGAGATGAAAAGGCTCATCACTACCCAACGGTTGCCTAGTCAAGGAGTTCTGAGAAGGACTTGACAAATGCCTGTGTCTATCTCCCCATTTCCCAGATGAGGAAATGAAGGCATGAGAAACAACAAAACGACACAGCTGAAGAAGAAATCGCTCCAGAGCCAAGGTTTCTCTTTCCTGGGCTGCATTCTGCAACCTAAAGGTTGTGTAATTCTATAAAGCACTCATGAATCAGCGAGGATGGCAGCCCAATCAATAAATAATATGGAGAGCTGAGAGATTGAGGTCTCTCGGCAGCTTTACCAAGATCTATTAAAAGTAATTTCAGTTCCCTTTTGAATTGCCGTCTTTTCTCTCTTAGCTCTGCCAGAGGTTTTTATTTTATTTGTTCTTGCATTTTGGATAGCCTCCTTTGTTGGCTGTGCAATGGATTTGATGATCTCATTTCATTTGGTCTTTTCCAGCCTGTTTCTGTGATTGGAGTGGGATGGAAATGGATTCTGGACTTGCTGCCTGTATGGGAGGGAGGGGGACTGTGTCAACAACCTGGGTCCCTGTCCTCCTCAGTGGACCGGAAGCCTGCATCTCCTTCTGGGACAATCCCCCACAAAACCAGGTCCCCCAAATTGTGTTCTCACTCCAGCCATGCTCACTCCATTATCTCGGGCAAGCCGTGGGATACTCCCAAACTCAGCAGGTATTTTCCAGACTTATTTTTGAAGAGAAGAGTGCCCGCTGTTTATAGGATTCCAGTCAGTTCTAAAGCCACAGAATCAATCAGCAAATCAAACAATTCTTTGTTGAGCAGCTACTGTGCATCCAGCACATTGAGAAGCCAAATAATGAGCCCAGGAGAAACCATAATTGAGGGGGTCTAATAATTTTCCTCACTGACTTCTAAGTCCCTGTTCATGCAGGGATGGGCAGGATTCCTTCTCAAACGAGGCAGGGAAATTGACCGAGGTCATGCAATCATTTTGTTACAACGGTTGAAATCAAAGCACAGTATGCTTGCTACACAATAGCCTTTTTTTTTTTTAACTCATAATCTTCTAAGACATTGCAGTGCTAATCCCCAAAATGATATGCTAGAATTCACACAGCCCCCTATGAAATAACACCGATTTACAACCATCCCCTGTGAGCTGCTCCCCAGAATTCAGGATGGCCTGCCCTCTGCAGAAGTTTGCCGTGATGCCAGTGATAAGAAGGGTGGAGAACAGGATGCTTCAGGAGGCCTGCGGGATGACAGCCCCCTGCTAAGCATGCATTAGGCACACTGTATCCCCCAGAGGGAAAGATGGGTAACATACCTGCTCCTGGCAGTGATCCAACGGTGCTTTCATTTCTTCTCTCCGCACAGCATGATGAAAATTGTGCTATATCCTATCATTTTACAACAAGAGCCCTGGAAATACTCCGGACACTACCAGGGGAAGCGTATAAACTGAGAGGCTGCTGGGTATTTGAACTGTGCTTCTGATTGAGGTAGAAGTATCTGCACTTGAGCCAGATCCTCAGCAAAAGCTGAGGCCAGAGGACATGTTTGGTCTGGCTTGAAACCCAGTGTCAACTTGAGATGTCGATGAGATTCCAGGAAAAACTAGAAGAGTACCCTGGGTGCTTTGGCTGTAAACCTCCACCTTTTTTAGCTAATAAAGGAGGCATAGGGTTCCTCAGACTCCAAGTCCCTCTCAGCTCAGGTCCTGATTTATTTCTGAATAGGCAGGAATTCAAGTCAAGTCAACCTGTGTTATTGGACTAGTGTTTATTAACACCTTCCTTCAAGCTCAATGTGGTTCTGAAGCCTGCTCACCCTCAGGACCTAAAGTCTTACTGTAGAGTCAAAATTTATGACACACAGGACAGTAATAGAAGGTAGCATACGACTAAATGCCAAGCCGAATGATTCCTGCAGTACACACTTGAATAGTTGGAAAGGGGAAGCGCAATGTGGATTATTTGGGGTGGATTATTTTTGAGCAAGGCTTTCTTGAGAAAAAGAAACCTGAACCCAGTGTAAGCCGAATACACAGAGAAGAGGGGGAGGGTGGAGATGTCAGGCCTCCAGAATGAGCATGTCTAGAGGGCACAGGCTGGACTGGGGCAGAGGCTGTGCAGGACCCCTTCCCTGGCTCTAGAATTCTCTCCCAAAGCCCAGCACCAAAAGGGACGCCAGACCTACCTGGAGAACAGCTAGCACCTTCTGGAGTTAACTTCCTGCAACAGAGTCGGCAATTGGATTTTCATTCTGTCAATAATAAGAGCTTCTTGGAGAAGCTAAAAAGCCAATTTAGATCAACTGAAAGAATTTCATTACATGACAAATGATAGGGAGTACCATTTTCATATAAAGATGTATTGTATCCACTGTCTCCCTTGTGCATCAATCTTGTAAATTCTATCAAAAACAACAATAATTAACTTTGCTCGGCATTATTCTTGAATAAAACAGTATTTTTTATAGATCTTGAGTTGGTTATTTTCTAGTTATTTATGGATTTTTTTCATCTTTAAAGCTGAATTGTTGTATCACAAAGGAGAGATTAGCCTAGGAAATTCAAAGGGAGACAAAGGCAGATACGAGCCCAACTCTGCTAATTAGCAGTTATGAGAACTTGAGCAAGAAACTGACATTCTCTGAGGCTTGATTTCTCGGACAATTACAAGGAATCCAATTCTTGTTTCCTGGAGGTGATGGACACAATGTAAGATGACATAAAAAACACACTTGACACATGGTAGTTACTCAATAAATGAAAACTATTGTTATTCTTATCTTATTCTGTAAGAGTTTCCTCTCTTTGGGGCACCTGGGTAGCTCAGTTGGTTAAGCGTCGGTCTTCGGCTCAGGTCATGATCTCAGGGTCCTGGGATCGAGTCCTACATCAGGCTCCTTGCTCAGTGGGGGAGCCTGCTTCTCCCTCTCCCTCTGCCTGCCGCTCCCCCTGCTTGTGCTCTCTCTCTCTTTCTGACAAATAAATAAATAAAATCTTAAAAAAAAAAAAAAAAAGAGTTTCCTCTCTTTGTGGGAGACAGGGGCAGGACATTATATCACAATTCTTAATTATCTCTTTACTTTCTTTTGCATTCCGATTTTTTATGCTGGTGAGTCCAAACAACTCCTGAAATTAACTCTACGTCACCACAGCCTAAATGTTGTCCAATAGTCCCAGCAGGCTGTGAAGAGACCAAACCTAGATCAAATAAACATAGGATAAGCAGGGTACATATATCCAAGGCCTACAAACTTCATTTACTTTAATATGGGTGGAAATTTTATACCACTGGTTGTCCCAGAGGAATAACTGGCTGGATTGACTGAATTTTTAACTTACCAACAAATTGCATCAGAATCATATCATTACCATCTCACATAGGTTGACTAGAAATCTGTATGTGGTCAAATTAGGAAAGTCAAGGATAGGTTTCTACTTTTTTTTTTTTAATCTCTCTGAATAACATGATAGCTAGCTAGTGGTAGGACATATGGGGGAAAAAAACAAACACAAGAATGGTTTGAGGTACAACTAGAGAAAGAAGACTGGAAAAAGCTCCTGCCTGTGGGTGTGGTTGGAGAGTCAGAATGTCACTGCCAGTAAGAACACAAGAAGTTTTCAATACCATGAAATCTAAAAATCTAAAAATAAAAAATATATTTTGGTAGAAAAATCAGACCCATTGATTCTGAAAAGGCATTTTATTTATTTATTTTTTCTTAAAGATTTTATTTATTTATTTGACAGAGAGAGACACAGCAAGAGAGGGAACACAAGCAGGGGGAGTGGGAGAGGGAGAAGCAGGCTTCCCGCCGAGCAGGGAGCCCAATGCGGGGCTGGATCCCAGGACCCTGGGATCATGACCTGAGCCGAAGGCAGACACTTAACAACTGAGCCACCCAGGCGCCCCTGAAAAGACATTTTAAATGCACAAGCCATTATTATTATAACATTTTATAAGATAGGAACAAAAACATATTATATATTAATATATTATATTTATATATTGTATTATATACATAAAAATACAATATATTATCCCAAATGCAAAATTACAAGATGGTTCCAATTAAAAAAAGGAGAAGGACATGATGGGTTGCTATCATCATTAATTTTTACCTTTCCTAGGTTTTAACAGATACAATAAGGGACCAATAACTGGTATAAAACCAAAGGAAGAAGAAAGTTTTATCTCTTTTTATAATCAAAACCCAGTTACTCTGATAAAAGACACTGGAATAGTTTTGGAAAATGAGTGGATGCAAGAGGAAATAAAAACATCAAGCAATTTCCTGTCTTCTAACAGTAGCACTTTCATATGGAAATAGGACATTTAGTTCACTTGAAATGGCAGCAAAATCTATAAAATGCCTAGGAATAAATTTAACAAGAAAGGCACAAGACCCATTTGGAAAGAGCTATACGATGTTATTAAAATGTAAAAATAAGATCTGAATTAAAAGGAAAGGCATACCATGTTCTTGGAGCAAAAGACAATAACAATTCTCCTAAAATGAACATATCAACTTAATTTAATTCTGATTAGAATTCCTGCTTTTTAAAATTAGACAAAATCATCCTAATGTCAATATAGGTGAATAAATGCCCAAGAGCCAATACAGCTGAAAAGAAGAGTGGGGGAAGGTTTGCTCACTAGATATCAACACACCCCAAAAAGTAAGTGTGAGCAGATCAATATGGCATTGGTAGAAACAGATTTGTAAATAGAATAAATAATTCAGAAGCAGAACATACAGTATATATGATGTTAAAATTTCATTTCAATTTGGTAGAAAAAGATGCTATGTTTAAGAATCTGTCAGCATATTTGGCTCTTCATCTAGAAGAAAACATGAAGACTGTATATAAAGAATCAATTACAGATAAAGAATTAAATGTGACGGGCGCCTGGGTGGCTCAGATGGTTAAGCGTCTGCCTTCGGCTCAGGTCATGATCTCAGGGTCCTGGGATCGAGTTCCGCATCGGGTTCCCTGCTCAGTGCAGAGCCTGCTTCTCCCTCTCCCTCTGCCACTCCCTCTGCTTGTGCTCTTCTGTCTATCTCTCTGTCAAATAAATAAATAAAAAAAAAATCTTTAAAAAAAAAAAAAGAATTAAATGTGAAAAATCAAACAAAATTTTTGTTGGGAATATTTTATAAACTACAGGTACAGTGGAACTTAACCAAGTCTTTTCATCTAAAAGCTCTAAGATGATGATGGAAATAGTTAGCTATATAAAAATTAAAAACAATCATACAGCAAGAGATGCTGTATGGGGAGTCAAGAGACACACCGCAGATTTGGGTAAAAAGAATTGGCAATACAGAGAAGCGTGAATATGCCTACTAAAGACAAAATGATTAAAAATGTAAAAGAGTAGAGGTACGTGGGTGGCTCAGTCAGTTAAGCGTCTGCCTCCAGCTCAGGTCATGATCACAGGGTCCTGGGATTGAGTCCCACATCAGGCTCCCTGCTCAGTGGGGCATCTGCTCCTCCCTCTCCCCACTTCTTCTGCTCTCCCTCTCACTATCTCTCACTCTCTCTCAAATAAATAAATAAAATCTTTTTTAAAAATGTAAAAAGTAGACAAAAAATATATAAAGATATATAAAAAGACAGTTCATAGAAATGCAAGCAGAAGTGTCAAATTTAAAAGTGAAAAGGTCAAATGCCCTACAGGTCAGGAACATGCAAATCGAAAGGAGTGATGAGTACTTTCTATCAGAACAAAAATATTTTAAAACTGTGAACGCTGTAGCAGATTTTCCCACTAGAATGGAAGCTCCATTGGGAACGTGATATTTTTGTCAGTTTTCTTCACCGCCATATCCTTGGAGTCTAAAATAGATTCTGAAAAAATGCTAGGTGCTTCTTCAACATTTGTGAAAGCTAACTACCATGTGCCAGATGCTCACTGCTCTGCAGGTAGGAATTCCTCCAATCTTCACAACACCCCTAGTGGGGTAAGTGCGCTTATTCTCATTTCACAGATGTGGAATCTGAGGTACAGGGTGGCACAGCGAACAAGTAGAAGAGCTAGGAATGGAACCCTGGCAGTCCAACACCAGATTTTCTAGCTCTATTACCTCTGCCCACATCCACATTGCTGGTTGGGGTGTGGGGAAAGAACACAGCCTTTTTATAGAAAGCAATCTGGCCGGAATCCCACTCCTAAAGGTAAAAATCCCCAAAAGTAAGGATATGTGCAAGGACATCAATCACTGCACTGTTCAGAGTGGGGAGAAGGGAAACAAAGGGAATGGCTGAATCATTTATGCTAAATGCACACCACAGAACAGTATGGAGCCGTGGAAATAGAAAAATGAGACTTATGACAGTTGAGTTGGATCAGTGTCAATAATGAGGACTTGTGAAAAACAAGATGCAGAAATATAAGGATAATATGACCCCATTTTGGTAAAAAAAAAAAAGACAAAAATATCTGTGCCTGTGTGTGTGCGTGCAGGTGTGTGCACGTGGCTGTGGGCATACGTATTTATGTGATGACATTAGCAGAGAAAACACTTTGGGGTTGCTACCATGGGGGCCCAGGGGATCACTGATATGAGTGAGATAGGAGAAGGAAATAGAAACCAAGCAAAAATGAAAAAAATAAAGACTGCGCTTTAAAAAAAAATGTATACGATCACATTTAGGCACTTGCATAAAATTATGTATAACGACAATAAGTTTAAAGTGTCTATTCATATTTGTTGTTCCTTTCTTTTAAAGTGGATGATTTTCTCATCTGTGATTGTACGACCTGTTTATATATTCTGCATGTTTATTAAAAATCTTGTCTCCCAGTCTGTAGCTTGCCTTTTAATTTTATTAATGCTGTGATTTGAAGAACAGAAGATTCAAATTTTGATAAAATTCAAATGATCAATTTTTCTCTTTCATGTTCAAGTGCTTTCTAAGAGTTGTCTAAGAAATATTTACCTACCTCCACAGTCACAAAGATTTTCTCCTGTGTTTCTTGTAAACCATCTCATAGCTTTCCCTTTATGTTTACAGCTATAATTCATTTCTAGTTAATTTTCATGTGTGGTTTGAGGTAGGGGCTAACATCATAAGATGTTTAATGTCTTTAATCATCAGGGAAATGGAAGTTTCACACACAGTTCGCACCACAATGAGATACCACCGCAAACCAACAGAATGTCTCAAATTAAAGAGACTGACAATCCAAGTGTCGGCCCAGATGCTTAGCAACTGGAACCCTCAAACATTATTGGTGGGAAGGTAAAATGTTGCAACCACTTTGGAAAGCAATTTGACGGTTTGGTATAAATTTACCATGTGACCCACTTACCTTGTGTCATAGCAATCCTACTTCTAATTATTTACACGGAAGAAATGACACCATAGATTCACACAAAAGGCTTGTGCATAAATCTTTATACGCTTTATTCATAATAGCTCCTAACTGGAATTAAGACAAATGGGGATCACCAAGTGAATGGATTAAAAAAAACAAACTGGTGTATCCATAATACTACCCAATAATACATATGTATATATATATATATATTTTTTTTTTAAAGATTTATTTATTTGCGAGAGAGAGAGAGTGCAGGGGAGGAGCAGGAGGAGTAGAGAGAGAGAGAGTCTTAAGCAGACTCCACACTGAGCATGGAGAGAGGACCCTGAGATCACCATCTGAGCCGAAGCCAAGAGTCAGCCGCTTAACCGACTGAGCCACCCAGGTGCCTCTATGTATATATATTTTAAATGAGCTACTGATTCATACAATAACACGGATGAGTCTCAACAACATTAAGCTGGATAAAGAACCCAAATATAAAAGTGTACATATATGAAAGTGACAAAAGGTACAAACTTCCAGCAGTAAGATAAATAAATACTGGTGATGTAATGTACAGCATAATGACTATAGTTAACACGGCTGTGCGGTGTATTTGAAAGTTAAGAGGGAAAATCCTTTAAATTCCCATCACAAGGAAAAAAAAAAAAAAACACTGTTTCTGTTTCCTTCTTTTCTCTATGAGATGGTGGATATTAACTAGATCACGTTGCAATCATGTCACAGTATACATGAGTTGAATCATTATGTTGTATGCATTAAACTTACACAGGGCTTTATATCAATTATATCTCAATAAAACTGGAAAAAATTCAAATAAAAAATACAACTGTACATATTTTATGTTTCATTTGTATAAAATCAGACCAGTGGAGTTACCTAGGACAGGGCTGGGGAGGAACTGACTGAAAAGTTCACAAAGGTACTTTCTGGGGTGATGGAAAGGTCCTGTATCTTGACTGGGATGATGATTACACACTTGTATATATTTGTCACACTGATCTAACTGTACTCTTAAAATGGGTCTATTTTACAATAGGGAAATCATATTTCAATAAAGTAAAAAAAATAAGGAAAATAAATGAATTTTTAAAATAAAATACACAAACAAAATAAAGCCCCAAATGAAGTCTCTGCCATCAAAACAATTTGTGATTTTTGGTCTTCTCCAATTCTTGCCAAACTGCTCATAACTATTAAGGCTAAGTTCCTTTCCAAATGGATTCCAAGCACCTGATCCAATTTTTTCTTTTTAAAGGAGAATCCTCTACTCCTCCAAAATTTTAGATCCATTTATTTCCTAGGCATTTCTCATAAACCATCAATGTCCATTTTGAAAAATTGCATATGTGAGTTTCTTGAGTTAATACCTTCCTGAGGAGTGGGCTTCATTTTGGCTCATAGAGACAACTATCGACCAGTGCCAAATAACTCTGGACTTGTTTTCATGAAATCTGTCAGGCATAGGTCATACTTTTTATAAAAGTTTATGAAACCGCCCAACCTTGGACTCTTTGGACAGCCTCTTAGTAGGTAATCCAAGGAAGCTCAGTGTGGACCCTGTTAGGTGCGCAAAAGGTGGTAGAATCGGGTCAGAGATCCGTGGCTGCACATTCAAATTACTTGGATAGTTTTCCAAAAATACTTCTTCTGAGCCCCTACCTCAGACCTACTACATCAAAAAGTCTAAAGCTGAGGCTTGAGCGCTGATGGTCTACACAGCTCCTCAGATCATTCGAAGCTGCGGTCAGGACTGTAAATCACCATTTCAAAGGGAAAGAAAAGAGACATGTCATTTGGCACCTTTTAAAAGACATATACCTAGTGACATGAAACCATTTTTAAAAGAGCAGGAAACATGTGCCCTGCATTGAGAAGAGAAAGATAAGCATCTTTAAAATAAAGTGAAAGAGGGGCACCTGGGAGGCTCAGTCGGTTAAGCATCTGCCTTGAGCTCAGGTCATGATCCCGGGGTCCTGGGATCGAGTCCCACATTGGGCTCCTTGCTCAGCGGAGAGTCTGCTTCTCCCTCTCTATCTACCTGCTGCTCCCCCTGCTTGTGCTCGTGTTCTCTCTCTCTCTGTCAAATAAATAAATAAAATCTTTAAAATAAAATAAAGTGAAAGAAAGAAATGTATTTATTTCCTCTCCTAATTGGACTGCACAGCCAGACTAATACCTATGGAGGGCTCCCAGGCCAGCAACATTCCAGCCAACACAGCCTCGGAATTCCTGGCCGAGTGTGACACGTCCAGATGTCAAAAGAGTTCCTTGATCCTCTATTTTTTTTCCCCCCACCACATGTCTCTCCCTCCCGAGGAGAGCCAAGCCAGTCTGCCTGTCATTCTTTTATACCAGCTTCGCATGTTTCCACCTTTCAACCATTTGATCCCAGCTCTTGGAAGATCATTGTCTGCCCTGGCAAATCATCTGTGCTTTCTGCCTCCAAAACCTGGTCTAAACTCCTCTTCCAGGGAGCCTTCCCTGATAAATAGAATTCCTGCTTACTTGTTGCCTTACTATTCCAAGTGTGATTTGGGGATCAGTCAGGTTGGCATCATCCACAGGGGTAGGATTAGGGTTAGATATGCAGAATCTGGGCCCCACCCCAGACCTGCTCAGTCAGATTCTGCATTTTAACAAGATCTCCAGCTACTTCAGCACTCACGAGGTACGATCGAAGAGTTGTCACTAAGTATACTCAGTGAGTGATCTGGGAAGGACAAGACCACTGGCCTCTCCTTTAGACCACAGGGCTCGTGTTGGGTCTGAGCTACCTTTCCTAAGATGTCCACTGCAGAGATGGTCTGTGAGTTCTCCCGTGTTCTTGCCAGGTTCAGTGGGCAGTGAGCTGAAATGTAGCTTCTGTGTCTTTCATTCTTTACTCTCCTCATACTGGGGATACTGACAAGGACGGGAGATGAGAAAGCCAGCCTTCTCCACACTACAGGTCAGGAGAAGGATGGATATTCACTTTGCAAAAATTGACACTTCATTCACACACCATAAAATTCACCTTTTTAAGTTGTACCATTCAGTGGTTTTTAGTGCAGTCACAAAATCACGCAACTCTCACCACCATCTAGTTGCGGAACATCTTCCTCACCACAAAAAGAAAGCCCGTTATCAGTCAGTGTAGGTATTCCCCTGCCCACCAGGCCCCAGCAACCACTATGCTACTTTCGGTCTCTATGAATTCACCTATTCTGAGTATTTCATGCAAATGGAAGCGTGTACTCTGTGGCCTTTTGTGTCTAGCTGCCTTTGCTTGGCGTAATGTCTTCAAGGTTCGTCCATTGGGCCGTCAGGCATCAGTACTGACAGAGCCTGTCCTTGACCAACACTATTGAGCCTCCCCTGAACTTTTCAGCTGGGCCTTGACTTTCGGACTTCATGTCTGTCTCAGCATCATCTGATTTTAACGAGAACCCTGCCAAGAACCCCACCCTCTGTATCTGTTCAAGCTCCTTCTTCTCCACGGTTCTCCGGGTGATGTCTCATCACTCCAGCCTGACTTCAGCAGGAATCCTGCTGGGTCAGTTTAACCAGAATTTCCCCTTAACTCTGATGTTTCCTCTTAGGAATTTTCTCTCCACTGATCCCCACCCTGCTCCTTGCTTATAAACTCCCACTTGCCCGTGCTGTCTTGGGAGTCATGTCCGATCTCTCTTGCCCAGGGCAAGACCGCATGCAGTGGTTCCTATACTCAGCATGATGTTCCTCCTTGGATCAGCTCTTCTTTATCTTGCTTTAACAAGTGTCCTGAATGTTAAAATGCTGTTTTTTTTTTTAACAGCTAGAATGTCATTTTGTCTTTAATAGTACTTCCTTCCCTTTTTTGTGCCTGAGTAATAGCCTAGATGTGGCTATACCAAAATTTTTTACCATTATTATTTGATGAATGTTTAGGTTGTTTCCACTTTCAGGCCATGAAGAATGATGGTGCTGTGAACATTTCCAAACAACTTTTTTGTGGACATAAGTTTTAATTCTTTTGAGTATATGCCTAGCCATTCAGTTGCTGGGTCATGTGTATGATGAGCACAGGCTCTCAAGAGAAGGGCTTACTCATATATTCTTCTCTTAACGAATCTCAAAAGACAAAAAAAAAAAAAATCTTGAACACATACTTCTCTAGGCCTCATCTTCTCAATTCGGGAAATTTGCTACTTGCTCATGACTCCTTCATGGGAGGGATGTCGGAGTAAATTGAGATGAGTAAAGTGGTACAAATGGCCTCTTGTTCACTCTAAAGATGAGAACTCCCTTCTGAGCACATGTGATGCGTGTTCAGTTATGGCTCAACATTCTGGTCTCTCATGGCCCAAAATAACTGAACAAATCCTCAGGATCTAAAGCTGAATCACCTGTAATGCTGAATATAATGTGTCTGATCCTTCTTCAACATCTACCCTCCAGAATGAGGACTTAACTACAAGTCATGATTACCCACAAAGTCTACAGAGACTTAAAGACAAAGTCTGGCACAATCCAGCTGAAGCAAGTGAACATTCTTAGGACGGCGCATCTCGTTCTCAGATGCCGGGTGCTCCAGGGTCCTGGGATTACAAACATTTTTGAGCCACTTTCCAAGGGAGGACTATTGAAGCTCCAAGTAACAGGAACCACTCAGGCCAAGCTTAAGCCATAAAAGGGGAAACTAGCCTAGTGAGGATTTACTCATACCTCGGAGAAGCCAAGGAAAGAGAAGCCTGGCCTGAGGGAAGGGATGAGAACCGTGAGCTGGCCTCTCCCTTACCTTCTCAGCTCCGCTCCTTCAGAATCCCTGTTTTCATTTTATTTTCCTCCCACATGTCATAGACACCAACATCTCATACGTTCACATAGTATGTGTCCAGCTGCCTGGAGAGGAACTGACTGCCCATCACTCACCTAATTCTAAATGCCTACAGATCTGATTCCAAAATCCCATCTTGCTCTCGTCCCCACTCCCCATCCAGTGAACAGTGACCCAAAGCAAAGTGACATGCTCCAGATGGTGCTCCCACCATGTGATCCGGAGGAAGAGGCGGTCCCCAGAACACAGTGCATGTATTTGCAAGGCAGATTGCTGGCCAGACAAAACAACCCGGTAAGAGACCACAACTGTTTTCAAGTATGACTTTACTGTTTGCACACAGAGCATCCCCTGGTGTCAAGAAGCCTCATAAAAGCAGCATTGGGTCAGAGAGTCACTTATCTGGGTTGCATTCGCTGGATGCTGTCATCTTAACTACAGTGGTCAATGTGGTCCACATAGACCAATTATCTATGTCAGTACCTCCCAAGGTTGTTTATGTTCGGGGCTTTATGCCGGCAACAGGATGATATGAGGAAAATAGCTAAAAACACACTATGATAAGAGAAGAGTGGGTAACAAAAACCTGACTTGGAGAATCTTTACAGGCCACCTTCAGGCCCCACTCAAGCTCCCCCAAATAGATGTGCAATCTAAGTAAAAACCTTATGTTTATAATGCAAGTGTAGCCTCAGCTTAAGGGTCCCAGCTAGCCACCTCCATCCAGATTGCCAACATTAAGTCTTCCTAGATTTCAATTCTAGAGCCACTTCTGTGTTCAGGTAACTCTACTATAATTACATTCACTCAATAACCCTTTAAATACCATTTTGGGATAATTTCCAATTATGTCTAGCTAAGGAACATGGGAAGATCTTTAGCCAGTTCAGCTGGGAAATTCTTTCCTGCTCTCATCCAGACATTGCAGCACTGAGATTTTCTTAATCCTTTCCTAGGGGCCCCTGCTAGCCTTGCCCTTTGCAGTTCCATCCAGAATATTTTTTGCCTGTGTCTGATCCTCGCCCTCGGGCTCCAAACCCAAGGTTAACTTTGAGCCAGCACAGAAAGAGAATCTCCATCAGAGGTGTGGTTAAGGAGGCTGGGGTTTTCAGCAAACTCATCAAACCACGGGTTGCCAGTTCTTTATTTAAGATCAGAGAAAGCTTTTTCTCTCCTATTTAAATAACATTTAGCTTTCTCTCTTTTCATTGGGGATATGCTACTATTTCTAGCTGGGTGCCCCAATCACCTTTTGAAGCCCTAGGGTCAGTGGAGATCTCTTATTACATTCTCAGTAATGGGCAGAGAAACCCTCAGATTGGTAAAATCTGGGTCCCCCCTCCCCATGCTGCAGAAGCATGAAGGCCTAGAAATTTCCTATATCCTTCTGTGACACTCCCCGGCAGACGAGAGCAGCCTGGCAGTTTATCCTGTAATTTTTTCCTGTGCATTCACATGTGGCCTATACTTACATCTCAGATGGCACATTCTTTTTCCTCATTAAGCTGGAAGAAAACACTGGCAATAAAGTAGAAAGTGAATGCCAATCAATTACAGTGCTTTGGACAGCTACTGGCTGGAAGGCAGAACGGTGGATCATCTGTCCTTTCCTTCTCTTAATCCTCCATTTTTCAGTCTGTCTACATCTAGCCAATACATTCCATCCTCCCTACACAAATCTAAAGGGAAAATGAAATGGGGAAACTTTCCTTTGGAATGCCAAACAGCTTTTGGCATCCTTCTGCCCAAATGTCTCAAGGTCTTTTGGCAAAAAGAGTTTTGCATTCAAAACCTTTGGCATGGTGGTATCCTGGTCTGGGATCCCTATGCTTGTCTGTACCGTGCTTCCTAATTTCCTGTTGGGAAGAGCTGTGAAATGCTCTTTATTAAGTAACGGCCCCAATTCTGCAGCCCACGCACCACCCCACCACTAGAAGATCACTAGTATTTCAAGGCTGGTTACCATGAAGCTTGCCCATTGTCACAGGTATAGGAAAACCTGGGTTTATTTGCAAGGAAAAGATACTTTGTTTCCATTATCCTATATTATTAAGAGGGTTGTTACAAAGGTGAGTATGGACCCCCAAATGATACAATACTTCACAACCCTCCTTTCACTTACTTGGTAAGAAGTGTTCATTGTTATCTTAGGGCTGATGCGCACTTGGTCAGAGGTGGGGGGTTGATGAGAGACTGAAGGACAGTGGTGACAGTGACATTTGCCTTCTCCTTCCTTTTCAAAGTAACAACACCTAAGGAATGTAAAACAAACCCCGGCTCTTATTTGATGCCACCAATGACTCAACCAAATACCTCTCCAGAGACCCAGGCAACTTTGTACGTTTCTTTGTGATGGCTTTATTGACCCCAGTTTTTGCCTATAAATGTAAGAATCCATTTGAGGGCAGTGGGCTCTAATTGCTCCAGTAAACATGGCTCAGGCTGCTTTTTCTAAGTCATCCCCTGCACAGATTCCACAGAGCAGCTCCGTGTTGAATTAAACTCTTCTCTCAAATGAGGCTATTGCCCTCAAATGCATCCCGATCAAATCATGCGCATGCTGTATGTGCATGCTGTATGTGCTTTTCACATTTTCTTTGTATGGGAACATGGAGACAGAGAGAGAGAAAAAACAAGATGTTGAAAGCAAGAAATTAAATGGAATGGTTTAAATAAATCATATTAAGTGTCATTATAATGTATCCCAGTCACTTTATAGTCCTAAAGCAGTGCCTGGCGCATAGTGGCCACTGAGTGCTTACTGAATGAATGCATGAGATGCCCAAGCAATCAATAATCAGGGAGGTGGGTTTAGCCTTGTGTAACATCCAATGGACAGAAATAGAGAGAAAAAGGAGCTCTAATGTAGAAATCTTACATTCCAAAAAAAGGGGGGAAATTCCTTAATGTCTAAATATTATTTCTAAAGAGATGGAGAAAAAGTGGGAAGCTCTTCTTTGGAATTCAACCCTCTTTCAGTGTGCGTTCACCTGAATGGCTTGCTGACTATGAAATACCAGTGTAGAGAAAAATGCTAAAGCACTGCCCCTTCCGTCTCCACAATAGGAAGAGTCCTTGTACTTGGGCCCTGCTGTCTTTTCGTCTCCTGGGTGGGGCAGCTCCTACAAGGCAAGATGAGGAAATGTTCAGCTCCCCAGGTCACCAGGCAGAATTCTGGGCTCTGATTGGCCTGCCCTCTCCTTCCCATTCCCAAACTCAGTCTTGGATTTTCTAGGATTCTGTAAATGCCTCTTTTGGATGAATTAACCCCAAATCCCTTAAAGATATGTACTCAAATTTCTATTAATTGTGATGGGTCATGCTAAGGAGAATTCACAGACAACAACTTATCTTTGTCTTCATGGCTATAGTAATCTAGTTAGTCATTGAATTTATTCAGCACGTATTTATGGGTAATGTACCATATGCAAGGAAATGTGCCAGGCGCTGGGGATAATCTGTGAACAAGCCTCACAGATCACACAGTCGACTAGGGGATATAGACAAGCAAAGTGGCTATTAGAAAGCAGAGTGATAAGGCTGTAAGTACAATGTGAGGATATTAGAGAGGCATACGACATAGATTTCAGAAGACCGGGGAGGGCTTCCTGGAGGAAGAGACATCTGAATTGAAACCTGACAGACAAGGAGAAAATGGAGAAGAGGGTTCCAACAGGAGGGAAAAGTTTGGGTAGAGATAAGGAACTCCATGCCAGTAAGGGGTGGGCTCTGATGAGTATGGATGGGAGAGGAGAAGGTAAGGGTGGGAAGGTGAGGACAAGAGATGAAGCCAGAAAGAAAGAGGGAAAATCAGACCCTGGATCATGAATATTGGCATCAGGGTTCCCAGCAATGACCACCCTTTTGGAAACTTCTCAAACCCTGACCTAGAGTCAGGTATGTGCACCTGCACACCCAGTTAAGTTTGCAGGCTTGGCCCCCAGCCCTTCCCAGGAACATTCTCCATCTTAAAGGCAATCAGCACTGTATAGATGCAATGAAATAACACTATTTTTCTAAATGTTCTCTTTTCTTGAACATACCGTTCATTCAATTTTAGATTCTAGCTAAACCTCTGGGGAGTAGAATGGAGGTATGGCTTCTCAGCTCGGACTTAAAGTGGAGCTTCAGGCCTAGAATGAGCATGTTTCTTGAGCTAAAAGGGAGGAGGCCCAGGTGAAGGCTGTCATCTGGGGTGTGCCCAGGGGTGGAGACCAGGAGAATCGCCATGACAGCGCGCCACCCTCCCCAACCCCCAAGCGCCACTTGGAGCTGTTGGGAGAAGTGCAGATTTCTTCCTTACATGAGACCTCTTTATTTTTCACTTTTTATATAAAGTTGTATATAGTATATAAAATTATATATACAATAATATACTATATATACAGGCAAAATTTTAATCAATGGTGAATCTGGGAAAGAACATATGAAAGTACTTGCAACTTTTCTGTAAATATGAAAATATTTCACAATAAAGTAAAAAGGGGAGTATCCCATCCTCCACTCAGTGCCACTCCCTGAAGGCTTCTCATCCTCAGCTCCTCTCTTCAGGGAAAATTGGGGCTTGAAATCTGCCCAAAGATCCCTTTACCTCCATTGGTGTTTGCTCTTTTTCATTCTTCCTGAGGCCTTGGAAACCTAGACTGTGGTCCCCAAAGCACAGGACTGTTCATCCTCATAAGTCATCCTGGGCCTGAACTCCTGGGGGGAACTGTGAGCTTGTCTCCTCCCAGAAGCTGCATCCTGCAGGGACCTGAATGGTACCTCCCCACACAGATAGCAGACCCTAACCTCTGGAAACTGTGAATGTTGTGTCATAGGGTAAAGTGTTTGTAGATGCAATTAAATTAAGGCTCTTGAGATGAGAAGATTATTCTGGATTGTCCAGGTGGACCTACATGCCTTCGCAAGTGTTTCTGTAAGAGAGAGGCAGAGGGAAATTAGACTCACATGGAGGAAAAGGTGATGAGGACACTGGGGAGTGATATAGCCACAAGCCAAGGAATGCCGGCAGCCACCAAAGGCCACCAGAGGCTGGAAAAAGCAAGGGATGGATTTTTCCCTGAGGGACTTCCGAGATTGTGTAGTCCTATCGACACCTCGATTTTGGATTTCTGGCCTCCAGAACTGTGAGAAAATAAATATCTGTTGCTTTCAGCCACCACAATGTTACTAATTGGTTATAGCAGCCATAGGAAAGCAATACTTCTTAAACATTTGTGGAGGAGGAATATTGAGATTAATGGCCAAAAATGGATATACAGCTCTTCCCATGGGAATCTGCACTTTAATAAGTCCTGACAATAAAACCTTAGGCATCCTACAAGGCCACAGTGCTCTGGTCATGGAGGGTGATGTTCTGAGAGAGTCAAGGGCAGGCAGTACTGAAATGGACCTCACCAGTACTCCAGAGGGCCCACCTTGTTCAAAGCCTCAGAAGATCAGTACCAACCACCATCGATGGAATTCAGGATTTTAAACTGAGACAGTAGAAGAGTTGGAGTAACCGGTGTGTTCCTCCCTTTTCACATTATTCACTGATCCCCCATCCCTTGGTTTCTCCTTTGACTCACTCATCCAGTTATCCAAGTATTGGAGGAAGCCAACATATTTTGACATGGGAGAAGGCTAAGCACTGAGTTTAAAGAGCAAGGCTTTGGGAAATGCAGATGGAGCTTCCAGTGCTATCCCCCGTCACTCTCCACAACCCTGACCTAGTGAGGTTCTAGACTGTGCAGAGCCTCCATTTATCAAAAACATAGGGACAATGCTGCCAACCTTCAGGGAGGTGATGAGGGCTGAATGAGACAGTGTATGTAAAGGACCGGACACAGTGTTTAGGCAGGTGGAGTTCTTAGTAACTTCCAACTATCACCATAGAGTGCCTCCTGTCATCTAGAACTAGACTCTTTCCATTTATTTCTTAGTTGATTTATCAGGCACTGCAGGTGTCATTCCTCTGGAGTTCACAAGAGGTAGACAGCAGACACCTGAACTGCTAAATTACAATCCAGTGATGCAGTGCAGGATGGCAGTGTATACAGCACACCGTGGAGACACAAAAATGGAAAAGATGAATATACTTGGGCAATGATCAGGGGAGAGGAAGAGGAGGCTCTGGGAAGGCTCCAAAGGGGTAGTGACTTTGAAGATGGGTCTCGAAGGCATGAAGGACTGGGTCCTGTGGAAGAGAACATAATTGCAAGTGTCGCTGCAGGTCTGTGCTTGTAAGTGGCTTGTCCACATTCATTTGCATCAACTTATGTGTTCTTGGGTAAATCTGTTATTTTTGGTTTTCATCTGTATTTTTTCCTTCCTGATATTGGTTGATAAGTTGAGACAATAACCTCACATTTTTACTAAAGTTATTTATCCTTTCTGAATTTTGATTTTCCTCTATAATGTAAAGAATACCTCAAAGGTTCTGTGTGTGTGTGTGTGTGTGTGTGTGTGTGTATAAACGTAGAAATATCTAACAGTACCTGGAGGCTAATAGATGCTCAAAATTTCACTTATAATCCTCCTCTTTTCTATTTAGCTCTTTTTCCTTTGCCTTTACACCACAGAGGCAGTTGGATATAAAAGACAGTTGATTAGGATTAATGGTCTGGAACTTGAGGGCAACTTGACTTCCAAATTACTGTTGTCTCCCACAAAGCCTAGCACATACATGGGGCTTTATGAATGGTTAGGGAAGGAAGAGAGGGAGTGGAGGTGGAAGGGGAGAGAGAGAGAGACAGAGGAAGAAAAAGAAAGGAAGGAAGATTGGTCCACATGCTCTGCAAGCTTTATCTCCTTCTCCTCAAGAGAAAGTATAAGATAGCTTAGTATTGTGGAATTAAGGGATTCTTACTTGCACTTTGCTGCCTAGGGGTTCTTTATGTGCATTGTCTTATTTAATCCTCACAACATGCCAAAAGTCACAGAGATTGAAATCCCAGTCTGGCTGATTCCAGAGGCTTCTCTTTCCATATATCATCCCAACTATGACTAAGACATTCTATTTCTCTCACAAGGAAACAAGTATCTCCCAGAACGATCAGAGAAAAGATCTGATTTCTTGTCCAAGACCTGTCATTTGCTAACTGTGTGATTTGAGGTACTCACGGACTGTTCTTTGCCAAGCCTCAATTTCTTCTTTTGTATAATGAGAATTGTCAAGTAATGCCTGACGTTGGCAGCCTCACAAGACTGCCATGCAGGTCTGATAGAATGGGTGTGTAAAAGAAAATCACCTTCATAGATTGTAAAGCCATAAACATGCAGGAGCCTATTAAGAAAACATTCATACTAAAGTGTACATGACTGATAACAGATTTTACACTGGGCAGAGACCAAAAGGGCAGAGCAAGGAGAATTGAACAGAAGGATAAGCCTACCAGAGCAAGCTGCGGACGTGTGAAGGACATCTTTCAGCTCTTTCACAGCAGCTCTGAACCCATCCTGCCCAGACCCAGTGTGGTATTCTTCACTTTTCCACATCCTGTTCCTACATTAACCTAAGATTCCAGAATCCATAGACTGCTTCTTACCCCCCAGTACACACCCGTCCCTGGGGAGGAGATCCTTCCTGCTCCAAATAGATACAAAACCACCAGCCCCTAAGCTGGCTGTGGGCTGGCTGAGATCAGGGCTATTCTGGGGCATCCAGTTTGCATGCTGATAGGGGAGGATTAATGAGCCAGTCTGCTCATCCATTGCAATTAGAAACAACACTGGAACTATTCTGGGGCTATTTCTATGCGGAGAACTTGAACTGCTCATCAGCCCTCCTCACTCAGAGACCTGTGGGTAATTAGGGCCGTGTTAAATATAGGAGAATCAGCCCAGAGCCGTCCCCATCTGTGCTGGTGTCTCTGGCGCTGAGGATACACTGTGCCCTCAGCTAGCACTCCGAGAGCAGTAAAAGGGGATTCAACTTCAACCTGGAGGATTTGGGCGTTGCCTAACTGGTCAAAAATGCCCTGGACTTGTAGCCAAACACGGGCTGTCAGATACAATGCAGGAGTGAAAAACCACATCAGCCCCAGGAAAGCATCCTGACATTTATGAGCCCTGATTAGCCAAGCCACAGGTTTGCCACCAGCCCATTAAAAAGGACAACTCCGCTAAGGACCGAGGGCATGGAGGGAGGGCAGCTTGTCTGTCAATCTTGTATTTGCACAAGAACCACTTACAAAACAAATAAACAAACAAACAAACAACTAACAGGGGGTGAGGAAGGATGCCATGGCATGCAATTACAATGACACCCTCCAACTCCAAACAGTTTTGTGGACACGGGGTCATTCATTATAAGGCAGTTTCCCATCCTTGTGAAAGGTACTCTTAAGTAGGAGCTGATAGTACTCTGGACTTGAAACTCTTTAGCACCCATCAAGTTCTGTTCCCATGATATTGATGAGGGGCTGAGAAAGAGCAAGTATCATTAGCTCCATTTCACAGATTTTCTTATCATCTCTATTTTCTAGAAACTGGAGTATGGAGAGTGAAATCACACCTGTTGGCAGAGCCCAAAGTAGGTCCCAAAGAGAGCCATCCCGAGTCCCTGTGCCCACTTGTCTCCATGGTGATGGCCTCTTTGTAAAATGTGTCCTTTGAGGCCTGCTGCCCAGAGCATAGTCCCTGGATCGGCAGGTCTGGAACCCTGGGAAGTGAGGTAAAAATGTAGGATTGCAGGCCTCATCTCTCATCTAGCGAACTGGAACCTGCTTTTGAACAAGGTATTCAGCACATCTGTATGAATATCAAAGCTTGAGCAATTCCCCAGAAAGCTCACCGCCTTATATCTGGGAGCGGGGGTGGGGTGGATGAATGAGGCCTTCCAGATAAGTTCAGCCAGTCTGGGGAGGCTATGAGGTCATTTGTTGCGATGCCTAACTGCCTAAGCATTTGTTTATTTGTTCCTTTGTTTGTTTGTTTGTTTGGGTTTCCTAATGCCTGACAATCAGGAAATTTTACAACTTCTCAGCCTCCCAGGATGGTATCTGTGTAAGCTCAGCTCATCTAATATCCAGTCTGGAAGTTCTTGATTGTCTGCAACTTGACCTCTGGGCATGGCCCTGAGATATGTACATTTGAGGGTCCCATGGGAGTTTCTGGGCCAAGTCCTGTTCATCCATCAAGCCTAAAAAGGATTCAATCGTTCGTTCTGGATTGGGAGGGCCATTCTCCTAATTGATTTAGGATATTCAATGGTGTTTGCGGTTACTGGATATTATAGGGGCTCATTCTCCACTAATCTATAGCTCAGGGACAGGCATCTTCAAGACAGAGAAGCAGCTTGGTGTGTTCCCGCAGCAGCATTCCTTGTCTCCGCTGAACCCACTTTCCCTCCCTGCCAAGTGGGCCTGGCCTCGTGAAGCCCTTGCATGGTAGCAGGAAATACCCTACCCTAGGCAGACCCACAGGAGTCAATTTTTGGTGGAAGCTGGCCTCAGCAGAGGTCAACTGCCTCCGACAGGCGAGGAAATTGCTGACTGTCCAGGTGCTTCCGGGTGCTTGTGGGTCAGGACAGTCACTCTTAGGACTTAAAGACGCTAAGACCCAGACAGCAGGCTCTAAGGTCACTGCAGCTCAGCTGGTAGCTTCTCCATTTTGATAAGCATTATGGGGTGTCTTTTTTGTAGGTTTTCTCACCTGATGAGCTTCAGGCAATCCAAACCACCCATGTGATGCCCTCTCTTAGCTGCAGAGTACCAAGGGGTGGCAGACACAGCACCCCCTGGAGCACTTTGTCATAGCAATTTGCAACCACATAGACCCATCTGAAGCCACTGGTGTGGGCAGCAAAGAGGCACACACACAGAGGCATCTCTGAGAGCTCCAAAGCTCTCCAGATTGCCAAGGACAGTTATAATAGGAGAGGCTGCATTGCTCCAAACCTGGGTGCTAGATAGGTGTCATCTTTTCACCCTACGTGATTATGCAAGTCCTATGGCTGGTAAGAGCCTAGAGGGATAGGCAAGGTCCAAGTTATCCTGAAGCCGGTGACGTTTGGAGGTCACTTCTAGGAGCAATGTCAAATCTATGTTCTCAAGACATCTCTCTAGGCTCTAGGGAGTTCTTCACTCATGTGATTAAAAGACCACAGAAAGCTCTGATAAAGTATAGACACCCTCATTGTAATGAATGTGCTCGTACACATACACAGTTTACATGTGGTTCTGAGGGTTCACAGTCACCTGAAGTCTATTTATAATCTCTGGAGTGGTCCAAATACGGAAGGAGAAGAGCCCCTGTAAGCTCTGCCTTCCCCCCTTGCTCACCTGTTGCCTGTTTTTTGTATTAGGTACTTATTTGGATTGAATTCTTCTTCTTTTTTTAAAAGATTTTATTTATTTATTTGAGAGAGAGAATGAGAGAGAGAGCATGAGAGGGGTGAGGGTCAGAGAGAGAGGCAGACTCCCCGCTGAGCAGGGAGCCCGATGCGGGACTCGATCCCGGGACTCCAGGATCATGACCTGAGCCGAAGGCAGTCGCTTAACCAACTGAGCCACCCAGGCGCCCTGGATTGAATTCTTCTTATACACCTGCCATCTGACAAAAAATACTTCCAGCCTCTTCTGCTATTCCAGGAACAAAAGATTTCATCTTTTATTGGAGTCCTGGAACCATGTCATTTAAAATACCTCTAGCAAGAATGTGGGGCTGGGGTAGAGAGATGCTTGTTCTTGTTTTTCAACTCCATCTGCTTCCTGGCAATTGTCTCCCCATTAGGTGGAAATGTGTTAGCACCTCTGTTTAATGCTCTCCTCAAAGACGCATAGCCTGGGACTTCCTTTGTCAAAAATATGCCATAAAAATGTCCATATGTGTATGTCAATAATTCAGCTTCCAAGAAGTCCTCTTTATATGAATTGAACTGTAGTTCAGAGTAAAATTCTAATATAATTATATTTTGCTCTGCCTTCTTCAGTAAATACTTTTGAATTTAAAAGAGATATTTAGAAAAGCGTTGTGAGGGGCGCCTGGGTGGCTCAGTCAGTTAAGCGTCTGCCTTCGGCTCAGGTCCTGATCCCAGGGTCCTGGGATCGAGCCCCACATCCGGCTCCTGGCTCAGCAGGAAGCCTGCTTCTCCCTCTCCCTCTGCCTCTCCCCCTGTTCATGCACTCTCTCTCTGTATCTCTGTGTCTCAAATGAATAAATTTAAAAAAAAAAAAAAAAGAAAAAGAAAAGCGTTGTGAGACCTTTGGAAAGAAAGTGCCATTTATATGCAGCAGCACATTACAATTATAATAACAATTATGTTGCTGCTATTCTATCATGATTCTGACATTGTCCCTTCTACCACTTATACCCAGCAATTTTCTCCCTGCCATCCCAAACAAGGAAAGACAGCTTTAAGTTAGCTAAAGACAGAAAAATAGATCTTTGGGGTGCTGCCTGCCATGATAGCTTTATGAGGTAGAGGATAGCTTTTGAATATTATCTCACATAAATACACTGACCGGCTCACACCAGCTCATGAAAGCCGATTTTTGAATATTCTGGAGTTTTGTTACCTGACAACTGTTTTAGATGACAAAAACCAATGGGATAAAAATGTTCTGATTTCTTCCTGAGTTCTTACTATAAGGAAGACATAGAACTGGATGCTATTGGGCAAGCCAAATGCCTCTTTGCCTCACACAAACACATAGTCTGAACGGGCTACGGGAGGGGCTTCGGGTCTCCCCAACGGTATAACTTTGATGAGCCCTTGTCATACCTTGGGCCCCTACAAGATATACATGAAGCAACTATCTGTTGAATGAACAAATACATGGATAAGTGTTAAAGCCCAGTGCTTCCTAGCTTGGGAAGATCAATTTCATGAGAATTCCGGCCGCTTGTGTCCAGATTAGGAGAAAGGAAAAGTCTCTGTGATGACCCTTTGGGAACCGAGATCAATAGTTGTGTTTTCTTCTCTTCTTTTGGCCTTTGCCTCTGCCTGTCTAGCTTCTCTTAACTGGTTACAATGTAAGTCATGTAAAATATTGCTCAATGTATATCTCACCTCCTTCGTCATAGATTCATTGGCCGTATAGGTGTGGGTTTATTTCTGGACTCTCTATACCACATGATTTCACGATATATGGAATCTAAAAAACAAAACAAATGAACACACAAACAAAAAACAAATAGACTCTTCAATACAGAGAAGAGTCTGGTGGTTGCCAGAGGGGAGGGGTGAGTGGGGAGATGAGGGAAATAGATAAAGGAGATTAAGAGGTGCAAACTTTTAGTTACAAAATAAATAAGTCATGGCGATGAAAAGTACAGCATAGAGAATATAGTCAATAATATTCTAACATTGTATGCTGACTACACTTACTGTGGTGAGCCTTGAGTAATGTATAGAATTGTCCAATCATGGATGTCTGGATGGCTCAGTCAGTTAAGTGTTAAGAACTGTGACTCTCTGCCTGAGGACTTTCCCTGGTCACTCTGCCTGCCCCCTAAGACTAGAAGTGCCAGGGAACTGATGCTTCCTCCCTTACCTAATTAACCTTCATCTAAATTCCCCAGCTCTTTCACCCCTTGGGAGAATAATTCTGAGTTTCATGTTCTACACTGGAATTAAGCTCCAGTTGTTCACAGTGGTAACTGTTGATAACTTATTCTTCATTGTCTTCTTTCCCTATCCCGTGTCAATTCCCCTCTCCCTTACTGGCCTTAGCAGAGATCACCTGCTCAACTACTTGTTCTGGAATTCATCCTCAGGGTCTACTTCTGAGTAAACCAAAGATAAAACAGAGACTATTTCCCAGGTCCCACAGTTGGTGAATAAGAATCCAAGCACCAAGGCACAAAGGCTAAAAACTCACGCTGTGTGCACCCAACTGGGGCATCCATTCTCCCAGTGGTGAGGGATCATTCCAAGTTCTGATACAAGGCCAGTAGTTTGGTCACTAATCCTTTAGACATTGTCTAATAGCACATAGAGATACAACAGATCTGTTGATTTTTTTTCCCTTGAGGAACGTTCAGGTTTGTCTTCGTAATATATCAAGCCAAGGGGAGGAAAAGGCAGTTCCGAGAATTAGCCATGAGTTATGGAGTATAAAATGCCTCTCAAACCAGTCACTTCAAAAATCTGTTATGTTGTAGAAGTCTGATCTGGATAAAATAAGAAGATGGGTGATTTGGTTCTTAGGAAACGGACCACTCCTATTGGAACAAGATGCATAAGCAACATAAAATAGATATAACTCCTCTGGTGTCCTTTATCTCCATTCCTCGGGGCTTGTGTTTTGAGGATGGAAAAAGATAATCTTTGGGTCAAGAGTAGAGTTCACATGTTATTCTTGAACTACAACACTAGTGATGGATTACAGATGGCTACAAATTCTTTGCCATTTTTGTCATTGAGAGGTGGAGTATAATATCCCTCTCCTTGAACCTGAGCTTCTATTAGTGATTCAGTTGATAACGGGACTTCTGAGTCTAGGTGATTTAGAAGTTTTTCAGCTTTCCTCCAGGCTTCTTGAAAAAGAGCTGCCATGTTTTCAGGAAGCCCAAGCATCCCCATGGAGAGGCCATTGTGAAGAGGAGCCAAGATACCCAGTGGACAACCATGGTTGAGATCCAAGCCAAATATAAAAAGTACTTGAGCAAGACATCTTGGAAGCAGATTCTCCAGTCCCAGATGACATTTCGTATCCTGATGAGTTTATCAGAGATGAACGGTCTCTGTTGAACCTAACTGAATTTCACATTAATGAATAAAAAAAAAAATATTGTTATTGTTTTAAGTCACTGAGTTTTGGTGTTCTTTGTTATACAGCAATAAGCTACATGCCAAAGTAGTAAACAAAAAGCAATATTGCGTTCCCAAAGAGATTGTGGAGATTAGGGCCGCCAACAAGGACTAAAAAAAGATGGAAGGATGGTGATTTTTGCTATGTCCCCATTTATTTCTCATATTTGCCTTATGCAGAAACAGATGAATTTTAAAGAATGGTAGTGGGTTTTTAAGATCTCAATCAGGTGTTGGCTCCAATTAAAGCCACTATTCCACATGTGGTTTTATTGATGGAAGAAATCAACATAGCTCCTGGCACAAGGTAAGTGATATTGATCTGACAGATGTTTATTTCCCTATACTTGTTAATAAAGACCAGGAGTTGGCAAATCACAGCCCATGGGTAAAATCCGGGCTACGGTGTTTTTTGTAAATAAGATTTTATTAGAACACAGCTATATTCATTTATGTATGCATTGTCTCTGGCCCTTTTGTGCTACAATAAGAGTTGAATAGTTATGGCAGAAATGATATGCCCTGAAAAGCCTAAAATATCTATTTTAAATGAAATAAAAATGTTTGTTAACCCCTGGTAAAGATCATCAGAAGCAATTTGCTTTCAGCTGGCATGGTCAGTAATATGTTCTCACTGTCCCAGCTCAGAGCTAGTGTAATTCTGCAGTAACTGTAACTGTAATATGCCATAATCTAGTCCACAGGGGCCGTAAATGACTATCCACTCCACAAGACATCATGCAGGTACATTACGTTAATGATATCATGCTGACTATACCTGGTGATGAGGATGAAGTAACTATTCTAGATATGTTGTTAAGATACTTATATACCAGAGGGCAAGAAATCCCACAAAATTCAGAGGCATACACCCAGTGAAATTTCTAGAGGTCTAGTGTTTTGGAGTGTGCCAAGGTATTGCTTCAATATGAAGGAGAAGTTGCTGCACCTGACTCCTTCTAGCACTAAGAAAAAGGCACAATGTCTAATGGTCTTTTTTGGATTTTGGAGGAAACATATACCTCATTGGGCATGCTAGTCCAATCCATTTACAAGCGCCATAAAAGATCATTAATTGTGAGTGGGGTAGAGAACAAGAAAAGTCTCTGCAGTAGTTCAAGGCTGTCATGTAAGCCGCTCTTCTATCTAGATCCAGTATATTCCACCGTGCTGGAGGTGTGTGTGTTAGACAGGGATCCTGTATAGAGCTACTCACCTGTTACGTAAATCATAGAGCACACATTTAGGATCTTAGAGCCAAACTGTGACAGTTTCTTCAGAAAAACTCTTCTTCTTTTGAATAGCAGTTTGAAACTGGAAGCTTGATCATGGACCATCAAGTTATAATGCAACCCGAACTAACCATGAAAAACTGTTGTCAACCCACCAAACCTCTAAGTTGGGCATGAATAACAACATTTCACTATCAAGTAGATGTGGAATCTATCAGATCGGGTAGAAGAAGTTGAATGAGCCAGTGATCCAGATCCCTAAGTTCTCTAATGCTGGAACTCACACTCATGGCCTCATGGGATGTTCTCTGTGACCAGTGGACTCAAAGGAAAAGATTTGACTTTGTTTATGGAAAGTTTTGCATGATATCATGGTATCATCCCGAAGTGAATGGCTGTATCACTACAATCACACTCTGGGGTGGCCCTGGAAGATAGTGATGAAGGAGAATTTCCCCAGTGGGCAGAACTTCTAGCAGTGCCCCTGGTTGATCATTGCATCTGAAAGGAAAGATCCCCAGAGGTATGAATCTACATTGCTTCATGGGCAGTGGCTAATGGTTTAGATGGATGATCAGGGACTTGGAAGAAACATGACTGGAACATTGGTGATAAGAAAGTCTGGGGAAGAAGTAAATGGATGGAACTCTCTCAGTGGACACAGAATGTCCCATGTAAATACTCAGCAAAGCTCAAGCTCAGCACAGAAGGATCTTGATAATTGTCAAGGTGACACATTCTGTGGACCTCTGTCAGGTCCCTTTCTTTAGTCACTATCTTTGACCAACGGGATAATGAACAAAACAGGCTGGCAGAGATGGAGAGTATGTGTGGGCTCAGCAACATGAATCTCTACTCACCATGGCTGATCTGGCTATGGCCACTGCTGAGTAACCAACCCCTCTGAAAGCAGAACCCCACGCTGAGCCCCTGAAATAGCACCATTTCTATGAAATCAGCCAGCCTCTGATGGACATTGGACCACTTCTGTCATGGAAGGGGAACTCTTTTGTTCTCACTCCATAGAAATTTACTCTTCATACAGATTTGCCTTCCTGGCCTGCAATGCTTTTGCCAAAATCAGTGTCTGTGTACTTACAGAATTCTTATGTCTTTATTCACCATCATGGTATTTCATAATGCTTCACTTCTGGCCAAGGAACTTATTTTACAGCAAATGAAGTGTGGCAACAAGCTCATGCTCATGGAATTCACTAGTCTTACCATGTTATCCATCACTCTGAAGCAGTGGAATAGTCCTTTTGACAATTCAGTTACTGTGCTATGTGAGTAAAGACACTCTTTGGAATAGAGGTAATGTCCCTGCAAGGTGCAGCAAATTCTCTAAATCGTCAACCAATATATGTTGCTGTTTCTCCCTTACCCAGGATTGTGGGTCCCAAAATCAAGGGATAGAAATGGGAAAAGCGAGGGGGCG
>NC_138374.1:129105417-129240699 GCF_054177405.1 Leptonychotes weddellii
AAAAAAAAAAAAAAGAAATGGGAAAAGCTCCTCTCACCATTACCCCTCATGATCCACTTGCAAAATTTGTTCTGCCTGCCCTGCAACTTTGGGTTCTGCTGGTCTAGAAGGCTCAGTTCCCAAGGGACAGATGTTTCTGCTAGAAGATCCAGCAATAGCTCCATTAAACTGAAAGTTGATACTGCATGCTGGCCACCTCGGGCTTCTCATGCTAAAGAACCAACAAACAGACATGGGGTTACTGAGCTGGCTGGGGTAATTACGGCCATTGGGGAGAAATTGGATTACTACTAGACTATAGGAGTAAGAAGTGTATCTGGATGAAGGGCACCTTTTATGCTCTCATGTCCAGCAACAAAAGTAAATGGAAACCAACCCAATGAGGCAGGACTGCCAAAACTCAGATCCTTCAAAGGTGAAGATATAGGTCACCCCAACAGGCAAGGAACCATGCCCAGGTACTTGCTGAGGACAAAGGGTGGGTGGAATGGGTAGTGAAAGAAGGCAGTTATAAACATCAGCTATGACCATATGATCAGTTGTAGAAAGTAGGGTGGTAAGAGTTATAAATATAATACTATAAATATTTCTTGCTTTTATAAAAATATATTTGATTATATATTAACTAATTCTTTTTTTCTCCTCTAGCTACCAACTAAAATAAAATGTGGTAAAGGTAGTTATCTTTTCTTTTAGTTTCATGGGGCTGCCATAACAAAGTCCCACAAACTGCGTGGCTTAAAATAACAGAAATTTTTTCTCTTAGAGTCTGGAGCCTAGAAGTCCAAAATCAAGGTTATCAGTAGAGTTAGCTCCATTTGGAAGCTCTGAGGGACAGTCTGTTCCAAGCCTGTCTCTTAGTTTCTGGTGCAACCCAGCAACCTTTGGTGTTCCTTCGTTTGAGATGTATCTCTCCAATCTCTACCACCCTCATCATGTGGCATTCGTTCCTTTGTGTGTATCCAAATTTCCCTCTTTTTATGAGGACAGCAGTAATTGGATTAGCCTAATCCAATATGACCTCTTTAAGAATTTGATTACATCTGCAAAGACCCTATTTCCATATAAGATCACATTTACAAAGGGCCTGGGGTTTAAAATTTCAAAAGCACATGTTTTGGGCAAACATAATTCAATCTATGATATCCTTATATCTCAGTATTTAAATTATAGGATATCAAAGACAGAGTGGATCTCAACCAGAAGAGGAATGAACTTCACCCAGAGATGGATTAAGTCACAACACATGGGGTTACGTATCCTCTTTTGGAGACAGGGTTAGCGTGTGTTCAAGTGTAGAAGTGACAGTTGCCTCTTATTAGAGAGAAACATCATTTTCTAATGTCTTTGCCTGGAAGTTATGTATGGTTAAAAGAAGTGTAGGTGGATGCCAAGGTGGCAAGGATGGGGTATGGTGGTTTCATACAGTATCAATTTAGCTAAATCAGAAACTGCATTTCCCTTTCGTGTTTCACACTGGGTTAAGGTTAGCCTTAAGAGAAACTTGCATGAGATTTGGGAGGCGGAAGTGAAGCAGCGGCCCCTATGCTCTGAAAAGGGCACCAGGCAATACTGCAGCCAGCACACAGTTTCACGGATCTGGGGACTCACCTGGGCTTAGGGCAGCAGCTGTGATTGCTGCATTACTCCTCCTTCAGTTTCACAAGTCCTGTACCAGGTATGTGTTCCACACCAGACCCTTCTCCAAAGTCACTCACATCATTGATATTGGTAAAAGGCAAATGTGGGTTCTAGATCTTCCTCCAGATTCCACTTTCCATGCAACACACACCTTGATACATGTGTCTTCCACCAGACATTGACAAAAGGTTGTCACAGAAAGGAAATCAGGAACCATGGAAAGCACTGGCGTTCAGTCTACCACCTCCATAGGGGCAGGAAGTCTTCTTTTATCTAAATACTTTATTCCTGCCCATTCTTCTGGGGGCCAGTGCTCACATTTTCTGCTCACATCCACATATAATGACTGCCTCTGATTAGAGCTTGAAGCCAAAAGTCAACCCATATTTCCTGAGATTGGATATTATGTTTGGGGACTAAAACATAAAGATAATATGCCTTGGTTTATCTACAAAAGCCTGCTCACAAGCAAGGTGAAAGCCATATTGCTTATCTCTATTCAGTGTGGCTCGCCAGACATTTCACCATCCAGAAGATCTAGTTAGAGCAATTTATCAGTGCTCTATCTTAATCAACTTCTGAAGTGTGACTCAGGCCCTGGTTCTTTATTCTAATATAGCTTTTCATCTTTGTTTTACTGTAGCCTCCAATTCTCTCTTTCTCATACTGTATTACCTTTTCAGAAGGTCATCTTTCCTCATTTATTGTCAACGTGTCATTGCTGGGTTATGTATATTTCTTCTTTCCTATTTTCCCTTGTACATTTCTCCACTTGTCAGCTTTCCTGCCCCACCTCCCGCCCGCTTGTCCTGATCCAAAAGCAGCTAGTACAAGCTCTTCAATGAAACGTGAGCACCATATCCTGGTTAATATGCACTGATTGGAAAAGTATTAACTGTTGAAATAAATGTATAGACAGGAGCTGGAGCTGTTGTTCTGTTCAACTTAAGGTAACAGTGCCATCTGTCTCTGCTGAATCTGTATATAGCAGACTTACTCTATTGAATCATTAAATTCACTCAGCACGAAACCACCATTGCCGGATGCTGAGAATGATATATGCATCGGTCGGTCAGAGACTGCTTCCTCGGAAGACGACACTCAAAATTATTTCCCAGTTAGTCGAGGCACCTAGCGAGGCCCAGAAACCTGGGGAGTCTGGTTTTTGGAGCAATAGCTTGGTTAATCCATTTTATTTTCATGAAGTGGTTCACATTCCTCATGAAGAAACAGAGGCTAAGTGACTCAAAACAGATTAGCAAAAAAGACCGGAGTCTCTCTCAGAATTCTTGGTATGTGGGTTGGCAGGATTCCTGTCGGCCCTAGGACAGTCTTTCTCTCAAATTCAAGTTCAAAAAGCATAAATCATTTCCATGTAAAGAACAGAAACTGTACTGATTCCTCTCCTTGTTTTGTTTAAAAAAAAAATTTAAGAAAGGAAACAAAACGAAACGAAAGGGAAAAAAAAAAAGGCTTACATTACACTCTATCAGAAATTTAACATTTGGATTTAGAATAAACAAAAAGAAATGCCTAGTAAATCACCATGTATTTTAAATCACTAATCATATAACAACTTGACTTCTTAAACATGCTCTAGCACCAAGGAAATTGTTAATCTGAAGAATAGAAAACACCGTAAGAGAAATTTACTTTTCACCTGATTAACTCTTTGTCGTAAAAATAATTCAAACAGCTCTCAGTTAATTCCTGTTAAGTTTGGTTTTCACTTTTCTTTTTCACTTCTAGTAGAAAAGCTATTTAAAAAAAATAAATGTCAAAAAAATACTATGTTATAGCAGTTCTAAGCAATGTTCACAAAAATAGGTCAAACGTAGTCATCTAGAACTGGACATGCCCGAACTCTTCAATTCTGTTACTCACTCCAGGCAAATTTCAGTTTGCTGTGAATCTTCCCCTTGGTCAAGTCCCTCTAGACATGTATTTTAATAAAACATAGAAAACATTGAGATCATGTTCTTCCCCTACCCCCATGCCCTCTTTTCCATGCATTGGGAACCCATGGAACACCAGCTATGAATTAACCAAGTGTGGTAAGAAAGCTGTACTCATGATGCTGAGTTCAATTTGCTGCTTTGCACTCTCCGTGGTTAATGTTACCAAAAGATGTCAAGTGAGAAAGTGGCAAGGGGAGTGGCAAGGGGGCAGGGGAGGAACCGTCAAGAACCCTAAATGGCAGATGGTCACAAATATTTATCAGACAGCCACTGGAAAGGTCACAGAATTCTAACCAATCAATCTGGCAGTGACCTGTGATCAGAGCTCAAAGGCTGGGGCAGAAACCCCCTCATCCTTCTAAGGTGACTTCACCTGAGGTTTTCCCTCTGCAGAAAATTGCATTTGCAGAAGAGGGTAGAGTGCTGTGAGAACAGAGGGGATGATGACTGGGCAGACTGATAACCAGAGCTCTTTGGTTTCCTTGCTCATTCTCTCTGAATTGCGCTGAGAACAGAGAATATTTTCCCTTCCTCATCTCTCTTCCCCCATAAAAATACGTGTGTATTTCCACGTATGCTCCATGTACAAGTTACCAGAGGTAAGAGACGCTTGAACCTGACTTGAGGAAAAGAGGAGGAAAAAAGACACATCCCAAAATGAGTTTCATTTATATAATGAAAATAAATTTTTACACAATCAACAGAAACACATCAAGTTGGTTTTTTTTTTTTCTGCGAAAAATATTTTTAAATAAATTTTTGTCTTTTTTTTTTTTTTTTACAGTCTGATATACATATGTAACAAGGTTTATGGCACTGTAACCAGAATCAAATCAAAAAAAAAAAAAAATTAAAGGAAAAAGGTGGGAAGGAAAGTAATTGATTTTTATTGAATTCCTTTCGATCTCCAAGCTGGCAAATTTGCACTATTTGCCTATTATTCGGCTGCCAGCTCTAACTTGTTTGCACACTCAAAACACCGTATTATTGCACAAGAAGCCAGTGAAGGCATATGGTATAATGGTCAGTTCCTCGCTATTTCAAAAAAAAATCTCTTAAACCCAGAGGGGGGGGAAAATAATCCTGAGTATGAAACACACAAAATCAACAGTATCTTTTGTCTCTTTAAAGAATGTGAAGGGTTCTTAGACCACTTAAGCTGCCCTGATTTTCTCTTTGCACCAGTGAGTACAACAGGGCTTGGTTGGGTTGGGTTTTTGTTTCCTGTGTGGACAGCCCAGGCAGCTCTTGGGCCTTCGTGATTCAATGTCTTTTCTGTCTCTTACTTTTGGTTCTTTTTAACTTGTGTAAGTTGTAGTATCTTCGGTCTATGAACCTGCACAGACTATTTAATCATAAACTCTACAAATAGCTTAAAAGGAAAAGGGGAAGAAACAAGTTTTATTATATTTTTATTGTTGGCTTAAAAAAATTACTCCTTTAGCCTCCCTGCTTTATCAGTTCATGGGAAGGAAATCTCAACGGCATCAAAAGATAAATTCTTCTCACACTTGTGAAAAATAAGAAGTTTTTAAACAAGTTTTGTTTCCATTCACAAACTTTACCCCCATCTAAAAAAAAGAAGAAGAAGGAAGAAAGAAAAAGGAAAAAAAGAAAGAATCCATCCTTCTTTCTCTTCGTCTCTTAATGGAGACGAGTAATCCTTTCCATCCAGACTTTTGTCAGACGACCGTTTCCACGCCCATCAGCTTTGGTGTAAGGATTCGTGGTGTCACACCGTTGTTCAGGTCTTCCTCAAACTCCAGTAATTGCCCCATGAAGTTAAGATTTGGGGAAATAATTGGTCGTTTGCCTTTGACAAATTTATAAGCATCAGTCATGGTCATCCGAGTGTGCTTCATCAAGTACGCGATGACGATGGTGGCAGAACGGGACACCCCCGCCTGGCAATGGATGAGAAGCCCTTTCCCACACTGGTGAGCTTCCTCTGGGAAAAGGGAGAAAGCCAAGAGGTGCAGGAAGGAAGAAAGAGATGGAAAAAGAGAGATTAGCTTTTATCCAGACTTGACAATGTTACATTTTGCAGAGAGAGAAAAAAAAATAAATTCAAATGGCTTTAAAGCTAAGTATAATTTACTAGTTAATTGTGTAGACCTATGGTTGCAACCTCCAGAACTGGCTAAAAGCAATATTAGCATGAATAAGAATTTACATTTCTCCATTTAAAGAGGGGACTAGGGGAAGGAATCATTCATAGTAACAGTTCACTTCAACTTATTGCAGCCAACACAGTTAACTGGCCTGTTAAGCAAGCCACTGATTAAGTAGACCCTTTTGATAAAGGATGTTAATTCCAATCACTAGGTTGTGTGGCTTATCACAACTAGTGTTGTGAACAATGTCTCTCCCAGCTGTGATAGAGAAAAAACCATTTCTTTCTTTACATTATAGAATTGCTCGGTACAGGAACTGGTATTAAATGGATTAAGGATTTCAGTCTTACTAAACTCTGAGGTTAAAGAAACAAAACCCAACGAGAAAGTTGCTATGTTCAGCTTCATACCGGAATAGCCTATTATTGCAAATGTAGCTAAAGACTTGCAGTTATCAGGCACAAGGTGTCACCTACATCTGAACTGTCCAACCCCCCCACATCTGTGTATGCTGTTCCAACATGGCAGTGATGACAAAGACGGAGGAATTCTAGTGACGGCCCAGAAATCAGAGCAACTGAAAGAAGCAATACTTTATAAGTTTTCGGATACATTAGAAGCTCAGGGGAGTGGCTTATGGGCACTGCCTAAATGGATTCTTAATGACACTTCTAGACTAAAAGGCGTCCCAAGAAAGAATTCCTGAAGGAATATCAAGTAGATGAAGAGTACGGCAGGGGAGTAAGGAGGAGTGATCTAACTTAAACCACTTTTTTTTTTTTTTTAGTTTATTTATTTATTTAAGTAATCTCTACACCCAAAGTAGGGCTCGAACTCACGACCCAGAGATTAAGCGTTGCATGCTCTTCCAACTGAGCCAGCCAGGTGCCCCTAACTTAAACTAGTTCTATTGGCTACCCACCAGTGGATCGAGAAAAGAAACATCATGCAAAATTCCATCTTAAAAATCTATGAATTAAGCTTATTTCTCATAGATAAAAGTATCTGAAGAAAGTATTTCCCTTTTGCAATTTCTTCTCTTCAGCACACACTATTTACTGACCTCCACACCAAGACTGAGAGGCATGGTGATAGGAAGATGAGCTGCAAAGTGCTAGGTTTGACCACTGGTTCCACTACACGCTAGATGAGTAACCAGGTCTGAGTCCCCTAACTCCCCAGAGCTTCACCGCCCTGTCTACATAATGGGAGTGATACTCACTAACAAGGCTCAGGGAATATGGGAATAATATCATCCAATTCAGGAATAAATAAACTGGCATAGTTAAACCCTAAACATACACTCTGCTTAGTTTATATTAGACTCTCTGTAAATGGCATTATGGTTACAAAAACTGCTGCTTCCCCTAAAGCTAGACCATACTATTTCAGTTTATCTAATGATATAACAACGAAAATAACATTGTGCCTATGCAGGCTATGATGCCGAATTGTTCTTCAGGTTAAATGCTATTTGTTACTTGTTTTGTTTTCCTTCTAAAAAAATCAGATAAGCCTGAATAACCTATAAGGAATGCAGGTGTCTTGCTTGAAATCCTGTTGGGACAAGCATGCCTGATGCTACTCATTAAATGGAAAACAATCTCTTAACTTCCCCCAGCTGGGATTAAGTCAGATAAAATTGCAGTCATAACATCATATATCAACCAGAAAGTTCCTCATCTATTTGGTGACAAATGTTTCTTCCTCGGGGCTCAAGGTTTAATTCAAATATTATTAAGAAAGAATCTAAGGTGTCTTTGCATCCACAAATGTTGCCATTCCGGAACTAACAGAGCATTGGGAACATTGCCCCAGCATATTGCCCCTATCTCGGAGTCAAGAGCCTTGCATTCTGCTCCCTTCTGACACTAAAATTCTTAGAATCTTGGAGAAGTCACTTTATTTTTCTGAGTTCAGTGACCACCCAGACTTTCCTTCCAGACTGAGTAGTCCATGGTCCTGCGCTGAAGGCACAATTAGCAAGGAAAACAGCTGGGTGACGTGAGCAGAACTGCCAACTCTACAGCAAATCTACCAGACCCAAGCCCTTTTTTCTGATAAAGGAGCACCAAACATGAATGCATTCTTCCTGGGACCTTGGCCAGTAACAACCTGCTACAATATCTAGGAAAAGTACTGGATCACCTTTTTGTGGTAATGAAGGTTGTTGTCACTTGAAAAAAAAAATTGTTTTGTGTCTACTAGGTGCCTGGTGTTCCCCCCAAATAATAATTTGAGCCTTAAAACAGTTCGAGGCTATAGAAACAGCAAAAGTTAAAGTTAGGATTAGGGTTAGGCTGGCAGTTACTTCCTTCTGGAGATTAAAGTCTGCTGTTGTTAGATTTCCCTTCCCTGGGAACTACTCAGGCTACACAACCTGATCTCTCCTACTTTAGCGAGTTTGGAGCAAGTCCTATGAAATCTAGTACCATCTCGCTAACGCTCATATTCACGCCCTTCTGCTACCCAGTGTTTAAGAACTGAGACAAAGCAAGTAGAAGGGAAAAACAACTCAGCCCCCTACTCCTGTCTCCTCTTCACTGATGTGACTGACATGTAAAGGTGTTCACAACAGCACTGTTTTACTGAAAAACATTCTTCAGAAGCAGCCTTTCAGCAAATGCCACCTTTGCCTCAACCTCGTGTAAAGTAGCTATACTGATTGGAAGTAAGAGACAGGTAAACCTGCAGATTAATTTAGCCCAACGTAAGGGAGGCATGGGTGAGTTTGGAGATGGTGTCATCTTCCCTGTATTTTATCTCTCGCAAGGTCCGACAGACATGGTAGACCAGATAGCCACAGCAGCAGCCGCTCTGGCCTCCATTGCCCTCTTCTTGGTTATTTCTTTTGAAATTCTGGGACAAAACATATCCATGCTCTTCCCTAACACCTTTTCAGCGAGAACTAGAAGGATGTGGATTTCCCCACCACACGGCATCACTGTTTCTTTACACCCATCCCAGTGGCTCCCATGCATTTGTTCAACGGGCTGTGACTTAGAAGAACACTTTGGCAGCACCAGGTGGCAGAGCCTGAAAACACCTCAGAGCAGCTTTTCTGCAATGCAGGCATAAACCTTGGGCTTGATATCAAAGCAAAAGCCAGAGAGGAAAGGAAGGTGGAAGACCAGAAATCCCCTTGGGAGATAGTTACCGATGAACTCAAATGCCTCTTCAAAGTATTGCCGCAGGTTCTGCTTGTTACTGTCAGTAGCCGGCAGCCTCTTGTAGTTGAACAGGCCTTTCTCATAGTGGTAGAGGGGCAGGTGAGTGGTGACATTGATGACGTAGCCGATGTTCAGCCGCTGCATCGTGTCCAGGTCCTGAGCATCCTGCTCATTGCCAAGGAACAGGAAGGGCAAGATGGGCGTCAGCTCTGCATTCTCGATGTCAGGGGTGGTGGGGATGGACTGAGGTAGCATGCTCGAGGCTGCAGATGCACCGCTCCCCACCTCTCGGCATTCTTGGAGCTGGAGGGAGTTGTCACAGAGGTTTTCATGGTTCTGCTTAAAACTGCTGAGTCCACCTGGAGCAAACACACAGAAAGTGACAATGACCATCCCTAGAACTTCAGAGCTGGCAGAAAAGGCCACTGTCCCCAGAGACATAAGTGTGCATTCCTGCAGGTGCATGTATTTAAAAATAATATCAGAACAAAAATGCAAGGCCATTTGGAGATCCAGGACAAGTTTCAGAGGATCTCACTGCATGCGGTACTTTGGCAATGTGGCTCTTTACGCAAACCGTGGCATGTTCCCCTGGAAAGAGTTCATTTGCAGCGCCAGGCAATTTACCAGCAGCAGATTTGATCTGCCTCAAAGAGCCATATGCTCAGTGGCCTACATAGAACCTCGTACTTTGGGAGCCAAGGAAAGCATGGTCGACCTCCTCGGGCACTGTAGGCATGTCTTGCACTCTTCCATAAGCTGACCTCACCCAGAAAGACAAGTTTGCTCCCAATACACAAGAGCGGCTATGGACAGGGACCTTGGAAGACCCAGATTACCTTGGCTATAGTCCCAATAACACAACTTCTTGGCTCTGTGACTTAAGCAAGTTAATTTCTCTCTCTGTGCTTTTGGTTACCCATCTGTAAAATGAGGGTAATAGCATCTACCTTTTAGTGTGGTTGGGAGTCTGGACTGAATGAATACAGGCAAGGTGTGCAAACCTCCCCATCAACAAGGGCAGCATCATTTTGGGGAATATAGCTTAAGAAAGTGATCTAACCAAAGATATCCAGCTGGATGTACAAAGAGGTTTACTACAGCATTATCTATTTTACAGAAAAGGCCAAGGACAAAAACAAATTTTAAAAAAGGAAAAGTTATTATATTCATCCAATGGAATATTAGGAAGCCATTAAAAGTTGTGAAAGCAATATGGAAACAAAGAAAATATTTCTATATTTAATGTTAAATGAAACAAAGCCAACTCAGAAACATTCACCATACATGTGATCAAAAAGTAAAGGACCATGCAAAAAAGAGCACTTGTTTAAGGTAGGAAATTTATGGATCACAGTTTATTGTTTAAATTTTTCCTTTAATATTTATTAGATGTATCACACACATGCATAAGCCCAAAGGATTATCAGGAGTGTCAAATGACACGATGTACATATAAGGGCCAGGAAATCTGAGTTGATACTATTCCCACCAAGTGGGCTCTATTTCTCATATTACCCTGGCCTTCCTTTTGAAAGGAGGGGGAAGTTAGAGACTTCTTTTAAGCTGAAAGCCTCCAGAACACATTTATGCCCTCTGATAGACGTCCTACATCTGTCCTGATAGTTTTAGGAGGTAAGGCCGGAAAACACAAAGCGTGGACAGGATACGATTGTGTTGAAATAAAGACAGGAAGTCTATCTGTCCACTAGTTTCTGAACGTAACATATGCCTTTCCCCATTTCAAGTCTCATCTTTGGCATCTACAGCAGAAAGCTCCAGACTATAACCTAGACCAAGTCTCAGGGCTGTGCTCCCCCAGTACACAGCCAGCTAGGCATGACAACTGGGCAAGTCATATTTTCATTAAGGTCCAGCGGTGACACAAAGATCATTCAAAGAGGGTAATATTATGGTCACTCACTGCATTCATCAGTAAGTGTCAAAACGTACCTTTGCTTTTTGAAAAGAAAAACAGGAACTATAAATTTATTTTAATGGATTCTAGAATTAAACTCTGCCTTTACATATTACTAGTTCACTCTGCTATGAAATCATGATTAAAACGTTTGTATGGGCCCTAAGAGATTATTTTTAAAGTAGACAGAAGAAATGGAAAACGAGAAAGACTTCAGTAGTGACTACTTTCTAAAAAAAATTGAAATTACCCACCATCACCATTACAAACTCCACGAAAGAGACTTTAAAGAGTTATTTTTAAATCTGCTCAGCTTTGCCTCCATAAAATCCAAGTAAACAATTCACACTGATTTTGTGATGGGACCCTAATTCACTTTTTTTTTTTCCTTAAGAAAAAGGCAGTGGTTACACTTTTTCATATAAGATGAGAGGAAAGAACAACAAAATAAATTCAAAAGAAGTCTCTAAGGGGTTGGGGGGGGACTTTTGTCTGTTCTTATTTAGGGTACTCAAGCTGTAATTTGTCTTAAAAGCAGCTAGTTTAAAAAAAATGCATGCCAAAAAAAACCCACACACAGAAAAAGGCAGCATACAGCTTTTTAAAATTCTGTCTCTACACCTCCTTTCCCCATGACATCAGCTGGAGGCTCCCCACCTGCCCAGTTGCCATAGCAGTTACACAAAGACATACAATGACATCAGTTGGCATGATATCAGCTCTTTGAGTACAAACAATACAAGAAGAACTACTTTGTTTAAGGCCTTTGGTGCAACTGTGTTCTGGGGAACCAATGATGTAATGCTAACAGGTGGCATGGGCCTTCCATTTGCCTAATGGGGGGAAAAAAAACCATGGGGGAGGGGAGACGGGAACTTGAGACAGACAGACACAGAATGCTCCGAATCCCAGGGGGTGCTCATGTGCAAAACTACATGTACATTGTATGTTTAGGCCATGTAGGAACTCTGCTCACAGAATATTTGGAGATGGAGAGGATAGAAAAGGAAATATTACAACTCAAATACATGAGTTGGACAAGGAAATTCTCCTTTAGGGGCATGAAGAAACAGTCTCCTGTTCACTTGCCGGTCTGCTGACCAGCGTAGGCATCAGTTCTCACTAAGGGTTGGGCAAATCCACACACAGCAGCCACACAACTCTCCCAGGATGGAGCTTCAAGCAAAATCAACCGGTTGAATCTCACAATGGTGGTTTTTTAGAGAGATGTCTGCAGGGAAGATGGTTTTCTTCTCTTGGGGGATTGGAATTAGAAGCTGGGGAAGGAGGGGTGGGCACACTAAGGCTAATATGCTTTTCTCTTCCAATCACCTTCCCCCCACCCTAACCCACTAGAGGCTAAACTGTCTGATCACTTAATGAGGAGCTTTGATTATGTCCTGTTCCTTATTACTACATAAGAACATTCTAACAGGATAACTAACAAGTGAGGTAGAGACAAAGTAGCTGGTGATTAAGAACCCATGTTAGAGGCAGACAGACCCAGGCTGCAATGTTGATTCTGCCCCATAAGAGCTGTGAGTCCTGGTGCAAATCATCGTCCTTCACTAAGCTTCGGTTTACTGATCTGTAAAGTGGGCATAATGTCACCTACCCATAGAGTTGTGGTGTGGGCAGCCTATGTAAACGTGTTGATATATAACCAGGCATTACAATGATAACAATGTCTTCTTACTCCGCTATCAGCACCGTCCTTGTCCTCATCTCCCTTTGATCCGTCCACACTGCAGTCCGTGAGAACCCTAAGTGCTATGCAGTGGTTCTCAGGCCAGACGGCTTGGATCTGAGTCCCAGCCCTGGCGACACCAGCTACCAGACCCTGAGTAAAATTTCTTACCTCCTGGTTCCTCAGTTTCCCCAGATATAAAACAGGGACAATAATCGTACCTACCTCACACTCCCGTTTTGAGGATTAGACTGGTTAGTAAAAATAAAGTATTTTGAAACAACATCTGTCCATGGTAAGTACTTTCTTGTTTTCATTACTTCAGAAAACTGCTATTTTAAAGATCTAAAAAAAAAATTTCTTTTGCTTAATATAAAGACTCTAAATGATCAGTAAGCTAATATTCCAGAGTTTTTACTTTTTATTTTATTTTATTTTATTATGTTATGTTAATCACCATACATTCGTTTTACTTTTAACATTTTATTTAAAAAGAGCCAGGGACCAATGTACCTGAGCAGTTTTAACATTTAAATAATATATTTTTATCATAAAGAAAGCCACAGCTCCCTATCCTTCCCTAAACAAATAGATCTGATTTCATTTCTTTGCCCTCGCTTCCCCAGTAAAAACTGCGTATTTTTTGAATTCCTGTGTGGTTGTTTTTTGTTGTTATTGTTGTTTTGGTTTTGGGGGGATTTTTTTGTTTGTTTGTTTTTTCCAGAAGAGGAGTATGTTTTAAATAAAATGGCTCTTGGCCCATCCCTCCTCCCATGTCCTCGTCCCCACCAGGCTGAGCCATCTTCTTACGCACACGACTGCCTGCAGTCACAGTGCAAATATTTTCAAGGCATGAGCAACATTGCTGGGGGCAAACATTTCCAACCTTATCTCAAAACTAGGTTCTCTGCCAAAATGAGCATGGTCAGCACTTTGATTCTGAATGGGAACAACAAAGAAGATTCCACCCCTAAAGAAAAATATGTAGAAATATAAGTCCCAGTTTCTTCCAACAGCACGGCAACAGACCCACTGAAGCAATGGAGTCTAGTTTTAGTGGGAAACTCTTTGTAGATCGGTTTCAGCTCCTGCTGCCTTTGTGGCAGTTTTGCAGTCCCAGAAACAGCAGAGCCTTAAGTAATGTGATTCAGAAGCAGCGCTCTGGGTGGCAAAGGAAAGAACCATGTCCAAATACGGAATCTGTAAGCAAGAGATTTCCATATTCTGGAGATGGGCAGCATGGTCGCACACACGTTTTTCGGTTTCATGCGAAGCTGGAAAGTGAGCACTCTCCAGAAATGTCAGGAAAACTCTCACTGAAGGCCAGCAAATGGAATGAACCCCCAAAGAGAGGTAGAGGGGATGAAAATGCAACTCTCTCTACCAACTTGCTGCGAGCATACTGATCACCCCTTTTTGTTGTCTACTTTCTCTTAGTGGGTGACTAGACTTTTATTTTTTTTAATTTTTTAAAAAAGATTATTTATTTTAGAGAAAGAGAGAGAGCGCAAGCAAGGGGACGGGCAGAGAGAGAAAGAGAGAGAGAATCTCCAGCAGACTCCGTGCTGAGCGCGGAGCCCGATGTGGGGCTCACTCTCACAACCCTGGGATTATGACCTCAGCTGAAATCAAGAGTTAGACGCTCAACCAACTGAGCTTGGGTGAACAGTCTTTTAAAGTAAAACAAGGGGCGCCTGGGTGGCTCAGTTGGTTAAGCGACTGCCTTCGGCCCAGGTCATGATCCTGGAGTCCCGGGATCGAGTCCCGCATCGGGCTCCCTGCTCGGCAGGGAGTCTGCTTCTCCCTCTGACCCTCCTCCCTCTCATGCTCTCTGTCTCTCATTCTCTCTCTCTCAAATAAATAAATAAAATCTTTAAAAAAAAAATAAAGTAAAACAATACTGGGGCGCCTGGGTGGCTCGGTTGTTAAGCATCTGCCTCCAGCTCAGGTCATGATCCCAGAGTCCTGGGATCGAGCCCTGCATTGGGCTCCCTGCTCAGCGGAGAGTCTGCTTCTCCCTCTCCCACTCCCCTTGCTTGTGTTCCCTCTCTTGCTGTGTCTCTCACTGTCAAATAAATAAAATCTTTTAAAAAAATTTTTTAAATAATAATAAAAAAATAAAGTAAAACAGTACTTTGATGATAGTGGCTAAGAACACAGACTCTGGAGTCACAGACGGCTTAGTTTTAAAATCCTGGCTGCCATCACTAACTAGATGTGCTACCTTGGGCAAATTATTTAATATCCCTGACCCTCTGTTTCCACCCACATTATGTAGTTAACCCCGGTATCTAACTCCTAGGCCTCTTAACATGGATAAAATGCTACATGAGTTAGATATTATTACTACCAAGGGGAGAGATACTGGTGTAAAATGGGCCCTAGAGGATTCTATTTTGTGGGTCCTCCATGGAAACTGCAGTGCATCAAAGCAGACTCTCAAGATTCTATATACATAAGGATTCTTGTGGAAGAAACAAAGCCTGGATAAACTGGAGGGGACGCCCTGACTCCTGCGCTGAAATACTCAAAGACGGGGTCATGGTGACGTCATACTTTTCAAGGCAGAAAATCACCCACCTTCACAGGAGAAATATTTGGGATAGTAGCTAAATCCATACAGGATACTGTTCCTGCTTGCTTTACATGGAATTGTCTTTATGGTCCACAGAATATATTTTATAGTAGGAATGATTTCAAGTTCAGTGCCAGGTGGTATCCCCTAAACTGTCTTATGATCCTGTCCCCAGGCAACGTGTGGGGCGGCTATATTAAAGAGAGAGGATGAGTCAAGTGAGAGCGCTGCATCAGTAGGTATAGGAAGAAACAAAGGGATTAAGAAACACTTTTATTACCCAAGGAAGAGAGAGATTTGAGAGGCTGGGTCCAGCAGTTCGGTCAGTGGGATCATGAGTCAGCGATGAGTCTCCCTGTGATCCCTACAGTCATGTCATTTCATCGTTTACATGTGAAATGTCCAATGTGTGAAAAGACATAAGCAAAGAGATATTGTTAAGCTTAATCTTAACAACATCAGGATCTTGAATCCAACCAAGCACGTATTGATGATTTGGGCAAATAGTGTTAATGTTCCAGGAAGATATATCTATGTTGCCTCGTGGGGTTTGTTGTTGTTGTTGTTGTTGTTTTTAAATTCTCTGGTCTCTTTGATAGGAGATACAAGTTATCTACAGATATATTAAAGCCAACTCTAGAAGGTAGTCTATGATATACAAGGCAGCAGGGGGAAAGCTTGGCCTTGGTTCAGAATAGTGGCTCAGCCACAAGCCAGCAGTGTGGCCTTCTGAAAGTTATTGGGTGTTTCCAGACTACTTTTCCTTAAGTATAAAATGGGAATACGACTACTCAAGTCTCTTGTAATGATTCAGTGAAAGTACTGGTAAAATATCCATCCTGGTATCTTTAAGAAGGTATTCAAACCCCGTAGCTATTTGGATAAGAATTGTCCGTGGGGCCACAAAGATAAGGAGCACCCTGGGTGGTCAGGTGCAGGAGGATGACTGTGCTCTGGAGCAGTCAGAGTTGGGGGCTGAGCTTGAAGGAAGGTACAGTTGGTTCAGAGACATGAAGAAAAGAACATCTGCTAGCACCAGTCCCGGGCAAGGGAAAGAGAGCCAAAGCAGAGGCCACAGGGCACGCTGCCTACATATGAATATGTCATATGTCATATGAATATGACCTTTGCTCTTGTAAAGGTCATATTCAGTGCTGTTGGGCCCCCTAATGCAAGAGGAAATGGCACACGGAATGGGGGCTAGGTCTGGTGGTTGGTGGTCTCCCCTGGAAACTCCCTTATATTTAGTTATTCATGTTCTAAGATTTCAACAGAGGGAAGATACATAGGGTGATCAACTACACATAAATGCATTCCTGGCAAATTTTCTGGAGATACGTATATACACAACACACACACACACACACATACACACACATATATTTCTAGAAATTTTAGAAACAGAAATATAGGAAAATTGTGTGTGTGTGTGTGTGTGTAACTTTTCTATACCTATAATTCCCAAATTAGTTGAGATGTTCAAAATTTTGCTCGGGTCACTGTATAAATTCTTAGTTAAAGCATCTGTAATATGTACACATGCAACGTCGCTTCACAGCTAAAACTGCACTTTCAATATTTACTCATTTTTTTTGTATTTTTCTTCCTATGTATATCTAAATTAATAGCTTTAATAGAACTTTGGTTCTTAGAGAGCAGGAATAGTCTTATTTAAACCCCTCAGTACACGGGGCTTTGCCAAATGTCACAGGAAGACAGGTGGTTTGTTGATATGTTGGAGACCAACAACTGCAGGGAAGAGATATTGACATAGATGATCAATCCCTTTTTGGAAATAATTTACAAACATTAAAAGATAAAGTAAAAGGATCTCTCTGGTGCCTACTTTACCTAGCGACAAATCATAGGTAGAAAGTATTTCAGGAATGCCCCTCACAGGGGTGTTGGGTGGCTCAGTTGGTTAAGCATCTGCCTTCAGCTCAGATCATGATCCTGAAGTCTCGGGTTCAAGCCCCACATCGGGGGGGGGGGGGGGGTCCCTGCTCAGCAGGGAGTCTGCTTCTCCCTCTGACCCTCCCCCTTCTTGTGCTCTCTTTTGTGCACGCTTTCTCTCTCTCTCAAATAAATAAATAAAATCTTAAAAAAAAAAAAGAATGCCCTCACAAAACTGTCTTCCTATAACAGACTATAGGTCACTCTTTTTCTTATCCTTGATATACTTAATCTAACCAAGTGATATTTAGTTATGTTTCAAAGAAAATTCCTGAAAAGTTTATACTAGAATTTTCTCAAATTTTGAGTTAATAATAAAGTCCTTTCATTGGATTTTCTGCTGGACAGAAATCATAATTTAGACCTCTGACGCTTACCCCAAATAAACATTGCTTGTCTAGTCACTGTAACTCAAGTAACTTACTTATTTGTGTATCCTTCAGATTACAACCCATTGCTCCCACCACAATGTGGTAGATTAATAAAATCCAGCATTCTGGAAATAAGCCAATACCTGACCATAATGTATACTGAGAACTAAAATCAACTCATGCTCTTTCCCAGTCTTTGTACAATTTGCAATGAGCTCTCAGCTTCATTTTTGTCTCTATACATTTCTACAGCTATTTTCAATCATTAACTTTTTGGGTGCCCTTCTTTCTTATGTTTTAAAATATACTGCTTCCTTCTTTGATTGATAAAAGTCTTGGCAGTGTCCTCAATGGAAAGAATTTTTTTTATAAATCCCTGCCTAAATAGTTACCTCAAAAAAGTAAACCAAATCAGAAAGATCCAACAACTGAGGAACCGTGATTTTAAAAAGTGGAAAACGAAGCTCTGGTCACACACCTTCCCATAAACGCTGATCCTGGCACATTTCTGTCCAAATTGCAAAGATTCTCCCTCTGTCCCCACCACCCCACACACCTCCCAGCTCAGAAGTTGCCTCCCCGGACATCCAAGAGCCCTCATTGCAGAATAGGTCAGCGCAGCCCCCACCCCGGCCATTACCTCTCAGCCTACTGCTGGAGCTCCACTGAACTAAAAAAGCACTTTGTCCCACGAAGGGAGGTGCACTTGTAATGCCCCTCCACCTGTCACCCCAACATTAAGGCTTTAATGGTAGGTAACCAGGGTTTAGGATAATTAAGGTAACCAGGGTTTAGGATACCCCAAGTTTAATTTGGGCGTGTTGGAAGAACACAGCTGGATGGTTGGCGAGGATTCTTCACAAGGATGTAAATACAGCCTGTTTCTTTAAATCTGTGACCTCATGTATTTACATTAGAACAGAAAGCAGGGCCAGAAGCAACAGCTGATGACAGTCATGTAATTTTCCACAAAGACAACAATCAAACAGCTACGTGTTATTTTAATGAGCAGATGACTTTTCTGTGAGTGGGATTCAAACTGTAAGATTTCAGAGTTCCCACAGCCCCAGGGGCCCCCTCAGGTTTTTGCAGGAGTCAATGGGACTTGAAGGGAGAGCACCCTTTGGCCCCTCTTCTCCACAGCCAGTTCCCCTTTGCTCCCTCTCCCTGTCTCCCCCTGCCTCCCTCAGAAACCCTACAGGAGAATAAGGGAAGGAAACAAGAAAGAGAGGGGAGATTCTACCTGAAACAGGTGTGATGCTTGACCTACCAATGAATCCGCAGATTACTTTTGAAACCTATTTTTAAAGAATCCAGGGTAGGGGTGGGAAAAGAGATCAGGCCCCTTCTCCAGCCTGCCCCCTACATAATGAGGTCCCGTTAATGCAGAGAACCCCATCTTGACACCCACTCTCCCCATTCTGTCAGGAAGGTTTCCAGAAAAACCACCTGGAAGGCAGCGGTGAGTATCATTGACTCCTGGGAGTCAGCCCCTCTGCCTGAGAGGCTGGGACAAGCCTCCCCCCTCGCCCTTGAGCCTGGCTGGGCTGGGCAGAGCCAGAGCCGCTGTCCCTGCTGGGTCTGGCTGCCCCCTTCAGCCTCCCTCTCTGTCCGAAGCCCTGCCTGTGGAATCTCATTTTCGCAGGGAGTCCACCTGCCTCTGGAATGAGCTTCCCTCCCACTACCAAAAATGCCAGTAAAAGCAAGAGAATGTAATTATTTTCTTTTCACGACGGGGCTTTGGGATTCAGTCGCGTGAATGGCTTCCCACGAAGAAGAAGGGTGCCTCTCAAAATACAGGCTGGGTGTGTAGAGGGAAAAGAACGGGGGACCGGAGGGAGTTCCAGCCCCATGTCCCTGGAAACCTGCAAGTTCGGATTTCCCTCTCGTTCCTCTAACCCTCCATGCCTAAACCGTCCCAAAGTCTCCGCGCAGACCCACCAGCTCCCAGGGAGAAAGGCACACCAGAAACACTCAGCTCAAGCCTCTGGGCTCTCTTAACAAACACACCAGAGGTATCAGCGTATGTTTCCCCTTTATAATCGCTTTTATCTAAGAACAAGCCCACCCAAGCTTCTTGGGATTTGAGTGACGTGCTGAAGATGCCCCTTCCCTCTCTCCCTCCCCGCAGGTCAGGGTCCAGTGGGAGGAGATGGATGATAAACATATAAACACACAGAGAAAAAGGTAATGATTAATTATGATAAGGGCCATGAGGTGTCCTCCAGTTCCTGGGTGCTGCGAGAGGGAACTAATTAGATGTGGTTCAGGGAGAGCCTCCCTGGGGATGAGAAGGGACTGGCTGGTTTGGGAAAGGGGTAGAGGGCAGAGGGAACCACACTGTTGGCAAGGGCGGGACACCCGCCCCACGTTTGAAGCCTAATGAGCAGGCAGGGAGAGGGAGTGACCAGCAGAGGTCAAAGAACCCTGCAGAGGGCCTCTTAGGGACATGAAGCAGTGGGGATTTTATTCTAAGTCCAGCGGGAAGCTCTTGAATGTTCAGAAGTCCATAATAGGGGATTACTATGTGTTTGAAAAGAAAAAAGGGGCTCAAGAGAGAAAGGGGGAAAAAATTAATTTACCAGATGGTGCGATTTACCCCTACTCCAAAACCTGGGCAAAAATCACTCCGTTTCTTTCCCAAAATACATCTTTTGTACCTGCTACAGACTGAACTATGTCCCCCACCCCACGCCCCCAAATTTACATGTTGAAGCCCGACACCCCCCCACTCCAAAATGTGGTGGTATTTGGAGATGGGGGCCTTTGAGAGATCATCAGGTTTAGATGAGGTCATGGGGGTGGAGGGAGTCCTCATGATGAGATTAGTGCCCAGAGAGCTTGGCAACTGTCCACCATCGAGGACACAGTGAGAAGGTGAGTGTGTGCAAACCAGGAAGAGGACTCTCACCAGAACCTGACCATCCTGGCCCCCAGATTTCAGACTTCCAGCCTCTAGAACTGGGAGAAAATAAACTTCTGTTGTTTAAGTGACCCAGGCCATGGTATTTTGCAGACTAAAACAGCACCACTTTTCATCACCAATATAGCTTACTTGTTAAAAATACAAATTATAATTCCTACTTTCAAAGAACCACACCCAAGCCTATGGATTGCCTGAGAACCTGGCCCCTGGGAGCCAAACCAAGTCGGTACCATATCTTAAAATCAAGCCAGAGACATTCCAAGGTCAGGATGAGGATGCTGCCTATAGGGCCAGCATGGCCATTACAAGCAAGTCCATGGAAACTTCCAGAACCTTAGTTCCTTGAGCCAGCTGCAAGCGGAGAAGCCCACTCCTTTCCCAAAGACACCTACATCATTCGTTATACACTCTTGTGGGTCAGCACTGACCCATGCCCTCCCCACAGCACCTCTCTGGGCTGAAGAACATTTTTGTTGGACAATTTCTGTGTATCTGGGAGGCTACTCTCTACCACTTTAGGGCTCCACCTTCTCTGTTCGCTAAAAAGCTCAATCCCGGTTAATCCATCAAGGCGGATTAAGGGAGGGGAAAAAAATCCATGAGATCATACTGGAAAGCTGCAGAGGGAAGAATGTTAAACAGGAGGAGAGTGCTATAAAACACAAAGCCATATTTTTCCCAAGAGCTCAACCAGATACTCTCCATTATTGTTTAATTCTCTGAAAAGAGGGAAAACATTCTTTGCTTTTCAGTGCAGAAGTTTAAATAATGAAGCATTGCTAAACAAACAAACCGAGGAAAGCCCAGTGAAGCTATTCATTAAACAACCCCACTGAATGAAAAGGAGCCTGGCTGCTAACAGCCCGGCTCCCCCGAGGACCGACATTTGTCTTAGACCCCAAATTAAACACATCACAACTTCACAGCAAAAGTATGTTTTCCAATGGGATTTCAGTAGAGTCCAATTAAATAAATCTCTAGAAATATCAAGAGCAAGCCTCAAGGGAGAGCATATTTCTACTGTGAAACATTCTCATTGGAAATTACATTCACAAAAGGTCATCTAGAAACATCCATGGCAAGAGGAGGGGAGGAAAGGCAGGAAGCAAGGCAAAGTGACACACACAAAGCCTGGGTGGTTTCATGACCATCGTGGATGGCGCGCCAGGCCAACAATCCTGGGTGCAGCTCCGCTTGCTTTGAATGAAAGCCCCGTGTCCAAACAAACAGCTTTTATGATGATGTGTTTTAATAGGCTCTGGAGGTCAAAGGCTGTAGCTTAGGGAATTCAGGAAGTGGTAGGGGAAAAGATCAAGTGTCAACATCGAAATTTGAATTGTTTTACAGAACCCATGTTTTCGGTTCACGAAAAGCATAGCAACAAGTTCCTCAAGTCACCGAGCTGAATTCTATATTTGGCAAGAATAACGAAGCAAGCCTGAGCATTTAACGATCAACAGCCAGAAAGAGCAGGCGTGAGCTCCACTTACAACGGACTCCACCCAGCCCGCCCGTGCCCCACAGTCAGACCGCGGAGTGAAGGCTGAGCTTGGAAGGGTGGGCCGGAAGCCAGGGGAGGCCTCGGAGCACAGAGAGAGACATGAGGTCACACCAGGTCAAAAGCTAGCAGGTCCCCACATTGTGGACCACTTCTGAAATCAAGGGGAAAATCACCAAGAGACCAGTGCATCTCTGAGGAGGGGGGCTGGGATGATATACCATGGAGATGGACTTGAGGCTGAGTGGAAGGCCAGCCAAGTCATGGTCAGTTCAACCTGGGACATGTGTGGTGAAGAGCTGGCCTGAGATGCACCCCACATCTGGCACCGTCACACGGCCCAGCCACGTCCCCTTGAAGGCCATGCCAATGCTCCACATTGCTCAGGGTGACAGAAGTCTCAATGGGCCAGCACTCGAAACACAGTCCTTCTTTCCACACTCAAGGGATCCCGGGACCTCTGCTGCCACTTCTATGAAATCGGGAGTTTGGAGAGTCTACACCTCAAATGTTAGCACTCGGTAACTTCAACACAGCTTCGATAAACCAGCTATGGATGGACGGTGGCAAGAACGAGAGAAAAGCTGTCTTACGGTGGCGAGGCCTGGGTGCTCTGCCTCCCACTTCAGGGGCCCCAGCACTTGCTTCTCTCTCTTCCTGGAACCGTCTTCCCCTCGTTCCTCACATAGGTGGTTCAGACCTCGGATCAGATGTGGTCTCCTCATGAGGGTCTTTCCAATGCCCAATTTACAGCGAACCTCTCTGGTCACTCTTTTGTTTTATATCATCAAGTCTCAAAGTTCTATTGTCTTCAGGGCACTTACCACAATCTGAAATTACTTGTTATTTCTTCCCTTGTGTATTGTGATTATTAAAATGGTGAGCCTCACGACCCACCCCCACCCAAGAATGTCGATATGCTGTTTGTCTTTGAGGAAATGGAGCCTAACAGCTCACTGTGCTGGGGCCTGAGTGGGCCTCCATGACTTTCTAGCTGTGGGATCTTGGCCAGGCTGCTTAACCCTCTTGTACCCTAGTTTCCTCATTTGTAAAATGGGATGAATAATAATGCCAACAAGCAACAACAGAGTTTTGCAAGAATTGAATGAGCTAATGCTGGTAGTTATTAACGGAAATTATAAAGGTATTTACTGTCTGGCACCCGGAGCAATACCCAATTTGTATAGGAGTTCATGAAATATTTCTAGATTATGTGTCTGGCACCCGGAGCAATACCCAATTTGTATAGGAGTTCATGAAATATTTCTAGATTATGTGACCTTTGGAATGAGATGGGGAAAGGCCAGTTAGTTGACAAGCACCTATTATGTGTGGTTCAGCATAATGTTATGGATTTGAGAGAACAAAAAAATTTATTATATATTAATATATAATTATATATATGTATATATATTCTCTGAAAATAAATCTGAGACAGAGAAGGAAGGATGAAGGAACATTAGAGGAAACTTAACAAAAGGACTGGCAGAAATCTTTTAAGAATCTACTGAGGGGGCACCTAGGTGGCTCAGTCAGTGAAGCATCTGCCTTCTGCTCAGGTCATGATCTTAGGTCCTGGGATCGAGCCCCACGTCAGGCTCCCTGCTCAGCGGGGATTCTGCTTCTTCCTCTCCCTCTGCCCTTCCCCCTGCACGTGCTCTCTCTCTCTCTCTCTCTCTAATAAATAAAAAAATCTTTAAAAATTTTTAAAATAGATTTTTTTAATTAAAAAAAAAAAAAAAGAACCTACTGAAGAGCAACCTGACACGCCACCATCCAGCTGTGACTCGTAGAAGGCAGGTTCAGGGCCCGACAGGTGAGGTCAGCATGAGGACACAGAGATCCCAGCACTCTCTGGCTGGGAAGGAGGGCCAGCAAGGCTCCCAGAGAAGCGGCAGCCTACGGGAGGACGGGGCCTTGCATGTGATAAGTAGCTATGACTTGAGAGGGCTGGAGCCAGAGACAATGTATACCTGGTGGCTTCCAACACTTTATCCCCTCCCCAGACCTCCCCCCTTGGACATTCTAGATGAGTGATGAGAAGGGGAGATGAATGGAAAGCAGCCATAAGGGAGAAACAAAGGCTCAGGAGGGACGCCAGCCCTGAGGGATATCAGGGACAGTGTGAGGAGCCCCCAGTTCAGTTCCACACACATTTACTAAGCACTGAATATGGGCTGGGGGCTCAGGACTGAGCGTACAAATCTCAACAAGCTCTGTTCAGCCTTCTCTGAGCTCACCGGCCCTCCCACCTGGGCATGGCGAGCAGGAACAGATAGATGACTCAGGAAGAGCATCTTCACCATCCCAGGGGCTGTTTCTTCTACCTCTGGTTGAAAGGACACAACGCTGGATCTAAAAATCAAGAATTCTGGGTTCCTCTTACCCCTCTCATTAACCATGCCCCTTTGGGCAAGTTACTTAATCTTAAGATCACTTTAAAGCATGATCATATCATCAGAGCTTTTTCTTCAAATACAGGAGCTTCCTCTTCCCTAAAAAAAGGGCTGTCACAACCCTTGCTCTCTCACGGGAGTAACATTATGGGTGTTCTTTTTTTTTTTTTTTTAAAGATTATTTATTTATTTATTTATTAGAGAGTGAGCAGGAGAGAAACAGCATGAGAGGGGAGAGGGTCAGAGGGAGAAGCAGGCTCCCTGCTGAGCCAGGAGCCCGATGTGGGACTCGATCCCAGTACCCTGGGATCATGACCTGAGCTGAAGGCAGTCGCTTAACCAACTGAGCCACCCAGGCGCCCTTTTTTTTTTTTTTTTTTTTATGGGTGTTCTTGAAAGGCAGACAAGGGGCCTCAGGACCTCTGGTCCTCCGGAAGGGTAGAGGCTCAGGGGCCAGAAGTGAGAATGGAATGCCTAGCTTTCTGTACCTCTTTAGTTGTTTCTGATGATCCAACTTCCCTCTTAGAAACTAGGACTAACTGACACTCCTCAATCACTGAGAGTGGCAGGGAGAGCTGCCCAAGGGTTAACTGTTCTCTACCTTGAAAATGACCAGCTCTGAAGAGCAAGTCTGGCATAGGGACAGGATGAAGAGTACCCAGGGCTGGCCCAAGTTAGAGAGAAATCAAGTCATCTTGGGCACTTCAAAAGACCTCTTTTATACCTCTAGAACCCTTTTTGTTTTACTCCTAGCTTTCACTGGTAAAGGAATCTTCTCTCACAATCACTACAGAGTTTAGCTTTGTCTTTTCTTAGAAATGTGCCTTTGAGGGCCACCCCAAGATGCCCTTGCAGGACTCCACTTTCTAGGAGCTGGTGACCTAAGAGGCCTTGAAGGACCAAGGGCCAGCCAGGCCTGAGTAGGAACAAAAGGGTAATGGTTAATAGGACCACAGGCAAGAGACCATGTCTATTTTCAGCAGGGAAGGAGAAACCAAACAAAAATAAATAAAGCACACAGGATCATGGCTTAAAAATCCAAACGAAAGCCTCCAAAGAAAAGACCGTTGATTTGAACACAGTGTTTATGAGATGTAATGGAACCACAAAAGTATGATTCTAGAGGCTCCTGGGTGGCTCAGTCGGTTAAGAGTCTGCCTTTGGCTCAGGTCATGATACTGGAGTCCCGGGATCGAGTCCCACATCGGGCTCCCTGCTCGGCAGGGAGTCTGCTTCTCCCTCTGCCCCTCACCCTGCTCATGCTCTCTCTCTCTCTCTCTCTCTCTCTCGATCTCAAATAAATAAATAAAATCTTTTAAAAAAAAAGTATGGTTCTAGACAATGAAAACTAGTAAAAAAATAACCTACAAAAATACTCCTTACTCATAGCATCACCCTATATCAGTTTCCTATAAAGAACTCTATCCCAAATCAATATTTAAGAATCTCTGGTATCAAGGAGGTGCTGGTATGTCATACATGTACATCACCACCATCATGTGGTGCTGTCTGGGGAACAAGGACACAGAGGCGACCCTAAGAGTTGCAGGCTAGAGGATACTGACTATGGTAGTGTCAGAGACTTCCCCAACTCCAGGCTGAACCTAGTGATCAAAAGCTTTGACTAGTGGTTAATGACTCAAAGGCTGAGTCATTTTACATGTCTAGAACGGAACTAGCCACTGTCACCCATGATATGGGGTCAGGGAAACAAGCAAGTGAAGCTACAGTCCTTCACTTTCCCAATGACCGTGCCCCTAAAATATATATTCAGATGAAAGGGGTGTCCTCTTATAAGGCTGCAGTACAATCCTGACCCTAACAACACAGAGTCAGCACGGACTCCACAAGTTAAGGCCACAGTCCCCAACAAAACGGTCCTCACTTCAGATGCCAGCCCCAAGTTCAGGAGTCCCAGGCCATCCACACTTCTGACCAGTGGGCTAAAAGTCTGGGATTCCCACACCCCTCAGGTTGGATAATTCACTACAGTGACTTATAAAACTCAGGAAAATGCTGTACTTACTTTTACAGTTTTCTTATAAAGGATACAAATCAGAACCAGCCAAATGAGGAGACACAGCGAGCAAGGTCTGGGAGGGTCATAACACGGAGCTTCCATGCCCCAAGGACCCCATCACCCTCCCAGCACATCAACATGTTCATTAATCAGGAAGCTGAGCTGAGCTCTTGTGTTCAGAGTTTTTACTGGGGTTTCATCACATTGGCATGATTGAGTGAACCATTTGGTCATGTGACTGAACTCAATTTCCAGCCCTTCTTTCTTACCAGGAGGAGGTCTGGCTAATAACAAAGCTCCCATCCTCTAATCACATTGTTTGTCTTCCTGATGGCCCACCCTTATTCTGAATAGTCTCATTAGCATAAGCTATCTCATTAGCATAAGCCATCTCATTAGCATAAGCTCAGGGGTGATTAGAGGTTATGACCAGGAACCAAGGACAAAAGCCAGACAAATTCTCTATCATATAGTTCAGCGGTGGGGAAGAGTGTGGGCTCCAGATTCAGATGGCTCTGAGTTTGGCTTTCTGCTATGTGACTCTGGACAATTTACTGAACCTCTCTCAGCTTCAGTGTCCTCATCTAAAAAGTAGCTCTGGATAATAATACTGTTATTACTATATAGAGATCAGCACCATTCAACAGAAATATAATGCTAGCTACTGTGTAACAAAATATTTTCCTAGTAGCTGCATTTATAAAAGTAAAACGCAACTGATAAAATTAACATTAATAATATATTTTACTTACCTCAACGTGCCCCAAAAAGTATCATTTCAACATGCAATCAATGTTAAAACATTTTTTTAGAGAGACAGAGAGAGAGAGAGGTAGGGGTGGGGCAGAGGGAGAGGGAGAGAGAGAACCTTAGGCAGGCTCCACATGCCCAGCATGGACCCCAACACAGGGCTCAATCTCACAATCCTGAGATCATTCACGACCCTGAGCCAAAATCAAGAGTCAGACACTTAATCAACTGAGCCACCCAGGTGCCCCAATGTTAAAACAATTATTAACAACATATTTTACATTCTTCTTTTACACAAAGTCTTTGAAATCTGTTGTAGTGTCAGAGACTTGCCCATCTCCAGGCTGAACCTAGCGGTCTTTTTTACACATGCGACATGTCTCCATTCGGACTAGCCCCACTTCAAAGGCTCAGGAGCCACATGTGACTCCTGGCTACCATATTGGATAGCACAGATAGAGATCATAGCTGTTGTTATTTCCAGTAAATGAGTAACAGCTCAGTGCCATACCATCCCCATTTAAAAATGTGAACTGATAATATGTATGTGCACAGGCTCACACACGGGTAGAGGCAAATGGCAAATGACCAAAACCCAAGATGCTCTAAGCCGCACTATGTCGGTCAGCTCCACAGAACACGAAATAGCCCCTCTCTTCTCAGGAAAAGAAGCACTTCAATTTGGAGTAGAGAGGCTCTTGCATAGATAATCCATAGCGTGCTTTTTTATTCCTATGCTCCCGCATCTCCCCGACACACGTTTCAAATGGGCAAAATCAAGTGAGTGTGGGCAGCAGCTTTCAATGGAAAAGATTCCCCAAAGCGCGGTGCAGCCAGATGAGGATGTGCAAGGAGCTGTGAATGGCTGGGGGTGGTGTGGGGGGGGGGGGGAGGGTGGAAAAAAAAAAAACATACAGAGGCGTTTAGGCTCCTTGAGTCACTGAGGAGCTCCTCCTCACCATGGGCCACCTCCCAGAGTCACTGCCCTGCCACCAGCTAAGTATACCAAACCAGTCACCCCACCCTTCACTCCCTGGAAAAAGTTCTGCACTGTAAATCCAGAAGAATGTCACTAGTAGGGGACGGATTTCAAGGCAATTATTTAAGCAGCTTTGTAGCATCTGATTCTCAGGTCCCAAAACATCCTCAAGGGCTTTTGTTTTGTTTTGGTTTGGTTTGGTTTGGTTTTTGTTTTAAACAATGCAGATATTAATATGAAAGCTCTGTCTCTTTTAATGGCGGCACCCCACATTCAGCTGTGGGTCCCAACTTTTGTAAGGGAGAGCTGCCCAACACCCCGCGTTCATCCAATTCATTCAAATCTCACTGGAGTTGGGGTGGGGGGTACCAGCCACCCTCAAGGTAGGAATAAAGAGATCCACCTAATAAGGGCAGACGAATGCATTTTTACATAATATGCAAGATTAATTAAAATAAATGCAATCCAATTCACATACCTTATCAAGGAAGACAAGCTAATTATCTGTCAGAGAATTAGCTCCTATTTAAAGGGCATTTTACCCCAATTTGGCAAAAAGAACTAATGGGAATTTCTCTCCATTCTGATGTGTTCTTTCGACTGCATTTGCTTAAACACTCGGTCGACTTCAACACTGCCCTAAAATCCCAGGGTCTGAGAAGGGGGGAAGAGGGAGGAGCGCAGAAGCACATATTACTCAGCATCTCACAAAGTCTAACTCTTTGTGCTGTTATTGTAATGATGTCCCTTTTAGAGTGTCTTATCAGCAGCATGAAACTGGGGGTGACTCATATTTATGAAACGAGGTGGTGTTGGCCCTGCCAGATCGTCCACTTCCACAATGGCTTCCATTTCTTAAAGTGCTGACTGGCGCCTCCACACTGCCTCACTCTGTCCACCAAAGCAGAAGCCCAAGATTTACAACACACGGCTTATTCGGGGACGTGTGCTACACACACAGTTGAGATGTGTGTGCAGACCTACGATCGAGGACAAAAACTTCCCTAAAAATCGGTAACTTTGCTGGGTAGTTGGTTCTCATATTCTGGAGAGAAAAGCAGGAATGCACAATATAAAGCCAAGGTAACTGGCCCTAGCCTCCGTTCTTCAAGGTTGGGGGGTGGCGGAGGTGAAGAAGATTCCAGACAAGGGAGTCCCTCAAGAGGTTTCTCTTATAAGACCAAAAAACTTGGAAATAATCTTAATGTCGATAGGCAGATTAGTTAAGTAAAATGTGAGGAATCCATAAAATAAGACATGTTATAACATTAAAAGAAAATCTGCTGGTGATGAGGGAAGCAAAACTACGTGCAATATAAAGTGAAAATGCATATCAGTTACCATATGAGAAACTCTGCAAAATATGCACATATATGGGTAAAGAATGAAGAGAATACGTAAAAATGAAACTAGGCCAGGCAGGGGGATGAGTATATCATCTGTTTTCTCCTTTCTGAAATTTTCTTGATATTCCAACAATGGGTACATAATTGAGTCTTTGCTGAGTCTTACTTTTTGAGATTTCCTTACAGAGAAAGAGTCTATAATTTTCCAGTATGGCACTGATTCAGAAAAAATCACGATGTACTTATCTATCCACCTCATTGAGTTTTTCCAAACCTTTAAACCAAAATCTACCAAGCATTAAGGAGTTGTTTCTATTTATATTGTACCAGGGGCAATGTTGATTCATTTTTCTGAATTACATCACCCATATAACCCCTGGACATAAATAGACAATGATGAATTATTCTTGCAGCTATTTCATATTATAATTATGGGACATTTTTAATAAATGCTAGTCGTTATGTGTCTGGCAGTGTCCAAAGCACTTGTACACGTGTTATCTAATTTAATCCTCAATTAATTCCACCAGGGAAGTATCCTTACCCTCCCCATTTCATGGATAAGAAAACCAAGGCACACCAAATTTAATGCGCTCAAGTTCATGCTTCTACTAAGCAGCAAAGTCAGAATTCAAACTCAGCAGTCTGGCTCTGGAATCTGTGTGGTTAACCTCCCTATTATACTTGGTGTGCTAGGAGAGATTTAAATTCTGAAGAAGAGTGACGACAAACACAAATCAGCAGACCGATTCATTGAGAAATCACATACTAAGCTCACTACAAAGGGAAAGGGAACGAAAACATGGAGTAATCTGGCCAAACACACGGACCCCCCAGATTCTCTTAATAACAACTCGGATACAAACCAAAGGATTACGCTCCCACTGGGGTTAAAACAAATTACCGAACCGAAAGTGAGGAAACATGGATCCTATGCTAGTTCTGCTACCAGCTACTTAGATGCTCTTGGGTGAGTCATCAGTGTTCACATCTGTAAAATGGGACAGTTGGAACAAATGCTCAATAATTCTGCCTGAATGAATGCTGCTTCTGGCCCAGGTTCCCGGGGGTCTGTTCTGCCAGCCTTCAAGGGTATCAGCTAGGCTTTTTCTAGGGTTCATCCTTGCCATACTCCCTGATGATCTGAGCTGTACTTGTAGGCTTAGGCTGTAGAAGGGAAGAAGAAAGATAAGAAAGGAGAAGGAAGTAGAAGAGAAAAATAATAAAAAGCAAATAGTTCAATAAGATCTCTGTTCACTCATCCCAGAGAATTAACTTTCTCAAAGGATAATGATAACCCTACTAGAAATTCCTTCCTCATACAATTCGGGGGTGGGGGGGGGAATCTACAGTTAATGTTATTATCCACACTAATAGAATGGATAATGAATATAAAGCAATCAAATACCTTTGAGTATTAGAGTCTTGGGGATGTCGTCATATATCATCTCATACCATACATCATATCACATATTCCATCATACATTCTTCTTATTCACTATATCTAACTTTGTACCTATCTTTCTTCTGGCTCATCTAATTCCCCCTCTAGAAAGTGAATATATTAATATGAACAGAAGGAACATCACCCCCATATCCATAGGCTACTAGAAGAATGCATCTGAAGGTTCTCTACATTGAAAATGCACCCAGCAGAAGCATAACAGTGCTGGACCCAGGCTCTAACAGCTGAATGACCTTGGACAAGGGCCTGGACCTCTCTGAGTCTCAGTCACTCCCGTATAAGCTAGAGTGTTATCATGAGATATAAAGCTTTGAGCACTGAGTCTGGTATATAATAAACATTTCATAAATGTTAGAGATAATTATCGCAGTTTTCAAAGTTTCTTTATTCAATCTGTTACTCCTTAAAAGCCTCTGCCATCACCAAAGTTTGAAGTTGCCAAAAGCTGACATATAATTCAGAGCAAGGTCACAGGGAAGACAGCTCTTCTCTGAGAACACAGAGTGGGCCAATTTTCTTAGTGGTGCCATTAAATTGAGGGTATACAAGAAAACAGAGGGGAGGGGGGAGTAATATAACTTAGGGCACCTCAGAGATAAAGCACAGTTAACGCAACCATAAGGAATGAGATCTATAGCTCACTCATCAATAAGCATGCAGCCAGCTTAGAAGGAACCTAGGCCTCAACATCCTAAGAACTGGGGTTCCATTCTTGTTTACCAACTCACTAGTTAATAACATGGGAGAAAATGCTGAATCTGTTCCTCAAACTCTGCATCTGTAAAACCAGGGATCTACAACATCTCTCACGAAGCTGCGCTGGGAACAAAATAAGACACAGATATGACTGCCAGATGCCCAGCTTCCCAAACTATCTGGGAAATAATTTTTTTAATTTCAGGGATGATAGGTTGGCCAGACCCAGAGCAGTTATATGTGATTAAATAGTGTTCTGCTGTCAGATTAAATTATCACTTCATGAGAACCATAAAACCCTTCTTATAAAGTCTTATCATAATAATATGCTATTTTAATAAGACTAGAAATACAAGACGCAAGAAAATGCCCCCTATCCCTCCAAGGAAGCCCCCCCCTCCCTACTTAGAAGTCTGTGTCTAGACTTATTATTTTAAGAAGGAAGCAGACACTCCAGTAGCTAATGACAATAATGCACTGTCTTGAACATTAGAACCCAGGACTCAAGTCCAGGACCTGGAAGGCCCTGTCACTGTACCCCCCAGGGGATCCTCCCCCCTCACCCTGTTCTGCTCCTTCTATTCTAATGCCCCTCCCGCCACTCCCCCCTCTTGGTTTTCTTTTCACTTGCCAGTAGCAACAGCTGGTAATGTTTAGCCCAGTGGTTGTGGACCTTGGGGCCGTGATTCAAACTATGTGGGGTGATTCCCTCCATAGAATAACTGTAAAGGAAACTGGAGAGCGACGCTCTGCCAGAAAGTGCTGACTGCCTCGTCACCTGCAGACACCAGCTAAGATCGGCTGAGCTCACTCATAACCCAAGAGGTTTATACGCCTCAAAGGGGGCACCAGCCGGGCACGACCCCTGGATCAGGTAGTTTTATCTATTTACCTGGTTGAGAAACTGGGCAACAGATGCCCAACGGGGGTCCCATCTGGGTGGCGAGACAAAGAAAATGAAACCCTTTGGTGGAGCCCCAAGGAAGTTTGGCCTTGTTTTGTTTTCCATGAAATTCGAGTGTTAGAAGGTGAAAATAAGATGAGGAGGACTTCACTGAAAGTAAAACCTTAAAGGCAATACAGATAGTTTGATGAATCTACAAACCCTTTGCTTCCTGTTGGTGATCTTCCACTTTGCCAGAGGCAGGGCTAGGGGTAACAGCCTTTATCTTCCATGAAAGTACGGGCTGCACCACTCATTTCCTGATCCAAGAGCAGAGGCTCAAGGTTCCTTTTCCTTTCAGTTACACATAAAATAGGGGTCTTGCTGGGGTAGAGGAGTGGAATGTATATATGTATGTATATGTATATGTGTATATATATATGTCCCCACACCTTTTAAGTAATAATAGATGAAACAGGCATAAACTAAAAAAAAAAAGGGTGTTACTCAATCTTCTTCTTGGCTTATGGATGAAAACATCTCAGAGTCAAAGACTTCATAATTAGAAAATACACATCAACGTCAAATAAAAGGTGTATTTCTAAATGTACGGTAAAATTCAGGCTGTGATTCATACTCATCACTTTCTCGTCCCTCCAATTTTTCTGAATTAGTAAGGTTATACAATATGAGTATAGCAGAATAGATAGTATATGCAAATGTAGCCAATGGAACTTTGCCCAAGAGGGACCCACATGGTTCATGGGAAATAACACAGGCTTTGAGACGACAGACTTGTGTTTTTATCCCGGCCCTGTCTCCTGGAGTGGTTTTTAATTGTACTTGCAAACTTTTTTTTTTTTCTTTTTCTTGAGCAGGCGAAAACCTTGTCTTTGAAATATCATGGACAATGCTTGTTTGCTTAGCATGCCCTCTTTTCATAAATAGCATGCAGGAAAAAATAAACACCAGCCGTGTTCCTATCAGCAACATGTCCAAAGTTAGTGAGGTCCAAATTACAAAGTTCCACTCTAATGCACAGAGAGGGCCTGCCAGCCTTGAGCTTCTAAGGCAGAGAGAGAATGTATATTCCCTTTTCCATTAAAAACCAACAATTTAAAAAAAAAAAAATCATTTCTCTTTGGATCAAGTCTTTGGAAAGAAATTCTGTTGGCCCATGAAGATGTTCTTATTAGAAAAAGCCAGACTTTATCTTGCAAGGGAAAAAGAAAGGAAGGCCAAATGCCTCACAAACATGTACTTCCCAGGAGAATGACACCCCTGAAGATGAACGGCTCCCTGAACAACGTTGTGTAGGACAAGAGGATGAAAAATATAGGTACATGATCTCCAAGGTAGAAAGATCTGGAATACTGGCCTGGTCTGTATCTACTCTCATTCTAGCATTTAGATTATAAGGGTCCTGGGGGCAGAGTCCCCAGCCTGAAAACTAGGGACCAGCATGCAGAAGGCATTCAGTAGTATTTGTTGAACAAATGAATGAATCTCCTCTACCCACAGGCTGTACCTCCATGGAGACCAACATACCAAAGAGTCCCTAGAAACCTGAGATACTTTGGTACAAGGGTGCATTTTGATGCGTGTTTTCCAGCTCATTCTTAAACCATTAAGTTCCCCAGAAGATGAGTTTAAATTGATGTTAATAATTGTCCTAAATTTCTGGGACCCAGGCAAATATCAGGACCATGAGCTGCTGGTTTCAAAAGAGCTTCGACTTAGGTCCCTATAGTTCTAGACTGAAATCTCAAAATTCAACAAAAAGGGTATCAATACTAAAAATGATTAATTAAATATATTATTTCATATTTGTATGCTATACAGTAGATAACTGTTATCATTAGATAATAACACACACACACACACTCTATCAACCTGGCAAGACCTATTTTAGCACTAAGGACCGAGACTCTAAAATTAATCATGCATGTGACCTTGGGCAAGCTAAATCTCTCCAGGCCCATTTCAGTAACTGCATAATGAGAAAACTGGATTAGATCAATGGTTCTCAAACTTTGTTGCACGTCAGAATCACCGGGGAAGCTTTTAAAACTCTTGATGCACAGGCTGTACCCCCAGACCAATTTAATCAGAATTTCCAGAGGTGGGAATTGATCATCGTAGGTTTTAAATCGCCCCAGCGGATTCCAGTGACAACTTTGCAGGGACAACTTTGGGGATGAGGGGGCCTCTAAAGTTCCTTCCTATACTAAAAACTGGGATGCTTGAGTTCAAAGAACGTGAGAAGACCTCCCATGGGATCAGAATTTCTATCCCTAATGTGGAGTGTATCCTTGTCCACCTACTTGAAGTCAATTGCCTAGGCCCTGCAAACTGACGCATTTTTATGCCCAAACTGCTCCCCCAGGCTGGGGCAGGGAGCCTGAGTGCTGCCAACACTGAGTCTAAGGAAGCAGCGTTGCCGTGGCTTCCGGTCAAAGGTTCACTCCTAGCTTCTGAGGGTGTATGCCACAGGCTTTGCAGAGTTCCTCTGCTCCTGTGATTTTGTCAAACCTCCCTGCCCTTATTCTCCATTTTCTAATCTAAAATCATTATCTACTGCTGCCAGGAAAGGAGTTTCTTGAACTTGTCCTTGACAAGCCAGATGGTTAACTTAACTGATTTGAATTGGCAAAGACAAGTGGTTGATATTAACATGCTCCCATAGTACTATGCTTAGAACAACTTGCCATCCTCCCCGCTGACCAATGTCCAACCTGAGAGGATCTGAAAGGGCACAGGGGTAGGGGAACAGGGCCCAGTGGCTGCTTTATTGAGAGCGGTCTATGTACCAGGCGCCTGGTTTCCGTTGTCTCAGTCCATCCTGTGATGTTTGAATTATCCCTCTTTTACAGTGGAGAAACAAGTGGGGCTCTGGGAGGTGACCTGAACTCCCCAAGGACACCTACAGTTGGTCAATAGAAAAGCCTAGATTTGAATTCAAGTGTAAGTGGGCTAAACTCCACTTTGCTGAGCACACAGTGAATGAGGAACAGATAAAACAAGGACAGGGATGGGGGAGAGAGCTCACTTACTTCTTTCCACTTACATTTTAATTAGGAAGCAGGATAGTATATCCAAAAGCTCAGAGTACAGGCCACTGTGAACCAGTTCAGAGAAAAGGATCGGGTCTCACTTACAGAAATGAGCAGCCCTTCCAACACGGTTCCCTCCTTTTTCCTTCACACGCCATCTCATCACAACTCAAAGCTTCGAGAACTTGTGAAAATGAAGCACACTCCCCCCTCCTTCTACCTGCCCTTTTATAGTCAGACTACAATCCTTATTCCAAAAATAAATCAGCCTGATGAGAGGCCAGAAAAAGCGAAGCTTAATAGTTTTCTACTTTCATTATTGAGTTATGGGACACTAGTTGGACAGACTTACCATCACATTTTTACAAATTCCCCTACAAATAAATAATTCTAGGATATGCCCAAATAACTCTGGCCTCTTGACCCAACATGTTTTTATAATTACTTGGCACTCCAACCGTATGCTACTTAAATTAGGGAACAGTCACCAAGTTATTTTTAGGCCATGGCAACACACACACACACACACACACACACACTGCTATACCTAGCTTGCTGCTTATACTCCTTCGGAAGAGGAGCCCAGATTGCCTTTTTATTGGTGCCATCATTTCTGCTCAACCAGTGGTAATAATAATATGAAGCTGCATTTAGTGAGCACTCACCACATATGAAAACTGGTCGAGGCACTTTGTGCCCATGACATCATTCGATTCCTAGACTAACACTGTGACATAACTGTTGTTACATCCTCTTTTATAAATGAGGAAATTAAGGAAGTAAGGGATGAAGCAATTTGCCCCAGGGCACATGGCTAGTATGAGGGGACCAAGACTAGAATCAGACAGACTGGATCCAAAATCCTGCATGAATTTCCCCACCATTTGCTACAAGGCGAATGTTCAGCATGTTTGGATGTTAAGCAGAGGCTCAGAATAACAACACTAAGTTTGTGATTATAGGAGGTATGTCTTTATTTCACATATCTTTAAAAAGTTCCTCATAACATCCTGCAAGACCAGAGGAAAGCTGCTGTTCCCCCACGAGAAACAAAGCAGAAATAGACTATTTTCGCGGGGTCTCCGATTATTGAGCATAGCCTTTCCCTTTGTCATCAAACTCAATACTGCCTCTAAGTGTTACTTCAGAATCCTTTGTGATTATGGAAGAATGTGCACTCTGTGTGGCTTACTCCTCAGGAATTAGGATGGAAGGTTTTATAGTCTAAAAATCGAACTCCCTGTGTTATCATATCTTCCGTACGGATCAGCCTCCTGAAGTGATTGTCTCTCCTCTCCTGCTCCCCACTGAACACCGCCCGTGCAGCAGCAGGTCCGTGGGGGGGACTGAATGGGTCAGCAGTCTGTGCTCCCCCAGTGCATGGAGCAAGTACAGGTCCGGGCCCTGACATAGCCACGTGGAAGGGGGGGCTACAGCCCCCCGAGGAGGTGCCCGGAACCCTCCCACTCCAAGGGAGAGTTGCTTCTCCACAGACCTGAGAGCCAGCTAGTCACAGTGGAAATCGAAGTTTGAAAAACTCTCAAGAGGGGGCACACGATACTGAAGTGTTTAGGGTGAAAATGTGTCTGTACTATCCTATAAAATGTCCACAGCCTTATTAATTCTAAAACAGTAACTTGAAAGCTGAAACATATTTGAATACATTAAAATGTTGTCTATACTATAAAATATTTCAACAACCAAAAAAGGAAGAGAAAGCCAATCGGGCAAATATGAACAACTGTTTAATCTGGGTGGTAGGTATATGGGTGCTCTTTATACTCTTTTCTACTTTTCTATATATTTGAAAATTCTTATAATAAAAGTTTTAAAGGCATAGAGGTCTTTAAGGAGGAGGCAGGTGGCCGTAGACTATCCTTTCCAACAGAGGTAAATGATAAATTATTTTCCTGAATCCAGCTTTCCTGAAAAGAAAGGGTACCTTATAAACATCAAAACAAAGATGGTAGCTCTCATTATGGGAGGCCCAGAACTGTAGAGCCTTCTTATTCAGTTTGGTTAGAAATCATACTGAAAATCAACTTGGGGTAAAACAGACTGTAATTCTCTCAAAGTCTTTGCAAATCCCTAAATATTTATGCATTTGGATCATTTTCACCAGGAGGAGTAGAAGCACTGGTCTGATGCCATTTATTCTTCGGAAGAGGAGAATAAAACATGGATTTAGACATAGGTCACAACAGGGAGGGGACTGTAAATTAGAACAGTAACTTAATCCCAGGGGCTTCTGTGCCTCTGATCAGTTTCTTCCCAACCTGACACAGCATTACTAAAATGGTAACTGAGCAGCCGCTCTACTTGACAGGCAGTACCAAAAATGGAGAACGTGGCACTGAAACAGGGGGGACATAAAACTTGGACAGGGGAGGGTAGCAACCGGTGTTTACAAACATAAACCAGAGAATCAGTTGGGCCAGCCATAAATTACCCGACATTGTACTGAAATCTCTGAAAATAAATTAATGAGGCCTTCAAAGTTTCTACCTTAGATTCTAACTATCTTCACCACCATAGCTTCCCTGCAAAAAAAAAAAAAAAAAAAATCACTCATTCCAAAATGGTACCACTACCACTCTGCTAAAATAAAATCTTGCATCACCCAGGGAGGGGATTAGTATAATAAACCTCAGCAGAGAAGCCAGACCAGAATGGTCTGCTTGATCCACTCAAGAACTTGGGAGAAGTCGCTGGCCATGCCTTCTGAGAGATGCCCACCCCATTCTTCACCTCCATGGTGCTGTGGTATTAACCTTTGGTATACCCAGATGAAGCATAGCTAGGGACGTCCTAATTATGATCGCTCTCCTTTTTTTCCCCATCTTGGTCCCCATTTCAAGCCATTCCCCCAAAAGAGACCAAAATAATAATGACGACAATAATAAATAAATTACCAACCCTTTTGCTCCTAAACTGTCTATTTTCAGTCAAATTCCCAGATATTTGAAGAAAAAGCCCCCAAAGCTACAAAGAATCCAACCTCTACCACCAGCGCGTCTTCCAGGTCAACCGCCGCTGTGTCTCACCAACCTGAAAATGACGAGCCCTCACCGCAGCCGCCCGGGGTGCCCAGTGGTGAGGTCAGCAGCATGTCCGGCCCCGCCCCACTGAGGCAATCTTACTTCACTGACACTGAGGAACAGGCCCAGGCTGCCCGGACTTCTCAGCTGCATCCACAGGGGAGGAACCCCACTTTCATCGGTAGCACCCGGGAGATTCATTTCCCAGCGATTGACAGGCCACCCCCAAACACAACAATGTCCGCTGCAAATGAGAGGGTAAGATCTCCAATTCCGCCTAATCACCCTCATGTTCAAGTCCAGGGTCATCTTAATCTGTATTGTTTGATGCCTGTCCTCAAATCATATAGACACAAAAGGTCTGGTTTTTCCTAACATCAACTCTACATGAGCAAAGAGGTGACCCGCCAGACCGCGGGCAACCTCCCTCTTTGCTCCCCAAGACAAACCATTACAAATGAGAAATTTGTGGATTGTATTTTCTCATCCGAAAAAGACAAAACAAGCCAAGATCACGGTGAGAGAACACTAGCTGGGTAAGCCTACTGGGAATCACTCAAAGTCAACCAAACAAGAATAGAAAACAATAAAATACAGAGCTACACAGAGGAAATCTGAATGTATCTGTAACCCTAAGAAAAATCATCAACCACAACAAAAATACCCAGGCCCTGCTGAAACTCTCTGGATATGACCTCCATCATGTTCTCCTTCCCACCAGAGCCTACCAACCCTAAGAAAAGTTGTGCCTTTGTGGCAGTTGAGCCTAAGGAGATCAGGAGGGGATGGGATGGGGGGGAGGGGGAGGGGGAGGGAGGAACTTATCAAAGTAATTCAGAACCATATTTCCAAGAATGCTACTTAACAAAAGGCAGAATGCATCACTGGGAAGACAAGAAGGAGAATGGCAGAGCTGTCACACAAAGACAAAACAACTAACTTGCTCATCCCAATGGCCTGTTGCAGTTTAAATATGCAAGGTGTTCGAAGGAACACAGCAATACCTCCGGTCAACACACTTCAGGAGACTTGGTGGTGATGTGGCCCACAAACTGTGTACCTTAGCTCAAAACAAGAGAAGAAAAGAGAGAAGATGACCATCTCTCACTGCCGTCAAAGGACAGAAGACACCAAAGAGAAAGAGTGGTGTGTAGTGCCCCAGAGGACAATATCTGAGGGCAAAGAGGAGCGAGTCAGATAGATACGAGATGAAGGCTCGCTCGCTGTGTTAGGCAACACTGGGTGGAAGGAGCTCAGAAAACAGTGGGTAATTAATTCTTCCTGCCAGGGCTCAGCAACACTAAAATCAGAGTTATTCTGTATTCAGTGTAAGGGGCCAAGTGACCTACCACCCCATGTTGGGAGGAGCCATGATGCCAGTGGTTGTCAGATGAGGCCAGAAAGAACAACGGGTTGAGGAGTAGTTCATAAAAATGTCTCTGTCCCCTTGGAGCTTTGGCAGAAGAATGGATGTTGTTGGTACAACACTTACGCTTTTGAGGGGGGCCTTACAGTAAGGATCTCTGCCCTTCTTGAAGGTCACTTTATAAACCATATAAAAGCCAAGCTGGTCAGAGGTGAGAAAGAAGATTTCCCATAAAAAAGCACTGGAACCTGAAGGCTTACTTGTGGTTCACCATAGTTGCTGCTTCCTCCGCTCCATCCACTCTGGTTAAATCTGAGAGACAACAACTTTCCAACTGGTTATTGACTGGAATAGAGCCACCAGACCAGCTAGGACTTGAGCTACCATCTGGTGGTAGACAGCCCGTCTAAAAGATGAGAGAATAGTCTCAGAGAGGTGAAATGCTCACATAGTGCGAATGAGAAGCTGCATGGAGACTAGAACCCGGGTCTTCTGGCTTCTGGTTCAGTGTGACTGGTTTTTCTCACTACAGCAAAATAGTTAAGGGCAAAGAAGGGAAGACAAGAAGAAGAAGGTCTATTTTGGTCTCGTGTAGCCAGGGTAAGGAGAATGCTGGGACTTCTAGGACAAAACCCAAAGTGAACCCAGGCTAACGGGGACTGTGCTTGCTTGGGAGGGGACCAGGGGCATTACCTTTCAACACCAGAGGTTCTTTGCCTTCTCTCTTCAGGGACTCGAGGACTATGTGAAGTGGCTGGGAGGGCATCACTCGGCTCGGCTCATTGGTATTCTCATCATAAACTATAATTTCTTTGGAAAAGATCCTCTTGAAAGAGTCCTTGCCTTCCCTACAGGAAATCAAGTCTAAGACAGTGATCTTGCCCTGCTGCAGTCTCCGCCGGCTGATCTTATCGGCACAGTTAATATGGACAGCTCCTTGGATGTGACTCTTGTTGTACTCCATGAAGGGCCTGCAGTCGATGATGACAGGGCCCTGGCTCGGCAGGTGACTCTTGCTGCATTTGGTCATCTTCTTCGCCAAGTCATTGGGGTAGATGATTTTGATGCTGGCTAGCTGCTTGGGGTTCCCTGACACAGGGCTGCCCACCCCACCTGATGGACTTAAAGGGCCTGCATTCTCATTGTTGTTGACCATCTGGTTGGCAGGGCAGGTGGTAGAGGTTCCGATGGCGGTTGCGGCGGCGCCGGCGGTGATGGCTTGGGTTTGGGCCTGATTGTCCTTGTCGTAGGTTGCCACAGTGCAGCAACTAGTGCTGCTGCATCCACAATTCAGGGAGCGGGCAGAGCCGCTGGATGAGGGCATATACGTCAGGTTCGCAGCCTTGAGGGATACGACGGTGGTGGCAATGACAGGAGGGTGGCTGTTACTGCCTGGGGCAGCAGAGCCAAGGTAGCTAGAGTCTAAACAAAGGTTGAGATCCTGAGGTCGGACGGGCCTAGACAGTGCCACTACTACCCTGTCGTCTAAAGGAGATGGAGGCATGAGGAGGCTGAAAACTGGCAATTGAAGAAGAACTCAAGACAGTCTGTAAAGAAGGGGAGGGGGAAAGAAAGAATAAAGTCACGTGACACAAAAGGCAGTCTGATCCAAACCCTAGGAACGGCCTTTGCATCCCTCTGAGGGAAGCTGTCCTAAGGGCCCTTTATCATGCCACTCTCAAAGCCCAAAACTCATTTTTATAGATTCGAAGAGGATGTCGACCTGACGGCACCCACCTATTTGGTGACTAAGTCTAAGGTTCCGTGTATGGTCTACACAAATGTTGATGAACAACCTCTCATTGACCTACATGGAAGTTCAGCCTCGGAGAAAGCACAAGCACAAAGAATCAGAAAAGCTGAAGACAGAAAGGAAGGCTCTTCAGAGGCATCTATTCTAGGCCTCATCTCCTGGGCAGAAGCACAGTGCAACCATCTGAGAAAGACCCACTCGTCCACCCTTGCATTCTTTCCATTTAATTCCTTCACCCACTGCAAAGGCAACAGAATGACCATGAGCGCTGGCATGGCTCACCGAAATATACAGCAGCTAAATATACATCAGGGGCGGATGGCAACTTTCGGCAAATCAGAATGGAAGTATCCCCCTAAGTGAATCTCTTTAACTAGGAGCTATTCTTGTTTTGCATTCCTTTGAAAAGCACAACATAGTCATATTAAAACCTCCCATGTTTCCTGGTAGTCTCTTATAAATTAATCTGCATTTTCCCTTTTGTTACAAACGAAATGTCCTGAAACAAAGCCTCAGGCCAAGGAGCCAGATCTGGTAACCCCCAACCCTGGCAGATCCATCACCCTTTGCTCCTTTGCTGCCCACCTCATCTCCCCCCTTCTCCCCTACACCCCCACACTCCTGCCTTTAAGGAAAGGACCACTTCAACTCTGCTCCCTCCTTCAGTTCCCTGTTGGCACAGACTGTGCATCCAAGAGCTTCTCTCAATGGGAGGCAGCCACTGTGTATAATATTTCAATCCCCCACAGATAGACCCCCGCCCCTTGAAGAGGATGAATTCCATAGAAAGGACTTCCCAATTAGCCGGTCCCTGTTAAAGGGGGCAGTGAAGTGTTGCCCAGTGGGTCCATCTCCTGTCTCCTGAGGGGACGCCTGCAAAGGAACAGTTCCTTCCTTCCCGTAGGCACAGGGGCACTCTACAACCCGACCCTGCTGGCTTCTCCTCTATTAAACATGCTCAGAGAAACCAAACCCCATGCAAGAGTCACTCACCTAAACGAACTTTAAGAGATGTCTGGGAAAATGTCATCTATCATCAGTCTACACAGGACCGTCACCATTCTCCGATACAGAGCCAAAGTGTCAAAGGCAGAATCCACACACGCACACACACACAGAGACACGCACCCGACACGTCCACAGATCCCCACGGACTCAGGTTTCTCTTACCCACCTTTGGATGGGAGAGAAGGATTCAACCCCTTCCCTCCCTCCCACCCCTTCCCTCCCTCTCACCCCTTCCCTCCCTCCCTTGCGTAGTATTTTTTTGAAGAGCAAGTACTATTCCAGAAGCTATAACTGTTTCCCAGCTGGACCAAGCGGTGAAAGTCTTTGCTATTGTGTTACCAGGTAGGGAATGTCCCAGGATCAACAGCCCATTTCCTTTGCGAGGGACGCATAAGCGTGCTCGCGGAGACACAGGCTGGGACCCCCATCTCCACACGGAGTGCGCGGCTCACACATACACACATACACACACACACACACACACACACGCCCGGAGTGTATAAAGAGATCTGCATCCCTGCAGCAGAGGGTCGGACCTATATATTGCCCGTGAAAGCGTCCAGACTGGCCCAGAAAACCTCCCAGGGAAACACTAAGCTCTCCCCGCTCCCTTGCTAGTCGTCCTTCCACCTCTAGGCAGTGGCTGGAAAGAAAATTAAGTCGTTAGAGAATGTTACTTCCCCACTCTTGGGCGCTTATCCCCCTTCGCAACATAGCACACTAACAAGCCCCTGGCATTTAAAACTGCCGCAAAGCATCCCAACAAACCTCATTTTCTTCTTCTCCCCAAATCCAAGTAGACTGCAGAGAGAGTAAACGCACAGGACAGCGTGAGCCAACAGCCGGAACCCTTTAACCTCACCTGCTGTGGCTCCCCGTGAGCATCGCATCACACACACACACACACACACACTCACACCGCCTTACACTCCCACGCTCTCAGGAGTAGCCGCGGTGACTTCCACTTACTTCAGAAATAAGTGTAGCCCTCCACCATCTGGCGCTCCGCTTCAGCTAAGGATTCGCCCATTCAGCCCCCATTCACTTGGCTTCATTGATCTCCAGCAGCAACATAGTTACTTTCTCTTTTGCTACACTGTAAATGTAAGGTTCTGAGGGGGCGGGCCGGCTGCCGACCGACGGCACGTTGGGCCAATAGGAATCCGGAGAAAGCTGACCGCTACCTCACAGAGGCCCGCGGCCAATGGACAGCCGGGGGGGAGGAGCCGGGGGCGTGGCCTCGTCTCTTTAAGGAGGGTTTATCCAACGCCGCTCCGGGTCCTCAGCGTTATAACACGGGCGGTGATGTCATTGGCAACCAATCAAAAACTTAAAAGGGCCAGCCGGGGCCCGCGCGGAGCAGCTGCTCTCTATTTACATGTAAACCGAACCGGCTGGATGCAGTTAACCCTTTCCGGGGCTGAAGTGTCAATGGGCCGGACTCGCAGCTCGGGCTTAAAACTGGCTCTGTCCCTTTGCCCGGATCCCCTTGCGGCCCCTAGCCCGGGGGCAGATCGCGCTTTCTTTTTCCTCCCTACTCAGGACGGAAGATCAAAAGTGTCGGAGTAACTTTCTAAAGGCAAGAAACTACAATCGCCGTCCCCCGGTGGAGAAACCGGGTTCTCCTAGTCGCTCGAGGTGCTTTGACAAACCCTAGACGTCGCCGAGCCGCCTGCGGTGGGACCGACGTGAGCTAGCAGCCTGGGGCGTCGCTTCCGCACCGGCCCGCGAGCACCGGCCACGCGCTCGGGGCCGGGGCACGGGCGCAGCTGGCGAGCCGGCCGGCAGTCCCCGGAAAGCGAGGCTCACCCAGCCAAGCTGCGCCCCGCGTCTTCGAGCCGCCCCGCTCGGCTCCGCGCCGCCGGGAAGCGTCGGCCGCCCGCCCGCAGATGTCGCTGCCCCTCTGGCTGCCCTAGTGCTACCCCGCGCGGCAGTGGCGCGGCGCCCTCTGACTCGCTTGCATTTGCGCCCCGGTCACGCCCCCGCCGTCCCCGGCCCGCTTCCCGGGGCTCGGCCGGGAGCACGAAGGCGGCGCTGCGGAGGGCTGCTCAGAGGCGGCGGCCTGGGTCCAGGCCAGAAGCGGCAGGGAGCGCGCCCACTAGGCCGGGCGTCGCGGGGCTCGCCGTGCGCTCGCCACACCCCCGCGGCCGCGTCTCCGGCCGGGCGCGCAGGGTCCCATCTCCTGGCCTGCCGCCCGCCGTCCCCTCGCCCTCAGCAGCCGCCCCGCCACCCCGCAAGGCCCCAGGCGAGCCGAGGACAGCTAGCACGGCGCTTCTGGAACACCACCGCTGGAGGAAAGGAGCTGGAGCTCAGTGTAAATAACGAGATCGAGTGTAGCCAGCGGAGCGTCGAGGAGGCGGCGCCGCCCCTCTGGGTTTTCCAGACCTTTTTTTTCTTTTCTTTTTTTTTGCCGTCCGCTGGGTCGCAGGCCCAGGCATGCGTCCCGAGGAAAAGCGTGGGGGGCGAGGCAGGCCGGCTTGCGCCTGGGCACGAAAATATCAGGGAAACTGCGGGAAAGTTGTCTTGGGGTACGCAGAGGAGTGGAGATGACAAGATGAACTACGGAGAGCCTGCATCAAAGAACCCTCAGGAAATAGAGCTTTTCCTTTTCCCTCTCCTGTCTCAGAGAGCCAGAAGCGAAGGAGTTTAATAATGACAATGGAGTACATTATATTAGGAGCACTATAGAATATTTGGCTATGAGTTTTCTCTCTTACTAGATTGAAGGTGTTTGGAGACATACTTAAGGCTCCAGGCCTATTAAGTAAGCTAAGTGGCAGCGACATATTCATATAATTGCTTTCAGTGCAGATCTAAAATCAGAAGATGCCAAGAGTTGGCCAGCTACACGCTCAAAGAGCTACTAAGAGAAATCCCCTTTGGTTCCTCTGGGGTGGGGGGGGAATATATGTATAATTTTTACATATGTGCATACACATACAGTCCAGCTTTCACACCCATGTTTCCACGTGCAGTAAATGCAAACAATCATCTTAAAAAGGAAAGGGTTTTGGGTAGCCCCTTCTGCATTCACACACCAACACACATACACATTCATGCCCTTAATGATAACTAATGAGTACTTAGGGCACACCCTTTCTTTGGTCCTTACACCTTGGGGATCAGCAGGTCCTGGCCAAGGAACTGGTTCTGGGTAATTTCATAGAAATCAGAAAAGAAGTTCCCAGAGGGTCTACCCTGGATCTATTTGGAGCTTTAATAGCTTGCCTTTACCTAACCATAGACAATTATTGAAAAATGTTTGCTAATTCAGGGTCAGAAAGTTCTGGTTTTAAGTCCTGATTCTCTCATCTGTAGTGTCTGTTCATCCAGAGTCACTGTGTTTATTTATCTGTAAAATGGTAACACCCCAGCCCAGAAGGAAAAGGGAAAAGTCCTGGTGCGAGTGCTGGGGGCAAGGGGTGGCAGGAGGGGACACCATGATGACTCTGCTAATAAAAGACATTCAGTAAAAAAGCATTGTCCTCGCTTCCGGAAACTAGGTGCCTCTGTTTAAAAGCATTTGTGATCTCTAGATTATGAATTCATTGCTAATGCCTCACAACCTAAACCCAAACAAAGTAGGGATTTATACAATTGCAGAAGAGTTTATAACAGCTTTTCCCACAGACCCAGAAGGGGAATGTCACTTCAAAAACAAATTTAACTCACTTAATGAGATAATTATTTTATTATGGTTTCAAACTAGCGGATTATTATAATTTAGTTGACTAAGAGTCAAAGCCATCCAAGCTGAAAAATTAGGAAAAATGGCAAAATTCCTCATCATTTATCAAACTTGAAACATGGAAGAATTACCAGATCATTAACATACACAAACATGTAATTATTTTTTTAATTAAGCATCTATAAAGGTATAGCTTATGTTCAAATTATAGAGTGTAGAAAACAGATTACAGATGGCTATTTTTTTCAGTCGTTACACTTCTGAGCTGCTTTTGTACAAAAAGAGGTGATTTTGTTTCTTTTCTTTCATTTTTTTTTTGAGTCATAAATGTGAAAACACTATCTCAAGTACTGCCCATAGATTTAAATTTGTAATACCAGCCAGCCAATGGCTATGAACCTGATCTGTATAGAAATAGCCAGCAAAGACTTAATGTTCAATTTTAGTCCCAAAGAAACAACAAAGCATCTTCAGTGTATTTGAGTGTTCTAACATGATTATGCTGAGCCATATCTTTGTTCCAACAAACATCATGAGGAAAATACTGTTTTGGTGGAAAGCACTACGTGTTAAAGCCAAAAGATGAAGATAACTTAGGGCAACATATAAGATGTAATATGGATAATGTTGAAAAAATGTATTAATTAAATGGCATCCTTAATGTGCCCTCAAATGGTTAAGTGTGTGGGATGATGGCAGAAGTTAGGGACCGGTGTGAGAGCTGGGTTTTCAAAATAATCTTCAAGGTCGAGATGGATTCATGGAGGTACTAGAATTAAGGCAGAGAAAGGCTTAAAGAAAACTTAGAAATAATACATCACAAGATAAAGGTGATAGTAAATTACCAAGAAGTGGGGAATGAGCTGAGGGATAGAAAGGTGAGGTGTCCGAGGAGCTGAGGTCATTGAGGCCGGCCTGGGGAATCATCCCGAAGCACTTTCCAGGCCAGAGAAAGGCTGGTGAGAAGGATCCCCTAAAAGAAGTGGCCACTGCTGTGTTTGTGGGGTGTTGAAAACAGAAGCCGGCCCATCTGCTTGTCTCACTATCCACGAGTTTGGACACAGGAGGCCTGCAGATCTTTCTCATTAAAGTCATGGGTAGGTTGAACCTGTGACTCTGGAAAAGGCTCTGAGACATGTGAGGTTCTGTATCTGCGTTTTCCAGGACGGTAGCCGTTTGCCACATGTGACTGCTGAACACTTGCAATGTGACAAATACGAATTTAAATGTGATGTAAGTTTAAAATACACGCAGGATTTTGAAAACTTCATGTAAACAATGTAAACTATCTCAACTATTTTTATGTCCATTACATGTTGAACTGTTTGGATATGTCAGGCTAAATAAAAATTTTTTTAAGATTTTATTTATTTATTCGAGAGCGAGAGAGAGCATGAGCAGGGGGAGGGGGAGGAGCAGAGGGACAAGCAGACTCCCTGCTGAGTGATTGAGTGGGGCTCAATCTCAGGACCCTGAGCTCATGACCTAAGCCAAAGGCAGACACTTAACTGACTGAGCCACCCAGGCGCCCCTAAATAAAATACGTTCGTGAAATTAATTTTACCTGTTTCTTTTTACCTCTTAGAATATGGCTATTAGGAAATTGGAAGACTTATGCACTTAATGTCTTTTAAAGTGTGGGCAGTGCTGTTCTAGGGCCTATAATCCCTCCTTTGATTTGAGGTCACTTTGGTGCCAAAGGCACCAGAACCACAGAATGTTAGACCCGAAGCGGACTTAGAGCGTATCTAGGCCAGTGGTTTTCAAACTGTGTTAGGATGAGCCGCAGGGAATGGAGACACCAGTGCCAGGGGAAGGGTAAAGCCAGAGCCCCGGTGGTAAGCTGGAGGAGCTCTGAGACCGTGCCCTCACCCCCCACCCCCCACTTGAGATGTATTCTTCTGTTCCTCAGACTCCCAAAGTAAGATTTCATCTGAAGAAAGAACTCCGGTTGGTGTTTTGTTTTGTTTTGTTTTGTGTTGTTTTGTTTTGTTTTGTTTTGTGTTGTTTTGTTTTGTTTTGTTTTGTTTTGTTTTAATCCTGGCCCATCATTTTACCTGTAAGGCACCTGGAGGCCTAGGGAATGGCAATGACCTGGCCGAAGCCATGCTTGACCTCAGAACTCAACCTCAACTTCATCTCAAGGTCCAGTGTGACCTCTATAGTAGAGGAAGTGACTGACCCGTTGGGGACTAATAAACTCCCTGTCTCAACTAAGGCGACTGGTAACGTTTCCAAGCTCTTCCTCCCCCCCCACTCGTCCCTCCATTTGTGACCTCGGAAATACCTCCTGCTCTTTGTCAAAACAGATTCTGGCTAGGTCCACGTGTGTGGATCATTGACACAAACTTCTTTTCTTATGAAAATACCAAACAGAAAACTCACTGGTGGTTGGTTTCCAGGAACGCGTTGCTCTGGGATGGAGGGTCTATTATTATTATGTGTTGCTACATCAAAGACTTAACATTCTCCCCTTTGCCAGGCTGAGCGATCATCTTCTCATTAGAAAATGCTGTCAGACCCACAGTGGCTCAGCCCCAGCAGGCTGTGACTGAGAGCTGTGAAGGGACCTCCTGGGATGCGAAGACAAGCCCAAGCCTCGGAGGTAAACACGCCCTCTAAGCATTCCTCAAGCCCCTCTGACCTGGGTCAGGTCTAACTTGAAGGAATTAATCTAACATCCGCAGCATCTTTTAGTCCTGGATAGAACGAGCTCTTTCACACGGCCCAGTGTGTCACACTGTGCCTTCCTTATCTTTACAAATTAAACAGGGACTGAACCGGCTTTAAAGATCTGGCATTTGGAAAATAAGAATAACGGGTGCGGAGTCTTGTTTCGTCCTGTGCCCAGCACTGCTGCAAGTGATCTACGCGCATTAACTCACTCAAAGTTTCACATCCGCATCGTGGCTATAAGTAAGTACTACTTTTATTAGCCTTAATTGAAAGATGAGGACACAGAAATACAGTCGGGTGAAGAATCTGCCCCGGGTAACACAGCTACAAAACAGCAGAGGCAACATTTGAACCCAGACAATCCGGCGCCAGAACATCTGCTTTTAACCATTATGTGTGATTTAATTCACTCTCTCTGTGATTTTATAAACTTCTATCGTATTTGCCTCCATCTCCAGACTGCCGGCGTAGTTTTAATTGCCTCTTTGTGAGAATTCGCTGTTTTTTCCTCTGCTTTAGCCTGAACTTCTTTGGAGTCCCTTATGTCCTCACATGGACTCTCTCGCTGCTGGATCCTCCAAGTTTGGGATGGGATCAAAACCTCCACTTTGTTTCCAGAATCCTCCCAGAATAGCGCTCTAAACTTGGTCAGTGTTTTGGTCGCTGCTGCAGGCAGCAAGGAAAAGCCTAAGACAGCTCCGTTACCCAGACCTGGACTAGTCCACGGTCCCATCCCCAAGCCAGGCACTGGGGCTAGTGTGGAGTGGAACATGAGCTCGGGAAGTTCCCGGTGAATGAAGAAACGCGCGGCTGAATGATCGGAGCATGTTTCTTACGCATACCCTTGAACTGTTTTTCCCTAGATGAACACCCTGGCTCGTCTGATGCCTTTGAAGCTACTGATCTGGGCCTTCTGCCATGGGGAAAAGTTAAGGCACCTCTGAGGTCCCTAAATCTAACCCTCTTCTGAATTACTTATGCAGATATTAACCAAATGTCTATCCCTACGGAGCCCCATTGTTTGTGCATCCCTTTGTTTGCTTACCATATTCTCCCCCTTCATAGTTTAACTTCAATTTCTTTTTCTCCTGGCTTCTACGGAAATACCAACATCTTTCTCATTACCATCCATCTCATTATGATCCGTATCATACTCAAATTTTGCATCTGTCAGCACTCTGTGCACTGTGATCATCTTCCATGCTCAGGAAAATTTCGCCTTTCGTGTTTGCTGAGTTTTAGCAGAAGGAAGGCATGTTCCTTTTCTCTTTCAACATCTTCCCTTTTGTGGCATTCAAAGGCATCCGTTTTCATGTGCTCCCCTCCCAGCCGGGCAGCTCGGCCAGTGTTTATTTTCCAGCATGTGACGGATGCTGATGAATAGATTTTTCAGAAAGAGGCATTTAATGCAGACCCGTGCCTGGAAGCCCGCAAGTTCTTCGTCCTACTGGGAGTGGGTGATGTGCTCTTAAAAACATGCTGTTCCGGTTCTGGACTAGACGGGGAGCAGTGACCTGAGAAGTCCTGTTTCTAGTGTTCTGTGAAGGTGGCCCATGTCCCCCTAGGCACCTAGCTTGGGGGTGGGGGTGTTCAGTGTTGCCCCTGATTTATGTGGTGGATAAAGCAACCACTTTAGAATTACATTCTCGGCTTGCAAGCACTAAGAATGCACAAGTGGCAGAAGAGTCCCTTTCTGGGTGAATTGAAGTGTCCGCCATGGGCTGAGTACTGAGCCCACTGGAACACCCGGGCATGTAATAGATGTTCAAATAAATGCAGGTCATGTCAGGTCGTGTCAATGCAAGATATTCACAAGTAAGAGTAAAATCCCTGTTGAAGTCGACTAGATTTGTAGTTCAAGCAGGAATCTTAGAGAAGAAGAAAATGTTATCGATGCCATAAACTTCCAGGTCACAAAAAAGTTTAGAATTTAAAGAAGATAAATAGATTGGATCAGAAGGTGAACCCACAGAGCTGGTGCTGTGCATCATTCATCTGCCAACGCATGGAGCTTGGGACAGGTGTACGTAGGGGACACGTTAAGATGTGTAATTCACAGGGAATTCTTAGCCACCCCCAATGCTGCCTTTTGCAATTCTTATTCCTAGGAACCAGGAAAATGGATACTACTTGATAAATCGCTATTCTGAATTTTAAACTGGATTAATAACAACAACCAATCCAATGAAGTGTTTTCTCTATATTCTTCACAGAACAGAAATGCCAGCAGATTCTGGTTCCCTTTTCCATGCATCATCCCAATCCTCATGTAATACGTGAGTTCTCGAGAATGTGGATAAAGAAGTTAGATATTCAGACATTTTGCCCATCAAGATCATCCAGCATATTCCACCGATGGTTGCTTCTAGCCCGTCTAGCATTTGGAACTACTTTCTAGAAGGTCAAACTTTTGCTTTCCCACTTTCTGCCCTCCAATCATCAAAATTAGTTGTGGAAGGAAGAAGAAAGGACCAAAAGAAGGAAGGAGAGAAGGCAAAAGGAACACAGGGATGGCTGGGAATTTTTGTTCTGTTTATAATTTTTTTGCTTGTATTTTTGACTGCAGGGTTGGGAGGTGTATATTTGGGCAGAGAGAGAGCAAAGAGTGGACAAGTAGAGGAAATGTTGCCAATTCCAGACATTTGTGTTTTCACAAGCAAGACAGACGGGAACAGAATCTGGCCACAGCAAGCAGTTTTGAATGCTTTGCAGCAAACACATGGTGGCCCTGATGCTGAATCTGGCGGTCCCCAGCAGACACTGGACCCCCTCACCTGGGATGGGAAGGAAGCGGTAGGGCTGTTGGTCTTGATGCATCTCTCCGAGGGGCAGCTCTGACTCAGGCAGCAACAGTCTGCTCCTGTGCCCAGCCATGGGGCCTCAAGGATGAAAGCATTTAGTCTCTGCCTCTGGAAAAGCTGAATGAGGGGACATTTCGGGATGTTCCAGTACACGCCCGGAGCCACTGTATTCGAACCCAGGACAATCCCAAAGACAAGTTTCTCTGATCTCACAATATGAGGAGTAGATTGTGCTTCTCTCCTATGAGGGTGCAGAGCATTTCCCTCTGTGTGTTTAAGCTACCATGATTTTTACCTCTGATGATTCATTTCATGTGTCAACTCAGCTGGGCTATGGTGCTAAGATAGCTGGTCAAACATTATTCTGGATGTTTCTGTGAGGGTTGTTTTTTGGATAAGACTGACACCTAAACTGATGGACTTTGAGTGAAGCAGATTATTCTCCATAATGTGGGTGGGCCTCATCTAATCAGTTGAAGGCACCAAAGATTGATCTCCCCCAGGCAAGAGAGAATTCTACCAGCAGGTGGCCTTTGCACTTCAACTGCAACAGGGGCTCTTCCTAGGTCTCCAGTCTGCCGGCCCATATTGCAGATTTTGGACTTGCCAGCCTTCTTAATCACATGAGCCAATTCCTTAAAATAAATCTCTCTCTATATATATTATACATAGGCCCTTTGGTTCTATTTCTCTGGACAACCCTGACCAATATACCTTTCTTCCTTTTATGGACAAAGCAGAGGAAAGCCTAGGAGATGCACATTGTGTCATGTGTTAACCCATCAATTTTGATGATTGGAGGGCAGAAAGTGGGAAAGCAAAAGTTTGACCTTCTAGAAAGTAGTTCCAAATGCTAGACGGGCTAGAAGCAACCATCGGTGGAATATGCTGGATGATCTTGATGGGCAAAATGTTTGAATATCTTAAATATAAGATAGAAAATCTTTTTAGGGGCACCTGGGTGGCTCAGTTGTTTAAGCGACTTGCCTTCGGCGCAGGTCATGATCCCAGGGTCCTGGGATCGAGTCCCGCATCGGGCTCCTTGCTCAGCGGGGAGCCCACTTCTCCCTCTGCCTCTGCTGCTCCCCCTGCTTGTGCTTTCCCTCTCTCTCTTTCTCTGACAAATAAATAAAATCTTTTTGTAAAAAAATATTTTTAAAAAACTTAATCTAAGATAGGATAACTGATACAGAAGGAAAACAAAGTTCCCACCCTACCCTGCCCCACCCCTCACAATTTATTGGGAAAATGTAGAAAATCCCATTTGGCTTTGGATTCTAAAGCAACCTAGAGATTGAAAAGATAAAAATAACCCCGGAGTTATGTTTCTGAGCTCCTTATTTGTGTCCATTTAGCCTGAAGGAAGAAAGATATGAATATGTTTGCTTTCCCCCAAATGCATATTTAATCTTTATCTAAACATCCTGAAATTGGAGCTTCTCAGGAGTTTCCATAGTAAGTACAGATTGTTTTCTCAGTTTTCTATCAAGAGCCATTTTAAATCACAGAACTAATGTTGCAGTTACTTAATTCTTGTTACTTTTGCTTTTCTAAGGTAATTGATATGCAATTGGATCATTATAAGATCTCAGCATAGGAGCCTAAAGAGTGGACTTCTCAAAATGAAGAGGTCGCAGTCACAAAAGCACATCGGAGATGAAAGCGTCCTCTATTTCTGCAGCTACACAGTGTTTTCAGTTTCCCTGGCTCTTTATGAGGAATGTGTGAGGAGCTTGACTCCAAATCTACAACTCTGCTTCATCCTCCCCAGTTTCTAGCATGCCAGAAGCCTGTTCTCTAGACCAGAGCATCTCCAACTCTAGGTTCACATAGATTACCGGGGTATCTTATAAAAATGCTGGCTCTGATTCAGTAGGGTGGAGATGGGACCCAAGATTCTACATTTCCTAATGCACTTCCCCGTGATTTTGATGGAGCTGGTCCACAGATCACACATCTGGACCCAGACCATCCAATTCAGTAGCCACCAGCCACGTGTTCCTCTTTGAGCATTTGAATTGGGGCTAATCTGCATTAACATTGACTCTAAGTGTAAAATACATAACAGGTTTTGAAGATTCAGTAGGAAAAAAAGAACAAAATATCTCATTAATAATTTAATCTTGATTACATGTTGAAATAACATTTTAGAAATATGAGGTTAGGGGCGCCTGGGTGGCTCAGTTGGTTAAGCGTCTGCCTTCGGTTCAGGTCATGATCTCGGGGTCCTGGGATCAAGCCCCACCTCGGGCTCCCTGCTCAGCGGGAAGCCTGCTTCTCCCTCTCCCTCTGCCTCTCCCCCAGCTCATGCTCTCTCTTGCTGTGGCTCTCTCTCTCTCTCAAATAAATAAATAAAAATCTTAAAAAAAAAAATATGGGGTGAAATTGGGCGCCTGGGTGGCTCAGTCGTTAAGCGTCTGCCTTCGGCTCAGGTCATGATCCCAGGGTCCTGGGATCGAGTCCCATATTGGGCTCCCTGCTCCGCGGGAAGCCTGCTTCTCCCTCTCCTACTCCCCCTGCTTGTGTTCCTGCTCTCACTATGTCTCTCTCTGTCAAATAAATAAATAAAATCTTTAAAAAAAAAAATATGGGGTGAAATAAAATACATTACAATTACTTTCACTTTCTTCACTTGCAATGACTTTTTTTAAATGGAGTTACTAGAATATTGTCAGTTAACATAGATTGTTTGCATTTGTGGCTTACGTTTAGTGTCTTTTGGAGAGTTCTGCTCCAGATCAACAGAGCCTAGACGTTTCTGTAAGGGAATGGATTCCCTACCCTTATGGTTCCTTTTCACCAGGCACTGAATTCATCTCTTTTTGTTTTTTGAGAGAGAGTGTGTGTGAGTGGGGGTGGGGGGTGCAGAAAGAGAGAGAGAGAGAGAATCCCAAGCAGTCTCCACCCTCAGCGTGGGAGTCCAACAGGAGGCTCGATCTCAGGACCCCGAGTCCACAACCCGAGCCAAAATCAAGAGTTGGACATTCAACAAACTGAGCCCAGGCTCCCCCGAATCCACCCCTTAATCCATCTCCGTGGGTCTCAGAACTGATGCTGTGGTGCGTATCGCTGCATCCCTCGCCCCACCCCTTTCAAAGATGGGTTGGTCATCTGACTGCTTGGCCATCTTGGGTCCTTCAGTCAGGGTTGTGCTCTCTGGCAAGACCTAGCCCAAAATGACACAGAAACCCTCTCAAAAATTCATTAATGGGGCTCTCGCGTTCCTCCCAAAGTCTGTGACATACGTAGAGCCTTTGTAAGGGACAAAGTCTCTTAGCAAAAATAGCATGGGCTTTAGAACCAAGAGACGCTGGAGTTTAATTTGATCACGGGATTAATTAGTTAATTGAATAAGCCACTCTGGGCCAGTCTTTTAGGTGCTAGGGATTCGGTGGTGAACAAAAGTAACACCTTCTCTGCCCTAAAGAGCTTAAAGTTTAGAAGAGAAAACAGGCATTAAGCCAGAAAGCACATGAATAAATAGACCACAAAATACAGTTCCAGCATCTCTTGTTTTCATGTGCGAGCGTTCCTTATCCCTTCTGAGCCTCGGTTGGGTGTTTGGAACGGGAATAAAAGCACCCGCTTCCAGGGGTCTGTGAGGATTAGAAAGAGTGATGACATTGGTGCACGTAGCCTTATGCCCAGCACACAGTAGGTGCCTGGCTAAATAAGAACAAGGAGCCCGGATCCTATTTATCTGTTGGCTTATTTATATGCTGCCCTGTGATGGGTAAGTTTATGTGTCAACTTGACTGGGACGTGGGACGCCCGGAGAGCTGATAAACATTATTTCGGGGTGTGGTTTGTGACGGATGTTTCCAGAAGAGATTAGCATTTGAATCAGCAAATAGGAAAGAAGATAGCTCTCGCCCTCAGGGGAGGGTGTCATCCAGTCCATTGAGGATCCAAATGGAATCAAGAGGTGAAAAAGAGCTAATTTCTCTCTTCCCCTGCTCGTGGACCTTAGAGCTTCGGGTTCTCTGGCCTCAGACTCCAGGACTTACACCCATGACCACTCCCCCACCTCCCCACCCCACTACAAGGTGGGTTCTCAGGCTTTGGAACTTGGACTGAATTATATTCTATCACCAGCTTTCCTGGGTCTCCAGCTTGCACTTTGTGGGACTGCTCAGCCTCCATAAGCCTATGAGCCAATTCCTATATAAATCTCCTCTTTGATATATCTAAATATGTCCTGTTGGTTCTGTGTCTCTGAAGAGCCCAGGAGAGCACACTGCCTCATCCCCAAAGCGTTTGCAGTAACTGGTTAGGCTGTTGTCACATTGCAACAGCCTCCACTCAAACTTCTTGACATGTCCTAAATCAATTCTTGGCACATAAGAAGCATTCAACAAACATTTCTGGGATCAAGCTATACCTGCAACAGACCCCTTGCAAGAGTCCTAGCACAAACCTCCTCATTTGCAGAAGATGCTAGAAGCCAGAGTTGACGCAACTTACCCAGGAACACATTTTCAGTAATCCCTCTGGAAAAGAAAACACTGATCATATCTGCTAGGCACCTGTGGACGGAGAAGAGTTTGTGGAAGTGCAGTCGGAGAGAAGAAAGAGGACAATGGGGACCAGGTTGCGGAGAAGCAGGGCGGTGGAGGCCAAGGGGCCGTGGAGGTGAGGAAGTGGACACGATGTCAAGGACTCCTCTTTCAGGAGGTTTGGTGATTAAGGAAAGGAGGGAGCCAAGAGCTCCATGGACGAAGCACTAGCACCAGGGGGCTTTCTGTTTGTTTTAGAGCAGGAGACTCGAGCACAGTAGAGGCTGAGCTGAGTTGCTGGTTGAAATGAGGTGTAGACAGTACAAGAGAGGAAGAGAGCAGCTATGACCCCCAAGCCCAGGCAGAAGGAGGATGGGTGAATGGGTGGGCAGAACAGGGGCAATCGGCAGCGTTAGAAAGTAAGGGGGCACCTTGGCTTCTGAGATGAGTAAGGAATGTGATACACATTCAGTTCTATGTTGAGTGGAGAGAAGGACCATTTAAGAAGTGAAGAAGGAGGCAGGACACTCTGGGAGAGTGAGGAGGGCATCATATGCTGGTGTTCTGCCTGGACTTCCAGCCCAGACTCTCCTGAACTTACAAACCAGACCCAGGCTTCTCGAAATCTGGTCCGTGGACCAGTGCCAGACCACACACTGTTTGTTGCTGGTCTAAATTCAGAGAAAGAGCTTTGTGTCCGAATGCAAATAAACAACATTGCTAAGCACGCTGTTTGGTTCAACTGAATTTTTTCCTCTGTCTGAAAGGAGCAGAACATTAATCTACCTTCTAGCTGAGCTCCTTTTCTCATCACAGCGCACAGAGAAGGTACTTTTGGGTAACTCTGATCTGTACAGTCTCCTCCTGACAATTCAGCCTCGATACCCCACAGACCCCTCTCACCAAACTGAATTCATCACCTTAGCTCCCAAACTTGCTCCTGCTTCTTTGCTGTCTTCCTCAGTGAGTCAGTGTCTCCCTCTGACCAGGTCTCCAAGCCAGAAATGTCAGGGAGGGTCATTTATCTCACACCCCCCTCTCCAATCTTGACCAGTCATTCATCAGCCTGGTGGATACTCCCCTCTACATATAGCTCTCAAGTCCACCTTCTCTCCGTCCTCATTCTCACTTGAATGAACGAATGATGTCAAGGTAGAAAGGGACAACTTAGTTGACTGCGTACTGAGCAGAGGTGATGAAATGCTGCCTGACTATGGTCAAGGTGGTCTCAGAGCCCAGACTGAACTAAGCCTGTAAATGGAGTCACGGAACTCCATCCAGCAATAGAGGTGGGGGCTGGAATCAGGCAGGCCCTTCCTGAAAACCTTCCACTAGGTGTGGCTTCTCTCACTGAATCTGGTTCCATTCACGAAAGGTCTCCTGGATCCCATCAAAAGCAGCTTCGGCCAAGACCATCTTTCAAGTCAAAACTCCTACCACCTGTGCATATTGTCAGCTACTTTTCATTTCTAGGCTTCCTGGTTTCGCTCTCTTCCAACCCAAGTATCACTATCCTCCCAACCCCCACCAACACCACTACCATTTCGGCTTTTGCCCTTGACTTAGACCCTGTTACTTAAAATCTCGTAGTTTCCTTTACATTCCTGTAGCATATGACTTGCAGAATCTGGCCCCAGATTGCAACATAGCAATAGATGGGAAGAAAGACCCACGTCTGACACTCTACCCTGGTCTTTAGGACTCCACTGTCTATGTTGTGGTGTTGTCACTTTATGCCAAAAGAAAGATAGGTAGGACAGAGAAGGGGTGGGGGGAAGCTAGCACAGTCATTTGGAGCCAAATAATAGATTATAGCTGGAAACTCCCGTCTTGATTTGGCTCAAGGGCCACAGCTATATTTGGCTGGCCCCTGATTGACATAATTATTATTGCCAGAAAGTAATTTTAGAAAGACCTTAAAAGGAGGACATGGGTGATTAAAGTTCTAATAATAACATTTCTAAAAAGTCTGGGTTAATGAATCTGTAACACAGGTAAAAGAAAGGAGGCTTCAGGTGTTCAGGGATTAGTACCCGGGACTGAACTTGGAAAAAAAAAATTTCTGTTGGGGAGTCAAGTAGGGCAGGCATAGATCACATGCCCCTAAGAAGTCATGTGGAAACAGAGAGAAATGTTTCACAAAACAAATAATATTTTAAATCCATTCACTGAGCATCCCTTATGTAAGGGCGCCGTACCAGTCCCTTTGCGGGATTCCCATACGTGTGAATAGGGCTGGTCCGAACATTAGCCTAGGCATTCTGGTTCTTTATGGCCAGCGTTAATTGGCTGATGCCAGTTGTTAAATATTTTGAATGCCACCCTTGGATATAAGGCAAACTTTCTGTCCTAAAATAGCTTACAGTTTACAGGATGAGATACGCCCACGAGTAACTACAGTGCAATGCTGTCTCCTAATAATGGCTACAATTTTATTTCGTGTTGTCCTTTACAACGTGATTTCAGACCCTTTATCACATTTGAACTTTACAACAGCTCCGAAGTGCATGTTCCTATCCTCATTTTGCAGATAAGAAAGCATGAAGTTCAAGGAAGGAGGCAGACTTTCACATTGTACAGAGCAATAACTCGTCCTGGCTCGACAGCATCTGATTTTCCCTCCCGTCCTTACCCCCAGTGCCCATGGCCTCCCTACTTAAAAGAGATTCATGAAAGCAAACAATTGTTTATTTCATGAATTAAGTCTTGATTTCTAAATACAGATTTTTATACCCAATAACCACATGAAGATCAGCTTTGTAGATCATCCTGATAGAAAGATTTTAAAAAAAAAGTCTCATTCTGGGGTACCTGGGTGGCTCAGTCGTTAAGTGTCTGCCTTAGGCTCAGGTCATGATCCCGGGGTCCTGGGATGGAGTCCCGCATCGGGCTCCCTGCTCAGCAGGCAGTCTGCTTCTCCCTCTCCCTCTGTGTGCTCTCTCTCTCTCTCTCAAATAAATAAAATCTTTAAAATATATATATATAAAAAAATAAAAAGCCTCATTCTGAGAAACACGTTGCCACAAAGCTCAGGTCACACACATTCAGGAAGCACAGAATGCCTTCAGGGACCTCAACTAAGCAGTTATGTGTAAAATAAACAAACAAATGCAAAACAAAACAAAAAAGCAAGGGTGATGTGAGTGGATTGCAGAGGGAAGAACAAAACTAAATAAGCAAGCCAGCAAACAAAAACACAATAGCCTTAAAGATTAAAAAAAAAAAAAGTGCCCAGTTATCTGGGGACCAGACCTGCCCCCGTGAACAAGCTTCAGCATGTTGCCGTAGCTCAATACAGAACCATAGTAGGTGTTCCTCATCCCAGCCCAGAGAAAAAGAGGTTAGATGCTACAAGAGAGTGTGGATGCCTGCAGAAATAAGCTTTGTTTTCTGGGACCTCGCTCATGCAGAGTACCTCATTCTCCAAGGGCCCCAGACATGTACAGCTGCTTTGAAAGCACCTCAGGCATTTAGAGAAATGGTCACGAACAGCATGCCAGTTGACTACGGGGAGAAAAACAAAATATCTCTCGCGTGAGTGATGCCTACAGTCTACATAATGGCTTGTCCAATGCTCCCGATACAGGAGGATGTGCAGATCCAGGCTCTCAGAGGTGACCCTCTGGCCGATTTCCTGCTCGCCTTCTGCATCTGGCATGCATTTTAGCAGCATTCCATTCATATTCATCCCCCGGAATGATTTCTTTCATGAAACCTTACAGAAATACTCTGTAAGGGTGGGAAGGAAACTTAGAAATAATGCACCCCCTCCTTTTTTCAGAAAAGGAACGTGGAATTTACAAAAGTGAGATGACTTATTCAAGGTCACCAAAGAGGTGAGTTACAAAATTAATATTAAAGACTATCGTCTCTGGTTGTAGTGACTAGACGTTCGTTAATTGCCATGTTTGAAAGAGTCTTATTATCAAACGACTCGTGAAACCAGTAACTCCACTAGGTATTAAGGCATCAGTCACGGAAATGAGGCCACCTTATTAGTACCCGCTCACTGGAACATCCTGTTCTCTATATAAGGTGAATTTCTGAAAAGTTGGGCATATGCACACTCCTTATTATTTAGATTCTATTTTGCACATACTCGCAGATCTCTTTTTGATGCATCTTTGAAGGGACTCCAGAATAAACTTTGGCTATGAAGCAAAGCAGCTTCTTACAGCGAATATTTGCTGCCCAAGCCATTCTTTTGACAGCGCTGACTGTGCTTATCTTCAGGGCTGGCATCCCATTATCATCAGCGCGATCAGGTGGGCATTTTGGTCACTGATTCATTCACTTTGCCACCAGAGGGGCCCAAAGGAAACCTCTCCGGGACAGGGGGCATTTGTCTATTTTGTTCAGTCCCGGGTGCCCAGGATTTAGACTCAGCCTGGAACACAGGAGGGGCACAACACGGATCTGATGACCAAATAAAGAAACATTCAGAAAGGGAATTTCGAGCCCTGGCTCATCTCTGTCACGGTATCCCCCTCCACAGAAGCTCCTCCTGCCTGTGAGGAGTGTGGCCATACAGCTACGAAGCACCACTGCCCTGCCGTCCTGGCCCCTCAGACAAGCTGGCTTTGACTTCTCCTTCTCCTGACCTGAGCAACCAGCCCACCAGCTCAGCAAGTCAGAGACGTGGGTCTCAGCTCCTGTGACCATCATCTAGGTCTTCTCGGAATGTGTTCTTCTTCCCGCTCTAACCCATCTCTCATCTCGGGGAGAATGTCCGCATCCACCATTAAGGAGTCGAAGCAACCCTTCCATGGGGGCAGGGAAGAGAGCTGCTCATTATGGGCAGGTGCAACTCAGTGTCTTGGGGCCCCTGTTAAGTCAGAAATGCCCTCTCTGCATGGGAAGTTCACCCAGAGTTACAGGGTGCATCACAATCACTTGTGGAGACAGGATGGCATAATAGTTAAGAACGTGGCCTTGGACTACTGGGTATTTACCCCAAAGATACAAATGTAGGGATCTGAAGGGGTACGTGCACCCCGATGTTTATAGCAGCAATCTCCACAATAGCCAAACTGTGGAAAGAGCCAAGAAGTCCATCGACAGATGAATGGATAAAGAAGATGTGGTATAGATATACAATGGAATATTATGCAGCCATCAAAAGGAATGAGATCTTGCCATTTGCAATGATGTGGATGGAACTGGAGGGTGTTATGCTGAGCGAAATAAGTCAATCAGAGAAAGACATGTATCATATGACCTCACTGATATGAGGAATTCTTAATCTCAGGAAACAAACTGAGGGTTGCTGGAGTGGTGGGGGGTTGGAGGGATGGGGTGGCTGGGTGATAGACATTGGGGAGGGTATGTGCTACGGTGAGCATTGTGAATTGTGCAAGACTGTTGAATCACAGACCTGTACCCCTGAAACAAATAATACATTATTTGTTTAAAAAAAAAGAAGAAGAAGAAGATAGCAGGAAGGGCAGAATGAAGGGGAGGAAATCGGAGGGGGAGATAAACCATGAGAGACGAAGGACTCTAAAAAACAAACTGAGGGTTCTAGAGGGGAGGGGGGTGGGAGGATGGGTTGGCCTGGTGATGAGTATTAAGGAGGGCACGTTCTGCATGGAGCACTGGGTGTTATACGCAAATAATGAATCATGGAACACTACATCAAAAACTAATGATGTAATGTATGGTGATTAACATAACATAATAATAAAAATTTTTAATTAATTAATAAAACAAAAAAAGAAGAATGCAGCCTTGGGAATCAACCGACTCCAGGTCAAGTCTGGCAACTTCCACTTCCTATGTAACCTTGGGCAAGTTACTTAATTTCCTTACAACTCAATTTTCTTATTTGTCAAGTCAGGAAAATTCCAGAACATATCTCATAAGGTAGAAGCGAAAAGTAAATGTGAAACATTGCTCAACGCATGGTACGTATTATAAATGCTCAACACATTTTTTATTGTACGAGAGGGGAATAAATAAATGATATTATTTCCAGGAGATGGTGATGCAAATTGGAGAAGTCGAAGGAGGTTCAGATACTCCATATGAGAAGCAAACTGGCTCTGGGGATAGGTTCAGGATGGGGTTAACTGGACAACATGGAGGCAAAGGGAGGACAGAGAGTTTAGCCAGGTTTAGAGGGGTGGAGGACGAGGAATTGGAAAAGAAGAGGAGAGTGTCCTCTAAGCTTCTTAGGAAAGAGAACTTTGCATGGCTTAAGCAACTTTCCTGACCAGCCCTCATCATCCCCCAGACAGGGGTATGTTCCTCAGACTATGAGAACATACAGCCCTTGTTTGTTTTGTAATTTTATAGTTTGTCCCCACTGGGCTGGAAACTCGGTGTTGGTAGCTCCTCTACAGTCTTGCCCCTTGGTGTATCCCAATGTCTGGCATAGTCCCTCCCAGAGGGGACACTTGACTGCAGGTAAAGCAGCCCCAGGTCTTTTACCGTCTTCTGCCAAAGATGGGAAATCGACAAATCCCTCACTTGGAAATGATTATTGAAGAGTTTCAAGTGGTTCCTTCCTTCCCTTGCGGCTCTTGCTGTGAACACAACAGCAATAGAAAGAAATAAAAGTTAAATGTTTATTTCCCTCAACTTTAGTTCATTTTGGGTGTTAGCCTCCGGTTCATTTGTCCACTCAATGGTGTGCCTGGCTTGGCAAGAGAAAACAGGAAAAGACTGAAGGCTGAGGCTGGCCCTCTCAGGTCTCCAAGTTCCGGTCACTCTTTGGTGTCCCAGGTGGTGTGCGTCTCACCAAGGGACTCCCTGCACAGACAGAGGGCAGGCTGAGAGACCCAGCTTCTCGCTGCACCCCCACTCAGCCCCTGGGCCATCTGCTGTGCTGCTGTGAGCCCAGTTTCCCTTACCATTCTGACCGAGAGCAAGAGATACTTCACAGGCCCCAGATCCCCTGTGCTGCTCAGAACGTGGGTCCAGCTCTCCCCCCTCCAGCCCTTGCCCCACAGAGGCTGCATTCCTACCACGGGGCTTTGGCTTTGGCCCCTTATCTCTCAGTCCTTGCTCTGTCAACTCCCAGTCCTCTCCTAACACGACACTGTGCTTTGCTCCCAACAGTAATGATACCAAGGGTAATAATAGCTGACAATTTTTCAGCATTTACAGCATGCCAGCCATGGTGGGTGTTACATAAATGCTGTCCTCACATAGCTTCATTCAATCTTCACAATAATCCTGAAAGACATTAGAACCGTGTGTTTCCATTTCACAGATTAGGACACTGAGTCTCAGAGAGATTGAATAACTTACCCAGGGTCTGGGAATGGTGAAACCAGCCCTCAACCCAGAGAACCGGTCTCCCTGCATCCTTTCTTTCTCTCCCCATATTTTCCCCTTACTGAACTCTTCTTTGAAAGAAGAGAGTCTCGGGGTGCCTGGGTGGCTCAGTCGATTAAGTGTCATGATCTCAGGGTCATGGGATCAAGCCCCGCATCAGTCTTTGTGCGGGGCGTGGAGCCTGCTTAAGATTCTCTCGCTCTCTCCCCCTCTCTAAAAAATACAAAATAAAAAAATAAACAAAAGAAGACAGTCTCAATCAATCACTCCCTTGTTAAAACAACTTCAGTGCTGTCTCTGCCTTTTGGAGAAAACTCGCTCTTTCTTGGTCTGCGGCAAGGTGCTGCAAGGTCTGTCCATCACACTGCAGGGTCTCAATCGTATCCCTTTCTCTTCTGTCATTAACTTCCAGCCCCATCAGTTCCCAGAAGAGCCTAACTTCTTTCCAGCCTTAACATATTTCAGCTTGCCATTTCTCCTCCTGAAGTCTCTTCTCCAGCCTTTGCATTTCTTACTCCATTTCTGCCTTCATGTCTGAGCTGAAATGTCACCTCACTAGCAGTTTTTCTAAACTGGGTTCTCCTCTTGTTCCGTGTCAGAACACCCTGTTCATGGTCTTCATGGCAAATAAGATTTTGAAGTTGCTTGTTTACTTGTTGATAATCTGTACTGTTTCTTTCTATTGGCATGGGTTTTTGGTGAGGGCATGAGGGCAGGGACTCTGTCTCATTTATCATTGAACACACAGCTCTTTACATATTAGGTGTTCAGTCAATATTTGTTGAGTGACTGACTGGTCTGTCTGACTCAGAAGTAGATTTGCCACGAAGCCGATAAATCTTCAGGGTCCCCCTTTTCTTAAGGGTCATAGGATTATGTCCACATGGTCTCATATTTTTGAAAAATTTGCAAAAGTGATGTATTGAAGCTACAACTATTTAAAACCACAGAGGTGTTTTCTGTGGTTTCAAATACTTCCGTGTATAGTTAAGAGACTACTAGCTATTCCAAAGCAAGACTGATTTCCAGGAATACTTTCACTGCCCAGTATATGGGCTTACTTGCTTTTGTGACACAAATAGGCAGGGTTGTGGCATCACAAATATGTGGGTGTGAAGAAACCAGGCTTGAAATGCATGGCACCTGATAGAAGTCTGTGGAAAGTTCTTCCAAATCCTACAGCTCACTTATGAAACCTCAGTAGAGTTTTCCCAATTTTGATAATGATCTTAAAAATGTATTTGATGTTGCTAAGAATGAGTAACACATCTGAAAGAAACTTCTCTGAACCATCATGAGGAAAAAACAAAGTTCCTGTGATCAGGGACCCACGGCACTGTGCACTTTGCAGCACAGAGTGAACTTTAATGTGCACACATTTTTAAAAACCATTTAGGAGGTCAGGCGATCTTAGGATGGAATGCAGAACATGACCGAATAATCTAACTGCATTAAAAATGTATAAAACAGACATCCTGAAAGGGATGGGGGAAGAAGGTGCTGACCTAAGTAACTTTGGAAATTAGTGGAGTCTGCAGGACTCATGACCAAACCAGGCTGTATGTAAGCACTATACTCTAGTGGATAAAGTTGTGTCCCACGGGGGGGTGGGGAGGAAGGTTAACAATTCTTACACTGCTGTACACGTCTACCCGGAATTGGTTAGGTAAGCAAAAGATGGTCGATAATGGGTGGCCAGCTTCCTCACTGTTGATGTGGGAGGTTACAGATGAGCATGGAGAAGAGGCTAGAATGATGATCCACGAGACAACAGTTCAGCGTTGGAGACACCAGTACAAACCAGTGTTCTGCTTAATGCAGATATAGATGGTTATATACAGAACTATTCATATATATATATATATGTATATATATATATAGCCTAGTGTGTACATCTTCAGTATAAACCAATGTTCCACTTAACAGACACCAATGGTTACATAGAGAAATATTCATATATATATATATATATATATATAGGCTAGTGTGTACATCTGTATTTCCTTGTTTTGTCAGTTGAGAGCCTAGAGCAACTGCAAGGTAGTAGCAATGAATACATCTGATACTTACAATCTTGGTTTCTAATACCATTCTCCAGAAAAAGGAGCCAGAGTTCCTTCTAGGACTGGGGAAGGAAACAGAAATGAGGATCCTGGAGCATCCTGTAGAGTCAGAAAGTAATGAAGTATTTAATCATAATCATAATCATAATGACAGGGGTATTTCAAAGAGGCATAGGAGCCCAACTTAAAGAGCTTCTAAAGGTCCAAGTGGAAACAATTTGAGCAACAAAATAAATAAAATAGTATTGGATTATAATCTGAAGTCTGAAATTAATACCATGTATTTATAATGATACAAATAAATGATTGAACAAATACATCAGTGGGGAGAAAAGGTAAATCTTTCATGTTGAAGATTTCAAAATAATTTATGTAGATGCTCTGCCCTCAGGGTGGAGGATAACTCCCCGCTTCTTCTCTCTCTCTCTCCCTGTCTCTCTCTCTCTCTCTCATTTTTTGTTTTTTGTTGTTGTTGTTTTTTTTAAGTAAACCCTACACCCAGCATGGAGCCCAATGTGGGGCTTGAACTCATGACACTGAGATCAAGACCTGAGCTGAGATCAAGAGTCAGATGCTTAGCCAACTGAGCCACCCAGGTGCCCTGTAACTCCCTGCCTCTTAAGTGGGGGCCACAAATAGTGATTTTCTTTCAAAGAGGACAGAATGAGGAGAGGGAGGGAGGGGGAGGAGGGATACATACCTTTGACAATATGTGATGAAAATGACACTTTGTCTGTGTAGTTTTCCTCCCAGAAACCTATAACCTCAGTCTAATGACGAGACAAACATTAGGTAAAACCCAATGAAAAGACACTCAGCCCCCCTCAAAACTGGTCCTCAAAAACAAAGAAAGTCTGAGAAACTTACAGCCAAGAGGAGCCTAAGGAGACCCAACAACCAAGTGCAATGTGGTGTCCTGGATGGGATCCTGGAACAGAAGAAGGATACTTGGCAAAAACTAAAGACATCTCTGAGTAGCATATTGACTTTAGTTAATAACAGTGTATCAACATCCCTTCATTAATTGTAGCAAATGTACCATATTAAAGTCAGAGGCTAATAAGAGGGGAACTGGATATGATGTGTACAGGGTCTACTTACTGTCTTCACAATTTTTTTTTTTTTGCAAATTTAAACCTGTTTTAATAAAGAAAGTTTATTTTAAAAAATTTGATCAGACATGTTAGAGGAAAGACTGAATTATCTTTCCACTCTATAGAAAATAGTCATTGTAATATGAAAAGGTGATCAAAGAATATGGAGTCCAAACACATAAAAAGAAAGCATTTTAGAGATGTATCAGGAAGTTTGCTTTGGAGGTCATAGAGTTGAGTCAAGTTCGGTTGTGAAATTGCATTATTTTTCTGTATTTTGTAAAATTTGTGAACCACCGGGCGCCTGGGTGGCTCAGTCGTTAAGCATCTGCCTTTGGCTCAGGTCATAATCCCAGGGTCCTGGGATCGAGCCCCGCATAGGGCTCCCTGCTCAGCGGGAAGCCTGCTTCTCCTTCTCCCACTCCCCCTGCTTGTGTTCCCTCTCTCGCTGTGTCTCTCTCTGTCAAATAAATAAATAAAATCTTTAAAAAAAAAATTTGTGAACCACCAACTTTTCCAATTACATAATGCATTGTGGTTTTCTCGTTCTAAATGAAGTCACTTGTGTATTTAACTTTGTGTGTGCAATTTTGTACTGTTTTTCTTAAATCGGATACCCAAACTGTGTAAGCTTCAAGTCCCCCAAACCAGGAGGTGCCCTGACTGACTCCAAGCTGTTGCTCCCGACCCTTATTCCAGGTCAGTGGGCTTGTCTGCAGCCTTAGCCCAGGTGTTTAGGGACTGCCCAAACCCCTCCCTTGCCAACCGTTTCCCTGCCTTCTAGTACCTCTTGGAAACTCTAACTTACTGTCTTTTGGTAATTGTTTACTCCTACTATATAGTATTTCTCATACTACAGGGGCATTTTCCTTTTATACCAGACTGCATTGTTCTTTAAAAAAAAAAAATCATCATGCTTTCTTCTTCTCCTCCTCCTTCTTCTCCTTCTTCTCCTTCTTCTTCTTCTTCTTCTTCTTCTTCTTCTTCTTCTTCTTCTTCTTCTTCTTCTTCTTCTTCTTCTTCTTAACCACTGTATTGAGGTATAATTGAGATGCAAAAAGCGGGACTTATTTGATGTATACAACTCAATGAATTTAGGGATACATATCCATTCATGAAACCATCACCACCATCACTGCTGTAGAAATATCCATTACCTCCCAAAGTTTCCCTGTCCACTTTATTATTTTGTGTGTGTGTGTGTGTGTGTGTTAAGAGCACAACATAAGATCTACCCTCTTAGAAACAATCAAGTATCATTAGCTATAGACACTACTCTGTAGAGAAGACCTCCAGAACTTACTTTGGAAAACCTGCAGCAATGTCACCTCCCCCGTTCCTGTGTGGCTTCTATGGGCTCCTCTCCATCCAGACGCCCCTGACCCCCTCCCCATTACCACTGTTAACAGCTCATGCTCTGTCCTACCCTCAGAGTACAGTTTGTTTCTCCAACTACCTCGTACCTATTCCTTCTCACCAGGACTCTACTATATTGTCAACAATCAAGGCTTTCTTTTATTTTTAAAGATTATTTATTTATTTATTTATTTGAGAGAAAGAGAGAGAGAGAAAGCATGAGCAGGGGGAGCAGCAGAGGGAAAGAGAGAAGCAGACTCCCTGCTGAGCAAGGACTTGATCCCAGGACCCTGGGATCATGACCAGAGCTGAAGGCAGACGCTTAACCCACTGAGCCACCCAGGCGACCTGCCAGGACTACTTTCTACACAAGTTCCACCATTTCCTCCATTATCATATTCTTCCTTTTGGAACAGAATTAGGTTCTTCAAAGTAGTTTTAAATGTCATTTTCTCATCCTCCTAAAAGATTTGAAGAAACAAAAATAAATAGATATTCCTTTTCAAAGCATACGATGTCAGCCACTCTCTGACCATCTGGGTGATGTCCCCACCACAGTCCTGTTGCCTTCAGCAGCTTTTCCTGGTGCTCTGCTAGTATCCGCAATCCTGGTCCTCACCGGGGGAGGCAGCATGGAGTAGATTTCCATGATGCTATCACCTCTGACTTCTAATTTATATCCGTATCACTTCCTCCACTTTTAACACTCACATTTGCAGCCTTGCACATGCTTTACTGCTTGTTTGGGTTTTTTTAATCTGTAGTCATAGTTCTTAAACTTCTTTCATTTCACTCGGTAGAAGTGTGTGTGTGTCTGTGCAAACACACAGTGCTTTCAACACCATCCCCAAAAGAAAAGTCTATTTCCTTTTGCTGCACTGATCATGAGGATAAAAATAAATAAAATTGTCCTGGGAGGATAGTGGAAGAATTTTCTAAGGTAAAACTGGGGTGTTGTTGCAGTTTGGGGTATTGCTCTTTAGGTGGAAGCATTGGTTGCAGACCCTGAAGTTCGAGCAGATGTGAACAAGTGAAACAGATGTTTTCACTGGGGAAAACCAGGATGGATGTCCAATTATCAACTATTCTGTTAAAGTTTTGTCTTGTTTGTTTTGTTCTTTGGCAAAATCATTGCTCCCTCTGTGATTCCTGACTTGTTACTGGGCAACAAGAATAAAAATCTACTGGTTAATTAAACCTAGCTGTAGGGAAATTATTAACTATTCCTGAAAACGGTCAAACCAGTCCTTTCACTCAATTGTTGACTCAGAGTGGAGGGGAGGATGCAAGCACAGGGGCCAGCATGGAGTCCGTGGTCCATGCACTGTGGCCTCGCCATGCATGGCGACCTCATCACACACAGTCCTCCCTGCTTCCACTTAGTCCAGCCACACTGGGCTTCTCTTACTATGTAAGATGAGTCTTCGCACATTCAGTCCTCTTTCTGCAACCCTCTTCTCCCCAGTGATGTTAAATCCCCTTGTTCTGCATTGGATCCTGACCTTTTATTCACATCACTCATCTCAAAGTGATTATTTGATTAGTATTTGTTTCCCTCACCAGACGATAAACTTCAAGAAAGCAAGGACAGTGATGGCTTTTTACCATTATTGTTTTTCTTTTGCAGAGATCTTGGCATATCCTAAAACTTCAATAGTATTTTCTGATTAAATGAATTGTTACTACAACTAATAATTGATTGTATGCTGGCTTTCATTGGATTTTATGTTTAATTTGGGTCAATTAATCATCATCATCATCATTGCCATTTTAATGCTATTATTTATTAAGCATTTTCTAGACACGCTGCAAAGGGCTTTTCATAAATTAGCTCAATGAATCCTCATAAACTTCATAACAGTCCAACCATAATGGCAGCATCTATTGCCATCACCATGTTATAGATGAGGAAAACGGAGTTACAGAAGGCTATCAACTGGCCCAAGTTCACATAGCAAGTGGTTAAACCGTTAAGGGATCAAGCGTTTAGCCTTGAAATTTACTGAGACTTCTGTTATGGCCCAGCATATGGTCTATTTTGATAAGTGTTCCATTGGCACTTGAAAAGTATGCATATTCTAAAGATGTTGGCTGTCATGTTCTATAGCTGTCAGTTAGGTCAAGTTAGTTAATGCTACTTTTCAGATCTTCGATATCATTACTGAATTCCTATGTGCATGATCTATCAATTACTGAAAGTCAGACTATGTGCATAGTCTATCAATTACTGGAACTGCCAACTCTATGTGTCAACCTTGGTTAGGCTCCAGTGTCCCCACTATTTAATCACACAGTAATCTAGATGTTGCTGTGAAGATGTTTTGTAGATGGGGTTAATATCTACAATTATTTGACTTTAAGTAAAAGAGATTTCCCTCTGTCAGCCAGTTGAAAGCCTTTACGAGCAAGACTCCAGTATCAAGTCCTGCTTGAGTTTCCAGCCTGCTGACCTGTCCTATATATTTCAGACTTGCCAGCCCCCACAGCTGCACAAGCCAATTACTTGAAATAAACCTCTTTACACACATGCACGCATACACACATTCTATTTCTTTGAAGATTTCTGGCTGATGTAGTGTGTGTTAAAATCTCTAGTTTGATAGATTTGTCTATTTCTTCCTTTAATTCTATCAAATTTTGCTTCATATACCTTTAACAGCTCTGTTATTAGTTACATTCATATTTAAATTGTTACCTCTTCCTGATGAATTTCCCTTTCATTATTGTGCAATCTTTCTCTTTAACATTAGTACTTGGTCTGAAATCTATTTGTCTGGTTATTAATATAGACACAATTTTTTATGCATCCTGTTTGTACTGTATACTTCTTCGCATTTAAATAGCCTATAAGTGAGTATTGCTTTTTCTATTCAGTCTGGAAATAATTCTCTTTTAATTGGAGTGTTCAATTCATTCACATCGAATGAAATTGTTGATATGGTTGAGTTTAATCTACCATTTTGCTATTTGATTTCCATTTTTCCTTCTGTTTTTCATTCTTCTGCTTCTCTATTTTTTAAATTTGTTTTGGATTAATTGAGTAATTTCAGTACTCTATTTCATTTCCTACATTAACTTTTTAGTATATATGTCAGCTTTTGTTTATTTGAACAAAATATCCTCATTTTTTTATCCTCCTTTTTGAAAGATATTTTTCTTCGAGATATAGAAATCTTGGTTGACAGGCTTTTTATTTTCCTTGTAGCAATGTAAAGGCATTATTCCAGTGCCTTCTGGTCCCTGTTGTTTCCAATGAGAAGTAGTCTAAATTTCTTATTTTCCTTTGTATAAAACATGTCTTCTTTTTTTTTTAATCTAATGGACTTTAATATTTAGAGTGGTTTTTGGTTTACAGAAAAATGAACAGATAGTACAGAGAGTTCCTGTATACCCCTTCCCTCCCCTGCTCACACTTTCCCCATTACTGATACCTTGCTTTGGTGTGTCACATTTTCTACAGTTGATGAATCAATGCTGACACATTATTATTAACTAAAGTCCATAGTTGACGTTAGGGTTCACTCTTTGTGTTGTACATTCCATGTGTTTTGACAAATGCACAATGTCCTATGTCTTCTGTTACAGTACCATATAGAATAAGTTCACTGCCTTAAAAATCCTGTGTTCCACCCATCCATCCTTTCTTATCTCCCCTCAAATCCTTGACAATCACTCATCTTTTTTACTGTCTCTACAGTTTTACCTTTTCCAGCACAATCATATAGTATGCAGCCTTTTCAGACTGATTTCTCTAAGCAATGTGCATTTAAGTTTCCTCCATACCTTTTCAGGGCTTGATAACTCTCTTTTTTTTCTTTTCTTTTTTTCTGTTTGCTTTGAAGATTTTCTCTTTAGTTTTGGCTTGCAACAGTGTGACTATGATGTACCTGGATGTGGTTTTCTTTGTATTAATCTGGCTTAAGTTTTCTCAAGCTTATAAGATTTCTAAGTGATATTTCTCTTCAAATTTGCACATTTTCCAGCCACTCTTTCTTAAAATATGTTTTTTCTGCTTCATTATCACTCCTTTCTCCTTCTGAAACTGCAATTACATGTATTTTATAGTATTTGATATTGTCTTATGGGTTCTAGGCTCTGTTCATTCTTTCACTGTTTCTCCCCTTTTGTTATGCTGACTGAATAATTTATATCTGTGTTTCTTCAAGTCTTTTTTCTGTTATCTCTAATTTCCTTTTAAGACCTTTAGGTAATTTTTTATTTCAATTATTTTACTTTTCAGCTCTAAATGAATCTATTTTTTTTATTTTATAGTTCTTTTCTCTGCTAATATTTTCTATTTACTCATTAAGACATGCTTTCCTTTAATTCTTGGTATGTTTTAAGTAAAAGCTTTAAAGTATTTGACTGGCAAATCCAACATCTGGGCTATCCTGATGTCAGTTTCTACTGACTCCTTTTCTTGACCATAGATCACATTTTCCTCTTTCCTTTCATGTTTAGTAGTTTTTATTGTATACCAGACATTGTTAATTATCTATTGTAGAGACTCTGAATTCTTTTATTCTCCGAAGTGTTGAGCTTTTTTCTGGCAAGCATTCAATCACGAGGTAATCACTTTGAACTTGTTTAGGCTTTATTTTAGACTTTGTTAGGGAAGGTCTATGGAGAGATCAAGATGTTTCCCAAGCTTTTTTGGTGTGGTGCATTTCAAACTGCTCACTCTGTTTCCCATGCAGATCTTGTCAAGGCTTGGTTTTAAGATGTGTATGGGTGGTAAAGAGTAAGTCTTGGTCTAGGGTGTGTCCCTTATCTCCAGTGTGCTTTTCCTAGTATCTCAGCTGGGTATCTAGGGAAGTTAGCAAGGCCTAAGCTGGTACTCTACTACCCACCAGCACTGCTAGACCTCAAGTATGCCTGTTCTGCTTACAGCCCTACATCAGCTACTATCTGACAAGTTTCCTTTGGTCTCTTTCTGTGCAAGCTCAGCCCATTCTTCACTCAAGAACTCATGGGAAACCCCCAAACAGAGTATGATTCTCTCTTCACAGCTTTCTTCTCTCTTGTGTCCTGTCCCACAGATTCTAGCCGCTTTAACAGCTTCAGATGCTGATCCTTAGTTGAAAGACTCCTTGCACTCTGCTTTTACTCCAGGTCTCTGTGCTGCATTGGAGACATTTTCCACAAATGTGATCTTGTGAGTTTCCCTTTTCTTGGAGATCATAGTCTGGTGCTGTCTACTGCTTGATGGCTGAAAAAAAATGCCTCACATATTTTGTCCTGCTTAATGTTTATTTATGGGAAGAAGACTAGTCCAGTTATTGGCCAGAGTTAGATGTCTTATTTAAATTAAATCCTTGAATTTAAATCTTCGTCCATCTGAATCCAGAATTAGTCATCTCAACCCCATGCTATTTTGCCTCCCAATATAAGGCAAAAGAAGTTGAAACCTGTAAACTGTGGTAAGACAAAGTATATAATTAAAATCTAGATCAGGGAGGCTGAGCCAGGAATTTCAATTTCCAGATAGAGTGGGATGGAAAGAAGCCTTTGTTCAAAGAACAGTAATAATAACACCACCTTATGGACTTTCAATATTTTCAAAGTGCTTTGTACCCATTATTTTATTCTCACAGCAAACCTTGTTATACCCTGATGCATTAGATGCTGTCATTCCAGTGTGACAAATGAAGAACTCAGAGACCAAAAATAGCAAAATGGTTTGATTAAGATCTAGTTAATAAGACAGTAGAGCCAGGAGATGTGTATGGGTGGTATAGAGTAGATCTCCTCAAATCCAAATCTGTACTGTCCAATAAATTAAGGACATCCTTGTAGAAAAGGAGTCTGTGGAATGATTACAACCCTATGCCAAGAAAGAAAACCTTGCTCATAGCTATGCAGTGAAAACTTAGCACTAGCTTCTCCTATCTATTTCATGAGTGCTTGGCCAGAGACACACAAAGGAATGTGGCTTTACACCATGGCCCCTTTCAGAGACAGCTCCACAGTGGACACACAACAGAAGATGGCAAAGACATCTTTCTAAACCTTTATAACTTGCTTGTCATTTTTCATTTCTTGCTCTTTTGAGCAAGGAAAAAATACTGTTCTATGTAAAGTAACCATGTAATAAATAACAGCAAGTCACTCAGCAAATATCAAGTATTACAGAAGTAATTATTAATATCGTCATCATCCTGAGTGTGGATTTATAGCCTATATACATCAAGTGAGACCTGGAAAGAATTTATGTAGCACATATATATGCATGCATATCAGATAATGCATACTTGTCCAACCTTCTAGAGGAGAGAATTTATATACAAAGTTTGGGAATTAATTATGGTGGAGTTTAAACACACACACGCACACTCACACACACCCACACACACATACACCCTTCAATGGCAGCCCTGCTGGAAATGCTCATTAGCCTTTATCGGTAAAAGTTTTGCTGGCTCAGCTATTATTTTATTAATCATATTTAAAAGCAATATTTTTCCTATCAAAACTTTGTCCAGTATCTGACTTATCATTCAGACAGGGGCAACAAGCATTAGAAAATGGACATTGAGGGGTGCCTGGGTGGCTCAGTCGGTTAAGGGTCTGACCGTTGATTTTGGTTCGGGTCACGATCTCAGCCTCATGAGATTGAGCCCCACTTTGGGCTCGGAGCTCAGCATGGAATCTGCTTGAGATTCCCTCTCCCCCTCTCCCTCTGCCCATGCCCCCATGTGTGCACACACTCTCTCTCTTTCTCTCTCTCTCTCTAAATAAATTAATTTAATTTAATTTAAAAAAAGAAAATTGGCATTGATTAGCTTGAAAAGGCCAAAAGCTGGGGCTGATGAGTGGACCCTGCTCTTCTTAGGAAGCAGGGGTTGGAACAGCCTCTGCAGTAGGTTCAAACTCCCATGCCCAAGAGGGTGAGGCAAAGAGGATGACAATTAACCAAGAGGAGTTACCATTCTCTTTTCATGCTTTTGGTTTCCCCACTAGTGGGAAATAAGGACTGACACTTAAAACACAGGGAAGAAAAATCTGAACTGCAGAGTCTTCTCCAAATGGAAGATAGATACAGTGCCGAAATATTAATCATGCCTGCTGTGGCGTGGGAATTTCTATGACAGAGAGCAAACTTCAAAACATCATCAACGACTTGACTTTTGAGCTACAGAAATGGAAAACCAGAGAATTTACCCAGGGCTTGGACTCCAGTCTCCTTTTGATGGAGATCATGACACAATGTCTTCAGGAAGACCCCACGTTAGTGCATCAAATAACACCCCGAGCCAGCACTGAAGCAATGGATGGATGACAGGTGAAGGTGGGTAGACCTGAGGGGAGGCCTGGGGTATGTGGGTAAGAAAAATGACCATTATCTCTTACAGCCTGGAGTGTGGCACAGTTCACAAAGCCTCTCTCTGTACTCCAGCTCCTTTCCTCCCTGCTTCATCCCTGGGAAGAAGTTAGGATAATCTTCTTGTTATTAGAGATGAAGAAAATGAAACCCAGCAGGAGTAAAAAGCAAGACTGCCAGGCATCTAGACCTTGGCAGAAATGGAATTTGAACCTGAATTTTTTGTACCATGTGCGATGCTCTTCTGAGGTTCAGAACTCAGTCACCTACGTTCATCAAAAGCCTACCTACCGGCCATGTAGCTGAAGAGCTGAGCCTGCCCAGCAGCGATGAAGGGCTGCTTTTAAGAACTGCTGCGTGAGCTCAGTGCTAAGGCTACCATTTCCTTTGTATTCCTTCAGCAAATTCTGTGTAAATGGAAGCTTTATTTGGGTGAAGGAGAGTGTCCAGGATTCTTGAGCATTCCAGCAACATCAGCAAAATGTGGAGAGAAGATCGACTGGAAACCAATCAAACAGCGAGAGCACGTAGAAAATGTTCTCTCTGCCCCAAATGCCACTTTCTTTCCCTTTCATTTCTTGCTTTTCTTGAGATTCTCCATTTCCCCCTTAGGATGCAGGCTGTAGGCTCCTCTAAGGGCACCATGTCCTCTGCATCTTTATATACCTCCTTCTGGAGGGACAGGCATCATGTATCGTATGTTGCAGCCACGTCATGGAGGCTTAGTAATCGAAAATTAAGCTCTGTGCATAAATCTATCACAACCCACCGAAAAGTTCACAATCCTTTGGCTTTTCATTTCCGTCTGAGGAGGGCTTCTGAACTTCCTTTGGTGTTTTGAAGACAGAAATTAATCTTGTATTTTAAAAATATAGAGTCATGATTAAAGAGGTGCAGACTTAGGACAACTCCAAGTTTTCCCTATGATGCAAAAACAGATGGCCAATCCACTTAGTTCAAAGAAAAGATATTCAAACAAGCTGTTCAGTGCTTCCCACAAAGATTAATGTGCACTGAAGGATTTCACCAAGTTGGATGGTAGCAACGGTTCGTAATCTTCCATTATTAGCACCTAACAATTGGATGGACATTAGGGAAAATACATTTGAGAGTATATGCTTAAAAAAATCCTGATATTTGGGGCACCTGGGTGGCTCAGTCATTGGGCATCTGCCTTCGGTTCAGGTCATGATCCCGGGGTCGTGGGATCGAGCCCCGCATCGGGCTCCCTGCTCAGCTGGGAGCCTGCTTCTCCCTCTCCCACTCCCCCTGCTTGTGTTCCCTCTCTCACTGTCTCTCTCTCTGTGTCAAATAAATAAATAAAATCTTTAAAGTCCTGACATTTGACTCAACTGCACATTTTGGAGTCAAAGGCTGCTTCTTCATGTGTAAAAGCCATCAGGTGAAAATAGACAATTCCAACTAACTGGTTATGTGGTCTACACCCTTGCTTCCCAAAGTGTAATCAAAGGAATAGCATGGGCACCCCATGGGACCTTATTAGAAATGCAGATTCTCAGGCTGGGTCCTGGACCTCTTTGATCAAAACCTGCATTTTAGCAAAATTGCCAGCTAATTCAAATGCACATTCATGTTTGAGAAACATAGAACTTCACTTCTAGCTGTTTGTATTTGGGAATATAGCTGATGTGCCCCAAGGTTTGGAGCAGGCAGAGTTAGAAGAATTTCTCACCCGAAGACAAAGTCAGAGTAGCCAGTATCGGGTAGTGTCCAGATTGGGAGCCCTAGGGGAAGCCATGGTCAGAGAAGTTTAGGACAGTCAGTGCCCAGAGCCAGTTTTTTTGTTTTATAATAACAACTTATTGAGATATAGTTTATATACCCTATGACTCACCCTTTTAAAGTGTACGGTTCAATAGGTTCTGTGTATTCAAAGAGATGTGTGACCACCACCCAATTAATTTTAAGACATTATCATCATTCCTGAAAAAATTCTGTACCCATTAGCAGACACCTCTCAATGCCCCTATCCCAGCCTAGGCAAACACTAATCTGTTTTCATCTCTATGAATTTGCCCAATCTGACCTTTCATGTCAAGGGTGTCATGTAATATGTGTGGCCTTTTGTGACTGGTTTCTTTCACTGAGCATAATGTTTTCAGGGTTTATACCTTTTTTTTTTTTTTTTTTTTTAGAGATCAAGATAGAGCAGGAGCAGGAGGTGGGGCAGAGGGAGAGAGAGAATCCTAGGTAGGCTCCATGCTCAGCATGGAGCCCAATGCAGGGCTCAATCTCAGGACCCTGAGATCATGACCTGAGCTGAAATCAAGAGTCCGACGCTTAACCAGCTGAGTCACCCAGGCGCTCCAGAGTTTATCCCTTTTTAACATGTATCACTACTTTGTTCCTTTTGCTGGCCGAATAATGATGTATCTCATTTTGTTTATCCATTCATCTGTTGATGGGCATTTGGGTTGCTTCCTCTTTTCAGTTATTATGGATAAAGATGCTATGAACATTCATTTGCAGGTTATTTCGTTGTGTTGTGTTGTGCTGTGAACAGATATTTTCACTAGAGTCATTTTTGACCCTCAAACAAGTGGCTGATATGGCTTCCAGTAAGAGAATGGCAGATAGGCAAGGCTCCTGGAAAGAACGTTGACCTACGGAAGAAGAAACCCTGGAGCCAGACCCAGCTCTACCAGCAATGCACTAACTGTGCAACCTTTAGCAAATCACCAAACATCTCAGAATTACATTTGTAAAAAGGAGCAAAAATGTTCGCCACATCAGTCTCACAGGGTTGGTTTGTTTGTTTGTTTGTTTGTTTTTGGGGTATGTGTGAATGCCAAATAAGATAGTAAACATGAAACCATCTTTAACTGCAAAATAGTGCACAAACGTAAAGTAGTCTCAAGAGTCTGATTGTTCTTGTTGTTTTATTATCACCATCCGTTTGGCAATCCTTGACATTGTCAATGGCCAGTGAGCTAACAACTTCTTCACTCAGAGCATGGGGAGGAGAACCATATGGTAGGCCTCCCTTTCTGGTGCCTAAAAAGATCCTCCACAAAGGAGAGATGTGAACTCATTGTGACTTTCTGAAGTTGTGCTTATATAAGTTTTTCCATCAACACACAACTTCTTCGGGGGAAAAGAAACACTTTACCCACAATGACTTGCTCTAGAAAAAGAAAAAAAAATTTAAATAAAAAGAAGTGTTAGTCAATTAGTTTTCAGCGATTGTGATGTGCTCAGTAGGGAACTACATGCTTATAGAGGCTGGTGGAATGTGGGCCAGAAGTACAGAAAAACTTGAAATAGTATGTTGTCCCGGGGAAACCAATGGGCCACATGAGCTCTCATAGTGACTATCAGAAACATAATGTAGTTCTAGTAAGGAATGTATTCTAGAATTGGCCATCAGAAGCACACTTGGAAAGAGTGGCCCAGGGAAACTACGATCCTTTGAAGAAGAAAGGGAAACAACAGAGAAACAGAAGAGAAACATGGGGAGAGGATAGAAGTGAGCAATTATGGCTGCTTCCACCATCAAGGAAGTAATGGAGCCCACATATAGCCCAGGGGTGTTTTAAGATAAATATGAGGCCTGTGGTTTCCCCCAAAACCCAATTTGGTCCCCAGAGGCAGGGAGGGATGCAATGGCCACAAAGCCCGAGACTCTAACTTCATAGAAGGGAGGAGAGAAAGGTAGGTGTGTGGGCAGGAGTGGATTTACCTGCTTCTGTTCTAGTCCCTTTTGCTATGGCAAAATGCTGTGGTTTTACTGGTTATACTTAATGCAATTCCCTGCAATTGCCGGATATATGTGTGGTAATGGCACCATCTGGGTTGGTGAAATAGATACTCTCACATATAACAGACTAAACACAGCAGGATGTTCATAAAACTCTTAATCCGGGCCCTTTGGGCCACCAATAAGAGACACAGAGGTTATATAAGCAAATTACTAAGTCAGTCTGAAACCAGACATACTCACATTTTCATAATTTAAAAAATCCACACACGCCACAGAGGCCAACTCTCAGACCACTCTCTGAGAAATACTAGACCACCTTGAGGAGCTGGTGTCTTGAGCAAACATTGTCCCTTGTTGCTGTATGGCCACCACCTCCGGGAGACCCCTCCTCTCCTGCTCTGGGCATCAGGGCAACGTGGCTAAACAAAATTTCCTTTCCAGAGCATTCCATTGTTACATTTTGTATTGATTTCTACATGAAGGAAACTACCCTTTCATCTGGAGACTTCAGATCTCCTTCCCAAAGTCATAGCATGGTAGGAGAAAGTGAACTGGAAAAGAGGCTTGCGTACAAACCCCAGTTGCAGCAGCTGGTGGGTGGTGGGATCCTGAGCAAATGACTTTGCCTCCAGGAGACTTTGTCCCCTCATCTGTACACAGTGCTAAGAGTCTACCACACAGAAGTGGTCTGAAGGGAGCACTTGCTTTCATGCCTGGCACTCCGGAGGCATTCTGAGAAGGCTAGCTCTTCCCCCTATGTGGTGATTTCCCCTGCAACCAAGCCAGAAGGAAGCCATGAAGCCCAAGATCCTTGCATTGAGAGTAAGTACCAGAGAGTTGTTGTTCTCCAGTCCTCACTGCAGGGGTGGAGGAACCAGTCCAACTTGACAGCGCTCACCTCCTCTGTCTACTCCCAAACTTGACATCCCACAGAGAAGGCTGGTGCTATTTTGCAGGGGCCCCAGAAATGCATGCACTTCTACTAACATTTCTGCCTACACTGAGCTCTAACCAGAGTGCCTGGCTGGGGCAGCGACCTGGTTTGTTCAACAGCTTGGGCTGAAAAGGACCTTGGCTAAAAGACACCTAAGATCCAATGAATGTCGCAGTCTGCATTTGTGACTGCTAGAAAAGTCAAGGGCAGATGGTAGACAATTAATCTGATAGTAAGGAATGGTCCATTCAGGAGACTAAAAGGGAACCCACTCAGAGATCCTCAGTGTTCAGAGCCAGGAGAAGAGTGAGCTTGTGTGTAGGATGTGTGCTAAGAAAGGGATGGTGAGGTGCATTTTGAATAATCATAAAAATATGCACACCTAGGGTGGGAAGTCCTTATGGCTGCTTTGCAAGAGTTGGGGTCTTTCTCCATTGTTTGAGGTCCCAGGGTGATCCTTCTTTCCAGGGGCATCTGTCACACAGCACTTCAGTAGGGCTGCTCATGCTCAAAGTGTGCATGGACCAAGCGCAGAGGGCTGAGGTTGGCCAGGTGATTCTGGGCAGTTCTTCTTGCCTCTTGTTGCCTCAGTTTTCTCATCTGTTCAGTGATGTTAAGTATGCCAGCTTGTCTGTAGCCTTGGCTTGTGCTCTGATGATCGGAAAAGAGACCTCAAGCCAGACCTCAAGCCAGAGCAGCCAAGCTGCTCCTGAATTCCTGCTTCTCAGGAACCATGAGAGATAACAAGTAATAATTTTGTTTTAAGCCACTAAGTTTGGGAGCTACTTGTTACACAGCAGTAGATAACTAATACTTCATCTTCTTTAGTTTCCCTGAGGCAGTGCTCCAGCCACCCATTGAACTCCCTGCTATTTCATGGACAATCCACAACCCTATGTCTGTTCCCCATCCCAGCCATGTGCTATCCCATTCCTATGACTCTGTCTTGCTGTGAGTAAAAAACCAGGCTTTTCATATGAGTTCTGAAATAAGACTATAACTAGGCAAATCCAAATTGGTACCAAGAGGATACTCATGAAGGAGAAGGAGCTTCCAAAACCCAAGTACCCTATAGTGTGGGTTTGCTTTCATTTTTAGCCCCTTTGCAGATTCACTGCAAAGGGACCAAAATGCCTTTTCCAAATATGCCTGTGTCCATTTTACAGAGGAGGACACTGAGGCTCATGGGGGAGCCCTTCCTGGGCTTGGTATATGGAAGGGCTCAGCCCTTTGGCTGACTGACCTGCTCTTGGGTCATACTTTTTGCTTCACGGGCCACAGTCTGGTATTGAGCCACATGTGGCCTTTTTGCCTCGATACACTTGACCCAGTTCACTTTGGGGAAACAGTGAAGTGAAACCGCATGATGTTGTCTGGCTGCTGCCCAGCTGCAGACCACCCATCTCTCATGGCTGCTTGGTCTCAGAGGGATCATCACCTGATGCAGAGGCCCTGGGACAAGAGGAGGAGCCAGGGGTAAAGGCAAGCAAGGCAGAGGCCTCAAAACCTGAGCCAAGCACCAGAGTGTGTGCCCCGACACAGGCCCCGACATCAGCTGCCAGATTGGAATAAATAAATATGATAAATTGTCTCCTCAGCCGTCTTGTGAAAGGGCTTCAGAAATGCAATGTCATCATTAATTTCCTTACTGGTGTTCTCCCAGGCACATTTAAAATATCCACCTGAACTGGAAGCTCCTAAGCCCAAACATTATGGAAAAATGGATTTGGTATCAAGATATTTTTCTCATTCTATTTCCTTCTCCCACCCCCTCCCAAACTATAGTTAAATATTAGCAAGGCAAGAGGTAAGGTGAAGCAGTGAAAGGTCTGGAGGGTGCCTGACATTGCAAAAAGATGGCAAGTCACACAAGGGGATGAAGATGTGCACTGGCAGGAGGCATGAGTGAGCCCAGGAGGTTCACCTGTGTGTGTGTGTGGCGGGGCCTGTCCTGAGGGGAAGCGATAGAAAAATGATGAGGTGCACAGTGAATTCACACCCCACCTGTCCCCACCACTACTGGCTTCCCCAGAACTGGGTTTCCTCTCTCCCCGGGGTTTGAATGAGAAACTTGGGGTGTGAAGTACACCCACGCCAGGAAATTTCAGGAATATATGGACATCCCTGTTGAATGCAAAGTCAGAAGCTGCCCTGGGTACCTCCAGGCCCCCATCGTGGTGCTGGGGCTGAAGACTGTCCAGCTTTAGGAACACCTCCTCCCGAGGGGCTGGCATTAGTTGAAATCCTGCAGCATGGGGCAGAGGCCCAGCACGCACCGACCACATCGGACAATGTGGCTTCATCAGCATGTTTGAAAGACCCACATCTTGTCCACGAGGGGGGCTGTCTCTGCTCTCTGGCCCCCCAAGAGCAGAAGCAGAAACGATAAGACCAGCCGCTAACACTTAACTAGACTTAATTGTGCCAGCACTGCACAAACACGGCCTCATTGAATCCTCACAACAGATCTATGATGGAAGAATTATTGATATCCTTATTTGCAGGCTGGAAGTGGAGGCTCAGAGAGTTCAGTAGCTTGCCTAATGTCGCATAGCTGGCAAGCGCCAGAGCTGGTGCTCAGCTCGAGTCCACCCTCCCCACCATTATGTGGGTTCCCAGCAGCACAGGCTTGCCAGGCACGTGGAGCTCCACAAAGGAGACCTTTGAGATGCCACACAGGCCACTCCTGTCTCCCACTGCTCCCCTCAGGCACGGCATGGACTCATAACTGTCCCTACAAAGGAAGGAGCAGAGTTAGGTGGCCCCAAAGCTGCTGAGGACCCCATGGCGTTGTCCTGTTACTGGTGGTTTTTCTCCAACAGTGATTTTCTATTTCCTTGTGCGTTTGGGCTCTGGCACCTCCACCTACTGCGTGGGTAAGGGACCCAGACACCCAGGACGCTAACATGAAAATTCAACACTTGCAGAAAGGCAGCCCCAAGCTAGAGAATCTGATGGGCTTAGGTGTGGCTCAGAGCTCTGCCACGTAGAAGCCGCCTGTCCTGGGTCAAATTATAGAAAGTTACCTTGGTTCAGACCCCACATCTGTAAATTGGGGATCAACAAGAGTTGACCTTGTAGAGTTGTAGGGACATGATGAGACCACATGTGTGAAGCTCCTGGCCCGGCACTGGCTTCTCTGACAGGTGCCTGATAACCAACTAGCAGTAACTCCCTGGTCATAAATGAAGAGGATTCTTGTTCTGTGGGGAAGTGTGCATTTTCCCCCCTCTATTTCATTTTCAGAAATAAGAATTTGTAAAATCTTTTTGTCTTGCACCACAATTGACTTGCCATCTGCCCCTTTTATGCTGGGGGCTGGAGAGGTCACAGCTGATTGACTGGAGCGGCCACTTCTGAGTTGATAACAGAGCAGAATCACTTTGCAGCAGACAAATGTGGAATGCTATTTTTTTCCCCAACCCTGTGCTGGAGTGCATGTTTTAACAATTTACCAGACCCTCTAGCAGAGCAATTGACTCCATGTAGTCAACTGCCTAAGGGCACCGAAGAGCCCCAGCTTCCGATCGCCTCCAGACATCCTCACGCCTCTCCACACAGCTGGGGTGGGAAATTTTGACATGAGACTCTAAGGAGGCTTCTGTGCTTTTCATAGCCCACATCCTGCTTCCCCCCTAATTGGGTCTCTGGAAATGTTTTCTGCAGACAGAAGGAGTCTCTAAAATATGCTGAATGAATGAATGACAGAATTACCCAATCTAGGATGAAAAATGGACTCAGGATAGATAAATGCCAGCCTTTCTAATTTCCAGATGGCTTAATTGGTCATGTTGCTCCCGGGCGGGATGAGAGCCGCCGTCCAGACTCCACCTGTGCATTCTGCACAAAGGCATTCCCAGCACTGGGTGGGAATGGGGTCCAGGTAGTGTGCTTTCCAGGGTACCTGTCTCAGCTGGGGTCCAACCAGGAAAACAGAACCCACTCTAAATATTTAAAACAAAGGGAATTTGGGAAATTGGTCACACAGGTTTGAAGGAAGAGAGGCAGAGGGAAGAGTCTGAGAGGGAAATGGCTTTATTTGACACGGAAAATTCAGAACTACCTGGGTAGTCCTGTCTGGCTCACTGAGACCCGGGAAGCAGTGGGTTCGACCCTTATTATGCTGAGCAACAGTGGCAAGGCTGGAGTGGATCTCCCTTGGGCTGCGGTGACCTAAGCTGAGTAAAGACACTCCTTTGTGATTGTCATGGGCTTGCAGTGACCATGAACAATGCTCAGGATCCCAGAGGAGTCACCCATCATGCAGGAGCCTGGACCCAGAATAGAGCGACTGGGCCTAATAAATCCAGGTGTTCTCCACTAGGTAGTAATGGTAGGTATTCTAAAATGCCGATGACACATGAGTCATCCAAATCAAACCACTCGTAGGCTTTATCAGCCATCAGCCATGACAAAAAAGGGTGGACTGGAAAACCCATTCAAACTTTACAACTGGCATCGTGCAAGCCAAATCATTCAGCAGAAGTGAGTGAAACTATTTTGATTAAATTGGCCCAAAAAAGTGGAAGCCAAGCTTTCATTTGCAAGCAAGTTTTCTTAATCCAGTGAACTGAGTATTCAGAATGTTCTTTTTTGAATATATTCATTCAGCCCTGGGTCTGCCTTTATGGTCGTGCCCAGAAGTATTGCTTGAGACGCAGGTTTGTCGCAGAGAAAACTCTTGGGAAGAAAGCCACCCAGACTCTCCAGCCTATCCTCTCTTTCCACTTCAGGTTCAGGCAGGCTTTAAGTGTGCACAGAGTGACCTGCCTCTCATTCCAGCCTCACGTCTGCATGTAAGCCACTCCTAATGAGCTCACTAATAGAACTCCAAGTGTTACATAGACTCAAAAGGGAAAGCAATTTAAATGCAAATAAATATGAATATCTTTGTATCTCATAGATTAAGGAAAGTTGCAGGGGGAAAACATGTACTCACTATAAGCAGAAACCATCTCAGAGAGCAGAACATGATTTGAGAAGTCGGCAGATACTTCCCTCTGACTTCTGCCAAACTATCAACCAAGTCAATGTAGGTAACTATCACTTCCTGTATTCTTAAGATTCTGCTAAATGGACCAAATAGCTCTTTGGTATCTACTTGAAATCTCCTTTTAAAAAATGGGGGTAGATCTTGCTCCTTGTTCAGTCCATGTGACAGCGTAGTGGCTCGCAGCTATTCTTGACTTCTGAACATCTGATATACAAAAGGGATGGGAGGGGTACTGTTATGGGAATGTATTTTTTTTTACTCAAAATGTCACTTTTAAATCTACAACGCTCTGTCTATAAAAGAGTGGCACCCGAGCTGGGGAGTCTCTGGCAGAAGGAAGTCTGTTTTCAACATCTTTAGCCACAACCTCTAATCTTTGATTCATCTTGAGGCTCCAGGGAAACACTAAGGATATTCCTATGTCTGTCCACAGGTGCAAATAAGAGCTTCGTGTTGGGACTTACTGCACTCCAAACATCTGGAAAGTGAGGAAACCTGTCAACATCAATGTTACAAAGCATTGTGATGTTGGGCACCAAGCCGTGTTGCCACATTTTCCTCTGGCAGAACAAAACTTTGGGATATTATACTGTGGATCTAGCCCTAATTCAGAGAGCTTCTATCTCATTCTTTGAGAAATGAAACTAAGAGCATTTTCAACCTCATTCAGAGACACCCACAGGCTAGGACCTCATAAAAGAGGTCGTTTCCCTGGAATTCAGCGTAGTGGCTCACAGCTATTCTTGACTTCTGAACATCTGATATACAAAAGGGATAGGAGGGGTACTGTTATGGGAATATATTTTTTTACTTAAAATGTCACTTTTAAATCTACAACGCTCTGTCTATAAACCAGGTAGACATGAACTGTTTTGATGAACTAGTCACTGAATTATCTCAAGTATCTGTAGCTGGGCATTGTGGTAGTGTCTTCAAAGATGCCATCAACAATTCCTCTGGCTATGTTGCTCCTCTCATTGAGGGGTGGAATATTTCTCCCCCCTTTGAATCTGGGCTGGTCTCATGACTTGTTTGACCAATTAAATATGGTGGAAGCAATTCATGCTCTTAGGAAGTCAGTCTAGATTACTGGAGGACAAGAGGCCATCAAAGGGTGCATTGTAACACCTCAGTTAATGGCCAGCATCAACTGAAGACATGTAGATGAAGCCATCTTGGATGTCCTAGCCCCAGCCAGGCATATGCCTAAGTAGACCACATGAGTGCCCCAGCCAGCACCACACAGGGCAGAAGAGCTGCCCAGCTGAGCCCAGACAACCCCCAGAATCATGAGAAATAATAAAATACTGTCATTTGAAGCCGCTAATTTTGGAGTGCTTTGTTATGCACCATAAATAGTTGAGCAGGTAGTTCAGATGCCCAAAGATATTTAACAGGCAGGGTTAGCCTTATGCACAGGTAAGAAAGTGCCTACAGCATCTGTACTGAAGAATGTTCAGAAGACAGGAAATTTCTCCAAGACTCTCTTAACCAGGTGTCACTGTTTATAATATGTCATCACTAGGAACTCATTTCATTGGGCAAACCGTTGTCATTTACATTGTATATAAATGTAACCCACAGGGATGTAGTGAGCAAAAAAGAATCCAAGGAGTCAAAATTGCTGAAGAGAACTTTTCTTCTAGAGCTGCAGTAATTAGAATGTAGATGACAGTTTTGTATATTAAGTATGACACTTAGCCTGATGTAAAGAGAGAAAAAGAGAAAAAAACTTCGAATTGGAAAAGAATAAAAAGAATGGACCAGTTGTTTCCTGGGTTGTTCCCCCATGTATCTTATTTTCCAAACTGGAACCACAGCAGCATGATAAAGAGCACCTCTCAGCTTCTGAGGGTGGCAATGACAGGAACCATCGAGACCCCAGTGCCCCACTAGGATGACATACATCTGATTAAGCCAGGTTTGTCATCCGATAGCCCGAGGGGATGGTAGGAACAGGAAAATGAGACCAGTGATTGATACGAACCATCATTAGTCTTTAGCCAGCAGTGAGGGTGGAATCTTTTTGAGACCTTGGCATGTAACTCACATGGCTGTCTCTGGATAGTTCTAAAAATTCACTTTTAGAGAAAAGTGGCCAAGGTAAAAGTTCAGCTTTGAGAAAAATGATAAAAGACCAATGAGGAAAAAATAGATTGGTATCATCATTTCCCTAAGTATATCCCATGGGACACTAGTCTTGCCAGAAGCTCAATCCTTAAAAAGGGCTCATAGTCAAGTAAGTTCAGGAAAGGCCCTCACATGCATGCTCTGACCTCTTGCAGAGTGACAGCACACATCAGATATCAGAGCTCTGAGCTGGTTGAGAGTAAAGAAGCCTTCTTGGCTTCATTAAACCTAGAGTTTCTTTGGGGCACCCGGATGGCTCAGTTGGTTAAGCAGCCTGCTCTTGATTTTTGCTCAGATTATGATCTCAGAGTCCTGGGATCAAGCCTCACATGGGGCTCTGCCCTGAGTGGGGAGTCTGCTTGAGGATTCTCCCTCTCTCTCTCTCAAATAAATAAAATCTCTTTAAAATATTATGGAAAAAAACCCTTAGAATTTCTTTTATCATGGGGATTATTCTCCCATTACCCACCATTGCATCTCAAGTAGAAAGTTGGAGGAAGTTTCCCTTTTTTTTTTCCCAAGTGAAAGATCATTTGAAAAGTCTCAGGACTGAAAGGGATCAGTATTGGATGATAGTCCTCAGGTCTGCCTTTCTGCAAGATATCCAGTGAGGACCAGCCTCATCTAGCCACCTGCATAGGCTGTTCAGCAAGACCAGAAAACTAATGAAGAAAACTGTGTAAATGAAAACACTGGGGTAGGCATGGAACTCCCATCCTTCCTATTAGGGACCCATATCTAGATAAATAAATGTCACACTGGGATTATTTCCTCTGTTCTGCTGAATAGTCCTAAAGATAAGGCAATATTCTTCCTGACATAATAAGACATCAAAATACATTTATGACAAATCCCAGGTACACCAAAGTTATCTGTGCTGCTGACAATGGATCTTCTTCCCACTTGTCTCTTTCATTATGTTCCCAACAAAGGAGCTATGACTCTTGCCCTGGCAAAAGATAGCATTTCGGCCCTTGGAGCTCTGACAATTGCACTCAGGCCATTTAATTACTTCCAGCGCAGGCACACGCTCTATTAACAGAGCCAGGATCAGCAGGGGCTTCCTGTAGGTCACAGGAATGGTGGTTAATTGAGACTTATTTATAAGGAGCTATGCACACACAAAGAGGACAGAAAGAGTGGCCATTTTCTTTCCTGTGTATGGAGGTCTAGAAATCAGGATCCAGTCCACACAAGAGGCTCCAAAAGTTGACAAGTCAACAAACAACAGCAAAATAGGAATGGTGGTAAAATGGGCTTTCTGTGCATTGTCTACATGTTGAGAAAATTAAAGATCCCCCAGACCTTGAAGTATAGCTTTCTTTTGCCTTCAAACCCATCCATTACCCTCTCCAGCTGCTGCCCCTCTGACCCAACCCATCCCCCAGCACCCCTAAAACACAAACAAAAACCCGAATTTATCCATGTTAAAATGTTAACTGTTGTGCAAACTTTCCCCATTGGTCCATTTGTGCAGCAGTTATCTTGGAGCACCATACTTGACCATTTACTCTTAACCTGCTTGCAGGAGGTCCCACCAGAAGCTTAGTGCCCTCCCACTCCTATGCAGCCCTGTACTGCTTTGTGGCCTCCCTACCTGTGCACACACTTTATAGAAGGGAAACCCCAGGGCACCTTCAAACACTAACTAAAAGAGGCCCTAGTTGTAAACTCAGAGTTTAAGGCATTGTCTTCAAAGTCTCTGGAAATATCCTGTGCACCTCCTCTGCTGTGAAGGGGCCTCACCACAGCCTCAGATGAACTGCAAGGGGAATCACTTGGATGCATTCATCTTTGGGCCTTCAAGCTCTGCCCAGGCCACTTGGGTGGTAGCTAAACCAATGTGACCAAAGGAGGAGGCGAGGGAAAGGGGGGTGAGTTAAATCTAAGCATGATTTTCTTGTTATTCAACCAAAGTTTGTTTCAAAATAGAAGCTGAGCTCAGGGAAATCATGGCCATTTAACTGAACTTTATTTTCTAAGTTAAAATACCTTCCTTATACAGTCATACATTTCTTCCTTCGTGGCAAGTTACAATGAAAGAAGATCTAATAGTTCAGAGGTCTGGATAAACATGCAAAATTGTTGAGAGTTCATCTAAATTTTCTCTGATGACCTAATCAAGAAACCCAATTAGGGGACCTCATGAGAACAGAGCATCAGACACTCATGGCTACAAATACAATTTTTCCTCAGTCATAGCCATTCACCCACTTCATGTCAGGCCAGAGAATTAGAGCAAAAGATTTCTGGAGATTCCAGAAAGCCTTTCTCCCAAAAAGGAGAGCAATGGAAGAGCAAAGAGTGGGTACTCACATACTCTTCTCCAGTAGGGCAGATGCAGAGGTAGAGGTTGAGACCTGGGCTCCAGTTCTAGATCCCCCATCACACAGGATCCCCTCCACCCTACCTGTAGATTCACTGAGGCTACAGCTATCATGCCTCAGCTTACCATGGTTCTCTTCGGGATCCTACAGTAGGGGAGAGATTGTGTGTGGAGGGAGGCAGAATCTAAGGAGGAATGGGTAGGACACAGATTCATTCATTCAAAAAACTACAAGAATCTTTACCATATACAAGGTGCTCTACTGAATATTATGAGAGACACAGAAATGTTTACAAGGGTCACTGACTTCTAGTACCTTTATAGACTCTAGGGAGTGACTCATATCAACAAGACATAGCTGTACTGTGCTCTGTGCATAAATAATGACAACTATGTGATGAGATAGAAACAAAGAGTAAACTTATTCTGTGCAGCAGACATGGGCTGGGGCGACAGGGTAGCCATAATGAGCCATGAACTGCAACAGCTTCCCCAGCATAGTTCAGCTTTGGGTTCTCCTAAGTAGAAATGGAGGAAAAAAAACACCTTTTCCTCCAGGACTTTGTTGAATATGAAGTGAGGGAAGGCATATAAAGCACCTACCTCCCAGATGGACGCGATCAGATGGCTTCCTGAGATTGATATCAGGCCCTATGAGCTCTAAGTAGCGTCTCTCTGGACTTATTTGTGGTGTCTGAGAGTGCCAGAACCCCATTTACCTCCATGAGGTGGAGATCTCCTAACCTAGTAAAAAGTAATGCCAATTACTCACGTTTATGGAGCACTTAATATAAGCTGCATTCTGTGTTAAGGGCTTTTCAAATAGCACCTCATTTAATCTTTACACCACATGAGTAAGGTCTCAAAAAATCCTCAATTTACAAATGAGGCACCTGAATGTCAGAAAGGTTAAGTAACTCCCCTAAATTCACATCAGATCCAAACCAGGGTCTTTCTGACCCAGGAGTCTGTGCTATTCATCACTACCGACTTGTGTCTCCCAGGTTTCGACTTTGGGACAATATATGTCAACAGCAATAGGTCTCAGAAGTCTGCTCCCATCAAGTGGGGCTGGCCTCAGTCAGGCAGCCAGGACAATAGACAATAGCACAATCTCCCATGCAGGTTGGGGAAAGAGCTCTAAACACAGTACATCTTCACATACACAGGGGAACACTTATAAATAAGTCTTTATAATTCTTGTTCTGAAATGTTTCTCTAACTCAGGGGTCAACAAACTATGGCCCAAGAGTCAAATCCAGCCCATAGTTGGCTTTTGTAAATAAAGTTTTATTGGAACACAGCCATGCTCATTTGTTGATGTGTCTGTCTCTGGTTGCCTTCACACTATGATAGCAGATATGAGTAATTATTACAGACACTAAATGACCCACAAAGCCTAGGATTTTTGTGATCTGGCCCTTTACAGAAACAGGTTGCCAACTCCAGCTGTAAACTTACTTTTTGCATTTCTGTTGCTTCAACTGTTGTTGTGACATTATGAGAAACGTATATTTGGTCTCTGTCCCCAGTTCCTGAAACAGAACTCCTAAAACACTTGTAGTTTTCTGAATAATAGGAGCATCTTTTGTCCTAATGAAGAGATTCTTGGTGGGCTTCTGGAGAGCTTCAGGATGGGGATAGATTACCAGAAAGACCAAGCCGCGATTAGAAGCTTGGAACTTGGCTCCACCTTCCATCCTCCACTAAGAGAAGAGGGGCTGGTGATTAAGTTAATCAATCATGTCTATGTGATGAAGCCCCCATAAAAATCCCTAAAGTACAGAGTTCGGAGCCTCTAGGTTAGTGAACACATCCATGTACTGGGAGTTTGGCACACCCCGACTTCATGCGGACAGAAGTTTCCATGTGTAAGAATCTTCTGGATCTCACCTTATGTATCTTTTCATCTAGCTATTCATCTATATCCTTTAAAATACCCTCTATAAACTGCTAAACAAAAGCAAATGTTTCCCAGAGTTTGTGAGCCATTCCAGCAAATTATCTAAAGCGGGTGGAGAGTATATGGGAGCTTTTGACTTTGTAGCCAAGTCGAACAGAAGTGCAGGTAGCCTGGGGACCCATTACTTGTGACTGGCATCTGAAGGGAGGGCGGTCTTATGGGACTGAGACCTTAAACTTGTGGAGCCTGATGCTAATGCTGGTAGTCAGTTATCAGAATTGGGTTAAATTATAAGACAACTCGTCAGTGTCCGGAGGGTCAAAAAATTGGTTTTGTGGGGAAGAAATCTCCCCCACATTTGGTGTCAAGAATGTTGGAGTAAAGAAACAGTTTTCCTTTAGTTGTGATTTCCAGATTTGAGATTTGCTTATGTTACAACCGAGTATTTCTTAATTCTTCAGTGACTTCCAGTCATTTGTCTTTGGTCCACATCCTGGGGGAATTCATCATACATCCCCTTTCATAACTTGACCCCTAACTAGATTTCTATCCTCTGCTCTTGTCTGTTTCTCACCACCCCCAAACACACATGTTTGTGACAGAACCACAGTGACTATCCTTCATCTGTAAATAGACCAGACTCTTTCAGGCACTGGTACATTGTACTCTGTTTTCTCTGCCTGGAGTCCCCTTCTTCACACCAGGTGAGGAGCCATTCTTCCTTCAAGACCCAATCCCTATATACTTTAGACTTCACAGCTGTCCCTTTCCCCTACATTGTGTTTTAGTTATTGGTGCTCACATCTGTCTATCGTGGCTGTACGTTTTGTTGTGTTTTTTTTTTTTAAGATTTATTTATTTGACAGAGAAAGAGAGAGAGAGAGAGGGAACACAAGCAGGGGGAGTGGGAGAGGGAGAAGCAGGCTTCCTGCCGAGCAGGGAGCCTGACACAGGGCTTGATCCCAGGACCCCAAGATCAAGACCTGAGCCAAAGGCAGATGCTTAACCAAATGAGCCACCCATGTGCCCCAAGATTTTATTCATCTTCTATCTCCTGTAGTATATCTCCTGTAGTATTTTGCATAGGATAAACACAGAATATATAAACCATTTTATATATTGAACAAGTAAACACAATTGCCTCTGGAACTCATAAGTTAAACTAGATGACAAGGCAACAAAACACAGTGATAGGAAAAAGTATAAATTACATACACAACCAAAATCTTACAGTTCATTCAGAAAACAAAATAGCACAGGAAGTTGTTAGAAGTTTATGGATGGAACCAAAGAGGTAAAAGCAACAGTGTTGGTGAAGCCTTCGAGACCAAAGTGAGATTTGGACTCTGTGGGAACAGAAAGGAAACTCGCCTCTTCTGTAGAAAAGCTGGGCTCTCTAGTGGCATTGTTTCATTCCATCCTTCAAGCCACCCAGGATGACACACAACGGATTTGCCTAAGGTCACCCAGCAGAGTCCAGGGCTCCAAGTGACACTTCTCAGGCTCCAAGCCCGTGTCCTTTCCATGGCATTCTGCTCCCCGGGCAGGGGCAAGGGTGGAGCAGGGGCACGGGTAGGGCAGGGGCACTCAGTCCCTGCAGTTGGGTGGAAACCGGCGGGAAAGAACAATGGTGCAAGGCAGTCATGAGGCAGAGGGGACAGCAGCATGGAGAGCAGAGCCAGCAAGTCCTGTGGGGGGAGAAGGAATGCACAGCTCTCCCCCTAGGGAGGAAGCTGAGGGGGGACCTCTGGTCGGCAGCGGCTAGCCCGGTGCAGAATGTGCTTGCTCAGAGCAGAAAGTATGAGAGATGGGCCCAGAGGTGGACAGTGATAAGCCCAGAAAAAGTCTTGGATTGTGGGATGCTCTGCTCTGGAAGTCGGGAGGGCAGAGGAGGGGAAGGGGGTAGAAGGAATCCCTGGGGAAGAAGGTTGTCCAGAGGCATGGCCTGTCCATCAGATGGGAGTATGTCTCGGGGCAGATGCCCCAGGAGGAGCCAAGGCCTTCCACTCACGGCTGCCCACGTGGAAGTTATTTCTGGTTCTTAATCTTGCAGCTGGTAGGAAGGAAGCAAGGAGTCAATGTGCAATTTGGGAATCCTCTTTTGTTCAAAGGGCCCATTTGATTAAGTCAGATATCACATCAATCCAGTCAAGAAACCACTTGAGTTGTTTTGCTGCCTAATTACTACATTGAGCACCGATCAACTTAGCAAATAAATAAGTCATAGATCTGGCATTAGATAATGCCAGCCCTGTTACCCCTACAACTGCTGCTTGTACTAGTACTTATGAGTAGTATCATTATTGTTGCCATATTTAATTTTATTACTCTGGCAGGTTCCATTTATTGGGCACCTTCTAGCTGCCAGGCATACTTCTAGAAGCTTTACATCTTTACTTGCTAATAATACTCAGTAAACTCTAGCAGTAAATACGACTTGCCCTGTTACGTGCAGTCTCCAAGGCTTCTTATCTAGGACAGATGTTTTTGTAGATTGTACCTGGGAACCCAGGAAAGAAGGCTTGTCAGCTCAAAGGACCTCTAGGAACCCCATATGCCCTTCATGAACTAGGTGTTCTTTTAATATCTTAATTCTCATTCCCTAGCCTTGTATGTGGGGCTGAGATGCTAAAGGGGGCTGAGATTTTAAAGCTGGCATTTGTGAGGGGCCAAGACCTCCTCTCGGTATCCATCCAATCAATGCCCCCTTACTCCCTCTGCCGGGGTGGGTGGGGGGTGGGGTGGTAAGGGGAATTAATCCTCACCAGAGTGAAGAGTCAGCACCTATGAAATACTTTATTTTTAATTAAATCACCAGTGACTTTTGATTCACGCCAGAAACAAATGTGTGGAAAAAAGATGATATTACAGGGGGGTGGGGGGATGGGTTAGCCCGGTGATGGGTATTAAAGAGGGCACGTTCTGCATGGAGCACTGGGTGTTATACGCAAACAATGAATCATGGAACACTACATCAAAAACTAATGATGTACTGTATGGTGATTAACATAACATAGTAATAAAAAAAATATTAAAAAAATAAGATGATATTACAGACAAAAACGACTAGGGTCCTGCCTGTGTCCTCCTCGGAGGTGTTAGCACAGCCACAGTGACCTCACCTCTCAATTCTCGGAAACTCTTCAATGATCTGATGGCAAATAAAAATACGTAAGAGATTTTAGCCAGAAACGTTATGACCTCCTTGTCCACCCACATGCCACCCGGAAATCAGCTTCCCTTTTCCTCACTTTGTCTTATATCAGACATCAGCTCTGCTTCAAAGATCAAAATATGATATTTTATTAGCCCGTATTGTGCTTTATGTAAGATGTCTGTCATAGCAGAACTACTCTTATTATTAAAGAAGTTAAGAAAATAAGAGAAATTCACTTTTAGAATCAAGTCATGCTACCATATTTTTGTTCTTCGTATTTCTTGAAAAAAATATATGCCTTATCAAGTCATCTTTTATTAGAGGACTCAAGGGGCACTGGTGTGGCTCAGTCGGTTAAGCGTACAATTCTTGGCTCAGGTCCTGATCTCACAGTTGTGGGATCGAGCCCTACGTTGGGCTCCATGCTCAGTGCGGAATCTGCTTCAGATTCTCTCTCCCTCTCACTCACACACTCTTTCTCTCAAATAAATAAATAAAATCTTTTAAAAATGTTTATTAGAGCACTCTAGCCCTCGCTCTCTTCCCCACCACGGCCCCCACCCCCTCTGCTCAGGGACCTCGTCAACTGCACACTCTACTCGCCTGATGGTTGTACCCTCACTCTTACATTTATGGTCTGATCGCCCGTGTTCTGATAGAACAAGGTAGGACAGTTGTATATATGAATATATGTACACACACATATGTGCACGCATGTATAAATACACATACACACACATATACGTGCATACATATATATAATCAGGAAACCATGTCTACTCACTACCATTGTTGGGCACCTACTGTATAGAGGGATAGGGTCCTGAAATGAACCATAAAGGAATGGAAGCACCCTGAGAACAAGGTTCTTCCTGTATACACAGTATGTGTGCTTCATTGTTGCCTGAGTCCGTTGTCCTATCTGCCACAGCAGACATGAAATAAACTGCTGTTTACTAATGAATGCAAAGGACTAAGGAAGGGAGATGAGGAAGGGAGATGTGATCCTCGGCGTGTACCTTCAGGAGCCAATACATTTGACTTTTAACACCTTTTAATATGGCTCTGTCCATGTTAAGGAGCCTCTTGCTTCTACCATCTCCACACTATTCCAAGTCTTTGGTCAGGGGTCCCTGAGGCTAAACGAATGGAGTAAGAGCAAGGAAATTCACTCATTCAGCCCTTTGCTCATAAATTCTCCCAGCCGCTGGTTGGACCAAATGTCATTTGACCAGTGTGCTGTTTTAACGTCCTTTCCCAAACCTGAGCCAATTTTACAAAGCTAAAAACCAGATTGTGTTCTACCAGAATAACAAGTTCGATGGAAAGCACCTAGGTAGAAACTTCTGCTTACATTCAATTATTCAAACAGAATAAGGCAAAACAAATTTAAAACTTGCTTGACTGAACTTGATTTTTAAAAGTGTGTGAGGTGTGTGTGTAGAGAGACAATGTTGGCCCACAGCATATGCTGAGCACCTCCTGCTTGCAGAAGCTAGCCATGGCTGCCTGAAGAAGATATCACCCAAAGAGAAGACAAATGCAAGACACAATTGCACAGTTGGGCAAAAAGACACACTCACAGGGACGTCTGGGTGGCTCAGTCAGTTAAGTATCTGCCTTCGGCTCAGGTCATGATCCCAAGATCCTGGGATCCAGCCCCGCATTGGGCTCCCTGCTCAGCGGGGAGTCTGCTTCTCCCTCTGCCCCTCCCCCCCTTCAAAAAAAAAAAGACACACTCTTAGACAATGTCCCATATTTTTATGCTACAGCATTCTATGGTGAGGCCAGGAAAGAAAGGATAGAAGAGCTACAGTAGAAATAAAAGAAAAGGTTTGAAGAACCAAGATTTGCAGAGTCCGGTCCCAGACCTTTAAATTATATTGAAGCCGCTTCGTGGAGGACAGGCACATAGTGGGAGTGGAGAGGACATGGCACCGTGTCCAGAGGCTGGTGTTCCAGTCATGCCTCAGCCTCCAGACAGCTTTGTGACTTTCGGCCAGCCACGTAAACTACAACACACAATTTCCTCATCTACAGAGAGGGGTCATCTTGGTGTTTCCTTCCAGCACTAATATTCTAAGATGGTTGTCTATCTTGTTTTAGAATATTTGTCCTGACCTCCCCAGCTAGAAAGTTCCAGAATTTAGTGATACTTGTTTCCTTATGTCCAATTGGAATCTCCCCTCCTGCACTTTGAACTCACTTCTTTAGCCTTGTCCTTGGTAGAGTTATAGCAGAATAGGCACTTACATGATGATGAGCCATGATATGCTTAAAAAAAAAAAAAAACTCTTAATTTTCATTAAAATAAACACGTGCTTGTTGTGTAAACACTTGGAAATATAGGAGAATGTAGAAAATAAAATAATCACTGCTTACCATCCCACCCTGAGAGCTAATCACTGCTCATATGTATTCCTTTCCAGACTTTTCTTTCTTTTTTTTTTTTTTTAGTGTGGGACCATATGCCAAACATACTTTTGTACTCTGATTTTTAAAAAATTTATCATATCTCATGAGCATATTCTTCATCATTAAAGATTATTTAAAGCAAGGGCGCCTGGGTGGCTCAGTCAGTTAAGCATCTGCCTTCGGCTCAGATCTTGATCTCAGGGTCCTGGGATCGAGTCTTGTATTGGGCTCCCTGCTCAGCAGGAAGCCTGCTTCTCCCTCTCCCACTCCCCCTGCTTGTGTTCCCTCTCTCGCTGTGTCTCTGTCAAATAAATAAATAAATAATCTTTTAAAAAATTATTTAAATGCATAAATCATGTTAAAGATGGTTTAATATTCTATTATATGAAACATATGAAGTCCATTATTACACTTTTGCTGTTGTTATTTGTGATTCCAGTTGCTTCAAACTAACTTATATTTTTACCAAACTAATACAAACATATACATAAAAAATTAAAGGTTAAATATAAAACTTTTAGGAAAAGACAGCTGACCCTTCCTGACTCTAGAGCCCTACTCCCAGTGAGAGACTTTTCTGACCTTTGACTGTGTTCTTATATGATTATCTCCATGCTTCAAAATTATGTGCTTCTTTACTCACTCTCGATTCATGAACTTTTTGGCCAAAATGGGTGACCATGTATGATGGCAGCTGAGGATTTAACACTCTTACCCCAATGGCTTCCACCAACTCTCCTCTTGCAATTCTCCCATTAGAATAAAATAGCAATTTTTGGTTAAATCAAGAGTCAGCATGGATATTATTATGATTATAAAAATATTCTTCTCTGCTGAGACAAGTAATACACTGTGATTAAATTTATTTTTTTCCATGTACATTTTATTTGTATATGCTTGCTAACTGGATATTTTTGGTTTTGTTGTTTGCTCCGTTTTCTATGGACATACCATGTTTTTTTCCCACATTTGCTTGCAACTTCCAACATTGTTAAAAACATCAAATAATCTATGAGTTCTGTTTGTTTTCCCTGAAAACATCCTGCTTGCAGTCCCTTATTATCCTGTTCTGTGTCATGATTGTTTAAAGGTCAGGGGCACATCTGTTGTCCAGATATTTATCATGGCACTCATCCCTTTGCCTCCCTTGTGTTCTGTTTCTCTTGTTTGTTTACTTACTTATTTATTTTTATTTTATTTACTTATGTTTTTATTTATACATTTTTGGTTTTCATGCCTCACTCTTTCTTATTTTACTCTTTTGTTTAGATGAAGCATATCTTCCAGCAGCTTTTGGAGAAAAAGTGCATGAAAGGTATAATTCTGAGCCTTGGCACATGTGAAGATGTATGTTTTTTCCTCACCAGCTTGACTGGTTGATAGTTTGGCTGGGTATAGCGTTGTATGTTAAAAATCCTCCATAACTTTGAAGACATTGCTCCACTGTCTTCTAGCTACCTTTTTGCTTTTAAGCAGTCCAATGCCATTCTAATTCCAGAGTTTACACATGACACATTTATTCCCTTCTCTGGAAGTTTTTGGAGCCTTCTCTTTATTAATGGCATTTTGAAATTTCATGATGATCTGCCTTGAAGTGATTTATCTATTAATTTATACATTCATTCATTCATTTAGTTAGCTACTTGGTGAGCCCTTTCATTATTGAAATCTATGTTCTTTAGTTTTGAATTTTTTAAAAAAATACTAACTCTGATAATTTATTCCCTTTTGTTTAAAAAAATCTTTGCCAATATGAATGATGAAATATAGCATCTATTTTAATTAGATTTCTTTATAACTAATGAGTTTGCAATTTTAAAATTTGCTGCTATTTTTTATTATACAAATAATACATGCATTTTTCATCTTGCATACAATTTGAACAATAGAGAAATATACAAGCTGTGAAAGTCTTCCTCTTGCCTACATTCTTACTCTCCCTAAAATAACCATAGCTAAGATTAAGCTGTACATCTTTCAGCCACTGTTCTTTTTACATGTACATAAATATACATTTGTATGTACATATATATAGTCAATATATTTTTTGAAGGGATTATTTAAAACATATGAATGGAATCATACTATACTTCTAATTTTGCAAGTGGGCTTTTTTTTCACATATCAATGAGTCCCGGATTATTTTCCATAACTGTATGTATACATTTCATGGTATATAGCACCACACTGATTTATTCAAACATATATCTATTTAAATGTTTCCATTTTTTAAATGATGCTTAAGAGCTGGTTATTTATTAAAGTGTTAACCTTTTAAAATAACATTTTACCATAAACAGTCATATTATTTGATGGCATTTGTTACACAGCCTTTAGGCTTACTTGCTAGTCTGGACTATGAATCAAATTTGGTGGCCCTCCTACAGCTCAGTGAGAGAGAGGGGGAGGAATCAAAGATATGAGGTGAGAGGCAGCAAAAAAAATAAGTATTCTGGTTTACATGTAGCTCAGACTTACCTTCCAGAAGTTGTACTCTGCTCTGGGGCATGTCTCTGTTCTGTTGAGAAGGAGGCTTGTCACAATCTTAACCCTGCTTCACTGGGGATGGATGATTCTGAATCTTTGGCTATTCAATGATGTCCCACCCCCAGAAAAGAGGTAATAAACAGAGCCATAATAATGGTAATAACATTTGTATAGCACTTTAAGGTAACAGCCTTTCTAAATGCAGTACTTCATTTGCTGTGCATGGTGTATAATAGCAACCATGCAATTTGTCCTCATGGCTCCCATCAGCTACATATTTGTTCATGCTCAGAGTCTGGAACTGTGTGAGCTAACTTTCCAGTCAGGCAGGCCTGGATTAACAAATTCCTCCTTGTTATTCCACTGACTAGTTCATGACTTGGGGCCACAGCTCAGCCTACTTTAGTCTCAGTTTCCTGAGTTAGCATGCAATGCTATGTAGCATTGTTGCTTTGGTTAAATAATATTATAAAAGTAAAGTTTCTAGCACAGGGCTCACATCTTTTAAGCATGCAATACCAGAGCTCTGTTTTCCCTCTTTCCCAATCCAAATATCTGGGGAAAAAATAAACATATTCCTTTTTCTCTAGTTGTTCTAGGGATTTGCTTCTGTAAAAAAAAAAAAAAAGCTAATGATACCTTAGAGACTATGCTCATTTTGCCAGGCCAGATGGGGAGCAGGAGCAGAAGACAGAAGTCATCAGGAGGTGGCAGGAGGGTGTAATGGGGAGAATGTATTGGTATGAGGGAAAGTGAATGGTGCCCATCTAAATGCAGAATACTATGTGTTCAGGCAGTAAGGCTGCTGGGTATCAAAACTGATTCAGCAATTAGTAAACATAGACTCATAACATCTTCCAGATTGATGAGCTCCAAATTTTAACCACAGACACCTTGATTAAGGGTTTGGGTGACATGGTTCCAACACAGCCTCATTTAAGAAGTGCTTGGCTGTAAACAGTCTTTGGTTGCTGGGGCTTCATACTCCCAGAGCCTCATCCCAGGAGGTAGGAGTGATTCAGAAGAGATGACTTAGGTAATTTGTAGCAACAGCAATAATAAACTGCTGGGATTTTTTTTCCCCTCCACCCCCTAACCTCCTGACACTTTCCTGTGTTCTCTGCCCTTCTTTCAAAGTATTATAGGACCTGATTCCATGGGGGGACCAAGCAAAGAATAATTGAGATAACACTGTATCTGAAATAACCAGCCCTCAAGTGTACAAGGAATGGAATAATGATTGGCAGGGTCTGGTAATCTTGGAAAACATCTTTGCTGTTGTGAACTATTCTTTAACATTATTTGATGAAGTTGGTTTATGATTATTTCCAGCTGGAGAGTCAAGTCTAATTATGGTCTGGCTAAAAAGGCCAAGAAAAAAAAAAAAAAAAGGCTGCCTGTATTGATCTTCAGGGATAAAAGCCAAGTGTGCATACCAGTAATTTTTTTTTTTTTTTAAGTAGGCTCCACACTGGGCATGGAGCCCAAGTAGGGGCTTGAATTCACAACCCTGAGATAACAGACTGAGCCACCTAGGCACCCCCACACCAGTAATTTTCAATGATCTATTGATATACTCAATAGAAAACAATGATGATTCCATTTTATACTTTAAATTCAAAGAAACAGAGCTGGGATATTAGCTAATTTTTATTGATTATTAGACACAGAAGGTGGCATTAAGTGCTCAATTTTCTCCCTCTTGCTGTAGAAAAAAAATGTCATAATCAAATCAACTTTCTTTCAAATAAGAGTTTTTCTATTGGGAGGCAATACATAATTATTAAATGAGTTCATAAGCTTCAGTGATTATGGATTTGGGTTTTTTTGAAGAAGATAACATGGCTGACAAGACCTCATTAAATAAACTCATTATCAATCTGCTATTCCACGACCAAAAAAAATAGCTTTATTGGAAAATAATGATAAAACATTTCTCAAGGCAGTTCTAATTCTTGTTTGCTGTTTTTGTGCTTGAAAAATATTTACTTAATCTCATGAATTATAGTATAAAAACTCAGCTTACAATAGTTTCTAGATACTATTTAGCATACCTGGATTCCATTTATCTTGGAAAAGGTACACAAATGTATTCACCTTTGCTTCCCTCTTCTTTTACTCTTTCCTATCTCACTAGGGTAAAAAACATGAGCAGCACTTTCTCTTGTGCTTCTTATGTCTGGGTCCTTGACAGGGCTTTTCAATCTCATGTAATCTGGGTATTTGTCTGTTTGCTGTATTTTTTATTTGATAATTCATTCCCCTTATTCTTCTCCAATCTTTTGTTGTGGGACTTCCTGTTGGTGAAACTTTATACTTTTTCTCTCCTATTTTTCTTTCTCATCCATTTTGTGGTATACTTTTTAAAGACTTGTTTATTTATTTTTACAGAGAGAGAGAGAACGTGAGCAGGGTGAGCGGCTGAGGGAGAGGGAGAGAGAATCCCAAGCAGACTCCTCGCTGAGTGTGGAGCCTGACGTAGGGCTTGATCTCAGGACCCTGAGATCATCACCTGAACCCAAACCAAGAGTCAGATGTTTAACCGACTGTGCCACCCAGGTGCCTCCATTTTGTGGTATATTTTATTAGCATCCTCTTTCAACTGCTCCATTGATTATATAAGCTTTTTTCTGTTCTCGCCTTCTCTCTCTCATGCTGTTTTCTTTCTTTCAATAGCATCTCTTTTTTCATGAATGCACTATCTAATCTCTCTGAGGCTATTATTATAACTTTTTGAAATTTTATCTCTCTCCCTCATTTTCTTCATTTCGTCCCAATTTTTTTTGTTTCTTTTTTTCCTGCTTTCTTGTTTTGGTATTTGTTTCAACACTGCATGCTTCCTCAACATGCCTGCTGATTCCTCATTCTCTATTTGCACTTAAAAACCAAACACTAAAAATCAGATTAGGACCATAAGCAAAGTTAAAAGGAAAATTCCAAACCAGAGAAAATATTTGTTATATATGACAGAATAATGTTCAATGTTTATGTTTCTAAGTAGCATGAACAAATCAATAAGAAAAGATAACTATTTCAATAAAAATGGATAAATGTCATGGACAATTAATTTGCAAAATTTAGTTATCTAGTAACATTTAAAAGTGCTCAAATGATAATCAAATATAAACTAAAACAACAAGATGCCATTTTTAGCACCAAATTATCTTTTTTTTTTTTTTTGAGTTGTAATTCTAAATGTCGGGAAGGATGGGAAAAGGATACTCTCATACATTGGTGGTAGGACTATAAATTGGTGAATTTTTTCAGGGTAACAATTCAGCTGTATGTATTAAGGCTCTGAAAAAGAGTGTACCTTTTGAGCCAGCAATTCTACTTCTAATAATCTTAAAGGAATAAGCAGTCAAGTTTGCAAAGATCTATGTAGAGTCCACTGTTGTTTATTATAGTGAGAAATGGACACAATAAATGTTAAACATTAAAGGATTAACAGAATGAATTATTGTTACACTCATCTGAGGATACTACTCAGCTGTAAGGAATATGTTACTATAACTTATTTATTGACAAGGAAAGATGTTAATGATATATTGTTATATCCAAAAAGTATGATAGAAGACTGTATAAACATGGAGCTCCATTTAAAATGATACCATTTATGCTATATACATACACAGAAAAAGCCTAAATGGTTTACATATATAAACTGTAATTATTTCTAGATCATGGCAATATATGAGTTTTATTTTCTTCTTTATGTTTTTATATATTTTCCAGATTATCTACAATAAACATAATACTCCATGCATAACAAAAATATTTCTTTAAAACAGAGAGAGAGAGAGAAAAGTGGATTTAAGCCCTGAGAATGTGTGTGTATGTGTGTGTGAGCATTGGTTGGGCATTGCTTGCTCATCAGTAGGCTTTGCCATAGACTAATGAGATAGGGACGGAGTCATTTCACTGGAAAACCCCTTGTACCAGTATCTGTGAGCATCCCAGGCCCGTGAGTCTTTTTCTACAAAGGTAAATCTTCCATTCTCTTTCTGAGGAAGTATGAGATTAGCAGCCAGTATATTCTGGGAGCCGGGCATCTCCCATAATGAATCCTTCACTTGATTGGCCCTGTTTGCAGCCTGGCATTCTCTTCCAAATCTCTGCTGTGCCAGGGTACTCCAGAAGAGACTTCCAGCCTAAATTTCTCCAGAGAAAATCCTCCTGCTTCCTGCCTGGGTGAAGGAAGTTTAGTGGGCTGCTGGTGAAGAACTGGATGAAGACTGGCATCTCACTACCCCTTATACCGACTTTTAACTGAGCCTCCCATTTCAAGCTCCATCCTTCCTCCAGCCCTCACAATATCTACTGCCTCCAATTCCTACATCTTCCCAGGGTTCTGCAAGTCAGATCCACTTATTTCTTGTGCCTCTCTCCTCACCATTCTTTCTGGGCTCTAATAAATTAGTTACTAGTCATCCAGCTGTTTTTAGATTTCAAAATTTTGTTGACATTTCTTATTTGGTGAGGTCCTCTTTCCTGTTCTCTTTCTTCTTATTGATTTGTATCTTTTCTTTTTTCTACTCTCATCTTAATACAATTTCAGAAGGAGCAGAGATAAATATTTGCATTCAATCTGATACATTTAACAGGAAGTCCTGTGGATATTTATATATTTGCTCCTATTCATAAATAACATTGTGCACAGATGCCTCGTATAAGAAGTTTCCAGGGCTTGGGAAGGCAAGTTAATGCTAACTTAGTGAAGAGAAGACACATGATGCCACTTGGATTCACCTGACCTAGCTAGAACTTGGGACATGAAGATTCTTTTCCTTCCCTGATTTATCTAGCCATGACCAGGGATATGCAAAAAACCAAGTGACAAGCACAATATGCCAATTTCTCTATAATAAAATGTTGTGCTTGGATAGGAAGGAAATTGCAGCTGTTCAGTACAGATGGCAAATAGCTGACTGCTTTTAACAGGAAACAATGAAATATCTAAAGTGAATAGACATATCAAGAAATAGATCTGTGAGCTAAGTTCCTACTTCCCATTTTAAAAATCTTTGAATAGTTAACATTTACTTAGATTTTTTTAAGTGAAAAGCTCCCCCAAACCACTGACCCATGTAGAAATTTCCCAAAAGTCAGTTCACTAAATACTATCCCCAAGTACACTTACACTTGCCTAAAATGGATTGATTTTTCAGGAATAATCTTTGTGCCCTCTGCTTCAAAGTCTTCATTACTACATAGACGATGTAATAAGGACATGTCTACCTGTGTGTAGGTGTGTGTTTGTATGTATACATGTGTTCACTTAGCCTCTAGATCTACAAAATTAGAATTTTTTTTGAGGGGGGTGGAGGGAAAGAAGGAGAGGGAATCTTGAGCGTGGAGCCCAACTCAGGGCTCGATCTCACAACCCCGAGTTAATAACCTGAGCCGAAATCAAGAGTAGGATGTTCAACTGACTGAGCCACCCAGGTGCACCCAAAATTAATTTTGAAAAATTCTTCTGTTTCTCATAGCACCCAACCCTCAGCTAAACACATGGTTGGGATTCAATAAATGCTTGCTGATTTATTAATGGATTATATTGTTGAAAAGGGATGTTTAACCTCCAACAACAACAAGAGTACATCTCGATTTATAAAACAAACAAGTTGACTGAGGAAAATATTGCTTAACAATTGTCCGTTAAATAAGTCAGTTGCAACAGGACACATACTGCATAATTCCACTCATATGAGGTACCTAGAGTAGTCAAATTCATAGGGACAGAAAGTAAAATGGTGGGTTGCAGGAGCTGGGAGAAAGGGAAAATGGGAGTTAGGGTCTTACAGGTACAGTTGGGGAAGACAAAGAAGGTCCTGGAAATGGATGGTGGTGATGGTTTTGTAACAATATCAATTTGACTTAATGCCACAGAACTGCATGCTTAAAAGTAGTTAGAATGGTAAATTTTATGTTATGCATACCTTACCACAAGAAAATAAGAGAACTGTCAGTCACATCATCAATGCCTTGGTGGGTCTCCTTTTACCAGAAACATGTTGAATCCTAGAAAGAGTATCTTGTTTACCACCAAGAGTACCTTGTTTACCTAGAAAGAGTACCTTGTTTACCTGTTTACCTTGATTCCAGCCCCCTGAATCTCTAGTTCATTGGATCTGATGCACTGGGATCCGGTAAAGGAAAAATCATATCTGAAAAAAACACAATGAAAACTTACTTCTTATGTATTTCATAGAGACTGCTCTCTGCCAGTGTGACTCTATCATTTAACCTCTTTGGGGAAGATAAAACTTCCATTGGATATCGTCAGGCTTTGAGAAAGTGCTCACCACTTGAGGTTTCTAGTGAGATCCAGTAGAGTGAGCCTGGGTCACATTTGTACAGATTTGTTCAGGCTGGGTTGACAGCCGAGCATGGGATACTATGTGAGTAACTAAAGGGAGCAGACTTCAGCTATGGAGCTCCTGGGGTGGAAAACTCTTCTTCCCATGGAATTTATTCCCCAAGTCTCCAGACATTTCCTTCTTTCTGTTATGATTTTGTATCCCTTGGAACATCTCAGCAATGTGATTCATTTACAGACACAATCCTGAGAACCCCCAGATATTTGCTAAGTGGGTTGTAGCAGTTTAGAAGAGCCGGCAATAATGCCCTGAGGTTCTAGAAGTTTCCCCAACTTGGTTTTTGGAAGTCATCCATGGACTGGTCAGACTTGCTCAAACATTATCTTGGAGGCCACTGTAAACTCTGCTCATCAGGACCTCTATTGAGGTGAAGTGTTTGGGGGGCTGAGCAGCACTGCTGGGCTGTGTACCCAGTATGGCCTAAAGGAAAATCCAAATTGTGAGCAAGGATGGAAGCAGAAGTTTAAAGTTAGGAAGAGCAGAGCAAGGCTCTGCTGGGGAGTCCAAGGTTGTGAGATAGATGAAGGTGTCAGAGGCACACAGCTGAGTATCACTGGGGGCAGGGGTGGCTGATGAGGTAAACACAATGTCTTAAATTTGCCGGGCAAGATCAGACATCAGGGAGCAAAGCAAATTACAGAGATGGTAATCCGCAAGTGCTGTGTGGCCACAGAGAGTCACAATATTGATGAAAAGGAGAAAGGTCACTTTTGTTAATCAGATGTGTTAGCTATGTGGTATGAAACCTTTGCCTACATGAAATCTTCAAGTTGTTAATTAAATTTTTCACTTTTCTTCCAGTGATGCAGTGACATGGAGAACTAGCTTGCGAGCGTGCATAGCAAGAAGAGAGAAAAAGGACCTAAAAATTCCGTTTCCAGGATGGTTTTGCCACTTGTTCTTTTTTGGGGTCTCACCTCTGTCCTCTCATCTTCAGGGCTTGATTAACTAAAGAGCACATCCTGGTTTCCCATGGCTGAACTTCCTCCAAGGAGTAACTGCTCCTTGCCTAACTCAACTTCCGTCAGCTCGGTCTCCTTGCACCATTACTCTGTCGATGTCTTTGCCCTCAGAACAGCCTCCAAAACTTCCTTGACTCCCTTAACTTTCTGAGAGCCCAGACATAAGACTCACCCAAGCAGCCTCTTCCTTCCACAGGGAGCTCCAAGAAAAAAACATATTTTTGCAAAAAAATAAAGGAACAGGGAGCCATTTCCTCTGCTTGAGGACTGAAAATTTGGCTATCTCATAGCTGAGGGTTAAAAGACTCAAAGAACTCATCCTTCATAACCCTTTGTTTGAAGTCAGTTTGGAGCTGGAGAAAGAAGAAAAATATGAAGAATATCTAATATTGTGAATCTCATTTTCAAATTCAAATCTCAAATGTTCCCTGAGGCAGTGGATTGCCAAGGCAGCACAGTGATGAAAACTTAATAAAAGGCCCAGAAAGATCATAGATCACACTGGCCCATCAGCTGTCATAGGTAAGGGAACAATAATGACATTATTCTAATATTTGGAATGTTCTTGGCTGTGTTTCATTCTCTGCAATGACACCAAGCTGGACTTCAAACTTCATCACTGTCTGTCATGAGCTCATCTGTGGTTACTGGTCATTTCTGCCATGTACCATTCTTTATTCCTTCTGGTTCTGTTTTAGAAATATGTTCAACCACAAAATCTATGCATGATGATGTCTTTATGTCATGATTTTAGTCACTTCCCATCCCGGGCTCTCCTATTTTTCAGCCCATTACCCACACCCACCCCGCTATCCTTTTATAACCGAAGCAGGGATCACATAAATGCCATTCTCTGGTTTGCCCATTCCTAAGAATGGAATACAAAGACTTTACAATTAGAACTTTGACTCATTTGACAGCCTCACTTCCTGTCACTGTGGCCCTGTCCTTCTCCATCCCCAAGTCTCCCCCCCTCCACCATGCTTAATGCTGGAACAATCCCAAGCATGTGAGACCCATTTACTTCTCCATGCTTTTCCTGGAACATTTTTTCTCTTTTTCTCTGCTTGGACAAAGATGACTTGGTCTCCACAACATATGAGTGTCCTCCTCTGTGAAGTCTCTCCTAAACTCATGCCAAGATAATTGCTCTACTTACCAGTGATATGGCATCATATTGGAACTGTTTATTGATGTGTCTGGGATCTGTTCCTGTTCCCATGACTTTATTCAAAGACACACTAGACTGAGAGCCCCTCACTTTTACACCCCCTTTTCTGTTACAGTACTCGGTTCCATGTGCTTAATTAGTGTTAAATAAAGGAAAGAAAGAACGAATGAAGAAAGTGAGGAAGGCAATCTATCCAAGAAGAGAGGGTAAGCAGTCTGCCATCTTCAATGGAGCAAAGTTGGCTTGGTACTAGTTACTGTACCCAGGTACTGGAGATGCGCCCCCTCTCTCCTCCTCCAGGAGCTCCCACACTGCATATTTTGAGAGACCAGTCCATCTTTGCTTTCTTTGCTGGTTGATTTCCTACTTGAAGTTCATTTTCTCATTGTCTCATTGTTCATTTCTCACTGAAGTGGAAAGTTGACTTGGAGATGGAAAGAAGTACCTTATATGTGTACATCTGGTGTGACCTCAATTCCTCCTTTATAGTCAGGGCTAACAACCTCCCTAAAGGAGACTGGATAACTTCCCACACCTGTCCCCACCCCACCCCCCAAACACACACACCCATTCCCAGAGATCCAGGATAGCAGGTGTTACTCCTTCCCCAACTCCACACTCTGGGAAAGTCACAAGGACAAGCTTATCAACTCTCTTCTGCCTGCTGCTGGGAGTGTTAATTAGCACAATTCTCTAGAAAGCAATTTAGGAGAATTCATTCAAAGTCTTTGAAACCTTCCACCTGGTTGATCCAGCAATCTCACTTCAGTGATGGGGGAAAATATATATACATCAATGTTAATCCCAGAATTACTTATATTAGAAAACCATTTAAAAAGCAATGGCTAAGTTAATCATGGAACCTACTTTAGTCAGTAAATATTGTATTGCAGAAAAATATTTAACAGCATTCCCCCAAGTAGCTATGTTAATTTGTTAATGAAAAACCAACAAATGAACACCACCTACCAATGTTTCCATACTCACAACAGTTAATGTAAAAGAATTGGAGACTTTTTCTTCTTGACCCCAGGAATAGCCTTATCCTGAAGTGGGAAAGATAAGCTAGTGCTTAGCTGATTGAAGTCTAAATCTCACAGAGCTGAAACAAGCCTCTCCAGTCACTCCTTCCTACATGTCTGTCTCTACACAGGGACTCGCATGACTCCTTCTGGTGTCTTCTGGAGTGTGCACTCCTCTGCTGGCTCCTCACAGCTCTCTGCCACCTGCTGTTATGTCTTTGAGGCTCCCAAAAGATGAAACACAGGCTTGGTCTTAGCTCACATCCCAGGCAACACCCCCACTTCCAGGAGCCAAGAGGTATTGTCGGACCACTGGCTTCCCAACCTTGAACTGGGCTCACACACTCACCCTCTTTTGTCTTCCAGATGAGAGCCTTTATGTTCCACCTCAGGACCACGTGGTATATCTGAGTACTGACACCCACCTCTGAATCTTACCACCCAAATGCTTCTCCAGGATGAAAATAAAAAGCAGGGACAATGAGAGAGAAAGAGAGACTAAAAAGAGTCCCCCTCGGCCCTAAGAATGTCCACCCTATGTCTCAGGTACCATCCCTTAGTGGCTCTTTCCATAACTCTGATGCTCCAGGGTCCTTCTCTGCGGGGGTTGAGTAGAAGGGAAGGGTGAATTGGGATCCATGTGATTCTGAAAATGCTTTCATCTCCTTCCTGCTCACCCTCCTCCTGCCAGAAATGCTCCAGGTTAATGACAATTGATCACCTAAATGGAGCATGGCATTAAATACAGACACCCCGACCCAATCTGTTCTCTGAAAGAAAAAGTGGCAGTTTTGTTTTCAGTTATTAAAAGAGGTCAGCATCACAGGATAATCTTTTATCTCTTTACTTTCTGTTTCCCAAAGTAGACACAGCTTGGAAAGCATAGGGTTTTCTGGCCGAAATGACTCTGTCCTTCCCTCACTATCCCTTGTCCAGCGTTTTGGGGACTTCAGGTCCTTTGCCTATTGCCCTGTTTTTTTGTCATCCCCCTCTCCTCATACAGCACTCCTTAGGGAAGTCTGTCCATGGAGGAAACACTGACTCTCAGTATGTTTTCTTATCTGGCTCAACTGTCCCTCTGCACCCATTTTCTCCAGCTTGACAGACATTTTGTCACTAGTTTTCATCATCTGAAACACACCTGCTACCGCTCTGGTGACCTGTGTTACCAGACAGGCAACATCTTTGTGTCTTCGGGCTTTTGAAAATTAAACTAATGACACAGCTGCCTACTTGGCAGTTGCTCCTGAGGCTCCAGTGTGCTCCCTTGGCCTCTGTCCCCGAAGGTGAGTAATGGTTGTAATAAAATCATGGAGTCAAGCCTTCCTATCATGGTGGGGCTCCCGGGGAGCTGGAGCTGTCCAGCCAAGATGCATCTTAAAACATGATCCCTCTCACCAGGACCAGTTTCAGGCTTGAAGCAGAGACAAAGGACAGAGAAAGTCCTTTCAAAGAGTGTTCTGAGGACACTTGGAGGGAAAACGTCCAGAGGAAGGGTTTACGAAGTGGTCAAATCCTGACAAAGTCTTCCGTGGGGTTGGAGGACACGCTAGAACCGAATGTGTGCCTTGTCTTTCCAGAATGGATTCCTAACAGCTGCGTCCTCAAGGTATCAGAGGGCAGCGATATTTCTAGGCTGATGATATTCTCCAGACAGAGCTGGAGGTATGAGGGTATGATTCTTCATTCAGCAGTAGAGTTAAAAAAATTTAATCACAGTGGAATGAAATTACCTTTCCAAAATTTAAGGAAATCCTTTCCCATCTGCCTCCACAAAAGAAAAACAAAAAACAACAAAAACAAAACAAAACCCCACACACTGGTGTCTCTTTGTCAAGTTTGTGCTTCACACTTTTGAGAATTACAACTTGGTTCTAATATCTCTCCTTCATACTTTCCATGCCCAGTGATGCCCAACTCTGGAAACATAGATACTATGTTGCATCTCTTAGCAGAGCCTCTATTATCTGCAGAGGGAACAACATGATTCTCTTTGTATCTCATTGTCTGAGTGAATCATTTTAGAGCCCAGTATTCTTCAGATCTTCTCCTACTTCCATCATTTCAATTTCTAAAGGTTGATCAAGCACTTTCTGTAGGTCAGTCATTATGTAGTTGTTACAAAAATCATAAAAGTGAGCACATGGTCTTCAGATTCAAGTAGCTCTGAAGTTGCTATTTTTATACAAACATATTTATCTAGGCACAAAAAATAATATTAGATACATCCTATTATGTGACAATAGTAGAAGTATTATATTGAGGATATTCACTTATTGGAATTTTAGGTGGACATGAATGATGTTTGTAATGAATTACTAATGACTTAACAGTAAAATGAACAAAGCTCACCTTTTTGTATATGATATGATTTTGTGTATGATATTATTATAATTATATGTACACATTTATATACATAGGCATATGGGACAGGAAGAACGTTTCAAAAGTTAATATTAGTCAGCTTCATGTTGTAAGATTTTAGATGATTATTTTACTTCTTATATTTTTCTGTATTTTCAATTTTTTTTAAGTAAACTCTATGCCCAATGTGGGACTTGAACTCACGACGCTGAGATCAAGAGTTGCTCTTGATTTAAGATCAAGATGTTCTACCAACAAAGCCAGCCAGGCACCCCTTGTGTTTCTGATTTTTAAAACAATTACATTGATTTTATAATCACATATCAAAGTTAATAACTTTTATTAACTTATTAATTCAGAAGTTAATGAATCAATGATCTGTTAATGTTCTGATTGATGAACACTTGTAAAGTTCTTACCATATGCTAGGCAAGGAAGCATCCTTTGTGAAAATAAAAGTCTACTGATCTGATGTCCTGGCTCTCACTGAAAGTTACTTAAAATTCTCATACTCAGAAAGAAATGAAATGAAATGAAATGTATTTAACATAGCACAACTGAACCATCATCAGAAGTGAAACCCAAATACATTTGTTTTCAGAAATGGGAAGATTTATCTTTTTAGATGTAAGAATAATGTGAAAAGCCAGAAAGTCTGTAGAAATATCTGACCCTTGGGAGAGGTCAGGTGTAAGGCCTCATCAGTTCCCATATTTGAGGAAGTGTCTCAAGAATGGAGGGCACGTTTTCCATCTCCAGAGACTAGTTTGTCTCTTACGTAGTGAAGGTACCTGGTAATGAGATTGTAGTTAAGAGCTGATTTGAAATGGAATTTTTATAGAGCCAATTTTTTGATTGCTTAAAGTTAATTGCTTTGTACCTAATTTAAGTCCCACAGGGAGCAATTCTGATCTCCCCCAGCAAACTTTATCTTAAATGAGGCTGATCTATAATCCTATTACATGTGTCTGGGTGTCTCAGTAAATACCATGGGATGCAGTAAGTTTTTAAAGGATACTATGTGGTTTTCACATCCTCAAAGGACTTTACTTTTGGCCAGGAAGTGGGTTGTTTTCCTGGAGCTGGGTCAGTTCGCTGTACCAAATAAAAGTTATGAGGAGATGGTGAGAGTTATATTAAATTTGCTTACTCAAACAATAGATCCCACTTGCCTGGCAACTTGCAAGAGATATTATGCTGTAAAGGGAATGAATGAAACAGAGGAATAAATGAAACATGGCATTGAGCATCAAAAGGCATCAGTGTTGCAATAATCGGAAAGAATCCAGATTATTGCCAATCGCCAGCCTACAACAGTGGTTCTCAAAATGTTGTCCCTGGACCAGCAGCATCTACCTTGCTTGTGAACTTAGAAATGCAGATTCTTATAAACTTAGAAACACAGATTCTTTAGTCCCATCCCAGACCTATTGAGTCAGAAACTCTGGGTTGGAGCTCAACAGCCCATACTGTACCAAGCTCGCATGTGATCCAGATGCACACCAAAGTTTGAGAAATGTTGAGCCAGAGTGTCAGGATTTTGCTGAAACAGAATCCGAGGTGAGAGGTGAGTATGGTCAGGAACAGGAGCTCTCATAAATGTGTCAGATGTTCTCTGATCCATGGAGACAGAGATGGGCAGACTTAAGAAATGGGCTGCTAACAGAACTTCACCCAAAAGGGCTCAAATAGCTATTTCCCATTTGGAGAAGGAGTGGAATTGTAAGACAAGCCACATCAGGAGCCAGGAGGTATAACAAGGATGATAGACAAAATTCTGGGATCAGGCACAGTTTTCCACTCCCTGCTGGTTTTTACTGGCATCTCTTGCCTGGAGACACATTAAGGTTACTGGAAGTCTCTGACAGGGGAGGTAACCCGCTTGAAGATGAAGCCTAAAGGGAACAACTCTTTCATTTACCCAATTTCAAGACAATGCACCCAAAGCTAATAGAACTGAGGTCACAGGGTATAAATAGGTGAGCTATGGGTAATGGAACAAAGAGAACTTTCAGAAAAACTCAATGACGTTCTTTGACACCATTCCAATCTTGGTGGACAATGGGGGTTTCATTAGTGTGAATAAGATAGATCGTTAACAAAGCATTCGATGCCTCTCTCAATGGATCTTATTATAGAAATAGCAGTACAGAGTTATTTGACATAGAGAACCATGCCAAGGATACCAAATTATTTTATAGAATCCAGAGTGCATGAAGATGATAAAATATAACTGGGAGGCCTTGTGACAAGTAAGTTTCCAGAGAACTCATGTTTAGCCATGGATTCCAACGATCAGGGTGGCCTCCAAAAGTGACTTGAATATTAATCATGTATTGATTAAATATTAAACAAGATTGGGTCACTGTTTGGTCTCTGGCCCAAAGTTTGCCTGAAAACTCTCCTTCCTGGATGTCAGAACCCAATAACTACTAAGTAGTAGGAGTCAATCAAAAAAGGTCAGTTGACCTAGAACAGTGGTTCTCAAATTCAACACACAAAAGGATCACCCTAGAGAATTCATTAACACGCAGTGCTGAGCTCCACCACCAGAACTTCTGATTCTCTAGGTCTTGGGTGGGGCCTGGGTATTTGTCCGTCTAGCAAGCTAGAAAAAGACACTGCTATTTCAGGGACCGCATTTTGAGAACCAGTAGAGGAGAGAAAGCACTGACCAGCAGGGATGCCTTTCTAGGATTAAAACCACAGGAAAGCGGCAGCAAGTATCAACACTCTACTCCATAAAGCTGAAACTATTTTCCTTTTGCTAAGGGGTTCTGACATCCAGGAAGGAGAGATTTCAGGCAAGATTTGGATGATTATTGGAGATAACTTCTGGAAGGTTTAAAACGAAGTCAGGCTTCTTAATGCCTGGATACCTTTCAAGAAGTTTCCATTTCACTGGGAATCAAAACAATGACCTAAAAGGAATTATCTTCCAGGCTGTATGCCCTACCTGCTGAGTTCCTGCCCAGTGAGCTGAGCCAGGCTGGCTGCTGGTTTCCAGAAGGTTAGCCAGTAACTGTGTGAATGGGTGGAAAACTACCTTCTTCTGAAACTCTTGAATAGTCTCTGGCATAGGGCTGTCAAGGGAAGGGTGACCTGAACAGTCTTCCCAAGGACTCCACTCCTCACCCATTAAGGCTGCTTGTAACCCACACTGTGACCTGCTGAACCCCAGAGCATCAGCATCACCTTTTCCTCAAATAACTTGGCCTAGCTCAGGTGTCTCTCTGGCCTCAGAATGGAGCATTTGTACTGAGGAGTGCAGGAGGAAAGCTTCTTTGCAGAAAGGATTTGAGAACAAAGAAATGCACTTGCCTGTCAAACTTGTGCCCTTGACGTTCTGTGCCTGATTGTCACTAAGTCATTTTGTTCTCAGTCCATCACCATCAGGAGTACTCTGCCTGCCCATTGCCCAGTGACCCATGGGGCAGCTTGAACCTGTGGAGGGTACGATTTGGAAGGGATAGAACCAGCAGAGATGATAAGTTTACTTCAGCCTATAGCACGGAGATTTTTGTATCCACACCCTCTGAAAAGTGCCGCCTATGAGGAAGACAGAAGACCAACAGTGCACAAGAGGTAGGACTATTTCTGTTATCTATATGTCATTTGACCCAGCTAAGTCATCCCTACAGCCCATAGCAGAAGATGCTTCCCCCAACACTTTCAGCAATTTGGGGAAGGCCTGAGTAGGAATTTCTAGGCCTTGCTTTATTCCCATAACTCTTTTACCCAATAAGAGGAGGAATGACTTATGCGAGTGGTGACACTGATGAGAACTTGACAATTGTTGGCTATGTTCCTATTACGCACAGTTAAAAAGTTCAGAGTCATGGCCCATGCAGGCTCCCCTCTGGGACATAGGACCAGCCTATGTCCCAGAGCAATGGGTCCCATGCTCTCAGTCTCTGTGGTTCAGCTCCTTGGTGGGACCACTCCAAACCAGAGAAGCCTTTCTCTGGCCTTTCAGCTTGGAACTGGGTAGCTAAATCAGCACTGCAGGGCAGACTTGGCTGTGCTCTGGGTTGGAGGCAGGAAGCCCTCATACATTCTCTATTCTACCTGTAAGAGAAAGTCCTGAATGAAACTGACATTATCATCCTCACTTAGCAATATATTTTTTATCAACCAGAATCCTCAAGGAAAAGAAAGTGGGTGTGTTAAGATCTGGGCACCAGCCCTCCCCAACACCCCACATTCCCAATAAGCTCTGAGATGGACACTTTCCCATCTGGGCTCTTCTTGTGTCAGGATTTATCAGGAGCTGTGGAGGTTTCCTGGCAGCAGGCCAGCACCAGCAGGAAAGGAGCGAGACTTGGCGCCGCACACACCCACCAAGGTGGGGCAGGCCCAGCCAACGGCAGAGGTTCAGGGAAGGCACACAGGTAAGGAGTTCAGCCTTCCACACTCTCATTCAGCTAAATAGTTGGCACCAGGTGCTCCAAGTCGAGTGGTAAGTTATGCCAGAAGGTGAGCCACTGGGAATTGGGGGCAGGCAATTCTTGGAAGTCAGGGCAGGCTGCCAGCCTCTGGTAGGTTTGTCCACAGGAGGTCAGACCTCGGAACTGAGTGAGAGTCAGTGCTAGATTGTCCCCAACTCTGATAAGAAGAGAGGGTACATCAAGAGCAAGAGAAGAGACATTGAAATGGGAGCCAAGGCCAGAAAGGCCAACCATGGCTCCCCAGGAGAAGCTTATGTGTAGCACTCTGTAATCACAGTGGGGTCTTACCTGGAAGAGCTGCAGCCCAGAGAGAGGGAGGAGGCCCATGGGGAGCACCAGCAATAAAGAGTGAGGGTGGCTCAAGACAGGCAGGGAGCCCAGTGCTCAGTGGTTCAGCCTTCATTGGGAGAATCTGACTGTAGAGACCAGGAGCCTGCAGAGGAAGGCTGAAACATCTGTAGTACATGCTCAACCATGCGGGCCTGGAGAATGTCCAAGCTGACCTGGGGACCCCCAGCATCATCTTAATTCAAATGGCCGTTCACCCCAAACAGACATGGAGTGCACCTTGCCAAACCTGTAGACAGTGACTCTGGCAGGGCCCCCATGACAGCAGCTGGTACCTCGGGGATGGGACAGCATCCAGCTCCCTCCAAGATGAAGTTAGGGTGTCTGGCCTCTTCTTGGAAGACTTTTGTTGGATGAGTTAAACTGGAATCATCTTGCTTTCCTGGGAAACTGTTGTTCTTCTTGTCTGCTAGCCTCGGGGCAAACTCTTTAGGTCTCACTTGCTGCTATTTTCCACCCTCTAATAATAGCTCCACTGTTGGGCAGACGTGACACAAATGCGTGTCTCATGATCCTGGGGACCCAGGGGATCTCACTTTCTAATTTTCTGTGAGTTCTTTCTTATAATAATTTTTTTTGCTTGTTTCTCTTTATTTGCCCACAGTTGGTGTAGAGAAATAAACAAGCAGTTGATGGAGGAAATCAATAAAATGTCAGGGTATCTTGAGTTGTTCTGGTGATCTGCTTTTTCCATAATTTTCTGCCCTGTCCCCATATGTGCTGCTCAAGGCACTTCATGCAATGAAACCATCCTTAATGTGCATCATAAGTATGCTCACTAAATTTGCTGTGTATCCTCAACACTCTGACCTGACCATTTGGGTAGCCTCGACACCTCTTTTTTATTATCTTGTTTTGCATGTTAACAGGTAGGAATCAGGCAAATCCACCCTTTCACCCTCCACTTAGAGCATTTTTCATTTAAGATATGTTTGGTTTGTCTTCTCAAACTTCCACTCTACCTCCCCTAACCCTGATCCTCAACCCCACCCAGCTTCTTTATTTCCTCCTAAAGGAAGCAGAAAGGCAAAAGATTTTGCCACCAAAGAGAAGAAACCTGACAATCTGGAAATTAAGGAAGGGCAGAGAAACTCTCAACTATGAAGGTGAAGCTCGCGGGAGTAAGAGCTCCAAGAACCTGGGGCCCCAAACCTGGGTTTGCACATTTCCTGTTAGAGTCTTAATGGAATCTTCAATTCAGAGCACAGGCATTTCTTTGTCTGCCTTAGGCTTTTTTCAAGGCCATTTTGGCAGCCCTTCACAGCTGTTTGATGGACACAAAGTACTTCCCAGGCCTGTGGGTGGGGCATACTTTCCTTCTGTGTTTCCTTTGGTCACTAAGACTGCTCCTTCTGCCATCATGCAGCCAGGTGGTACCACTCCAGACAGAGCTGGCCATGACCTCTGCACCATTCTTCCAATATGTATCAACCTGATTTCCAACTCCCTTTGTCCACTTTGCCTTCACCCAGACTCCCCCTACTCCTAGTCAGAATGCTCTCTTCAATGATATGCATCCAAATCAAGGTTCAAAGCAAGTTCCAATTGTGCCATAAGGTTTTTCTTTCCACTCTGGTTCTCACTGGTATTTCTTTTAATTATATCCTTTAGCACTTGTTATGGTGATTCATATCCTGGATGCTCATGTGAATCACCTGGGGACTATTTAAAAAATATAGACCCTGACCAGACAGACCTAATCAGAATCTCTGTGGGTTAGCTATTGGCATCTGTGGTTTTATAAAGCTTCACAGGAGATTCCAACATATGGCTGGGGTTGAGAAACACAGATAATATATAGATGACTAATTTTCATATTTTAGCATACCTTGCTCTTATCTGCCTTAAGAATACATGCATTGTATGTAGAGGACATGTCTTACCTTCATGCATTGTATGCATGTATATATCAAACAATACATGTATGCATTGCATGTAGAGGACATGTCTTCCCTTCCTACTGTATCTAACCCAATGTTAGTTACAGGGCGGACACTTTTTAATGAATATTTTTACATACATTTCTGCGAATAGTAAAATCACCTAGGAGTTCAACAGACACTTTGAACACCTTTACTGTGCCAGGCACCGGAGCTATGAAGGTGAAAGCAGTATTAGCCCTTTTAGACAACAGTCATTGGCTAATGGGTAAATGCTGTTGAGAATGTTATTGGTTATTGATGCACACGGTGGGCCAGGGAAGGGTTGCTGAGAGAAGGATAACTGCTGAGAGACAGCACAATATGGAAGAAGACTCTGATTGTGTGAAGGGTGAGAGGCTCCTGATTATCTTGAGAAGATTCAAATATTTGCCGCCATCCACATTTCATACCTTCCCATACTGTGCAACAAGCAGAGAGAATTTGAAAACCCAAATGCACCTGCATATCTCCTCAAGTTACCCCCAAGATGGCCACTCAGTTGGCAGAACTGTCAATAGCTTTCTTGCTAAAGGAACATATAGAACTACATGAAGTATGTAAATAAGAACATATTATTTGCTCTGGCACTAACATGAGGACGTGGCCACCAGGTCAGGTCTGTAGCTTGCTGCAAGCATCCCTTTGCCCCATCCCTCTGTTCCCAGGGCTGCCCTAAGCAATACTGGGAAGATCATGGGAGGTATCGCTTCAGTACCCCACTCTTCTTCCCATATCCTTCATCTTCCCTGCAGTATTTGCTCCTTCCAGCCCCAGGAGCCAGGTATCCCCAAGATCTCTCTTCCTTCCAATTTAGCAAAACCTGTTCTTAAAAATGGATCTTTAAATAAATTCAGAAAAAGGTACACTTTACTGTCAAATCATTTGCATCTTACCAAATAAATAAGGGAAGGAACATTTATGGAGTTCCTAATGTATGCCAGCTCTGCTATGTTGAGTGATTATTAAGGGCTGGGGTCTCCTGCTCCTCAGCTGCCACAACACATAGATGATTGCTTCCTCTTCCTTCCCCCTTGTAAGAAGAGCCCTACCTGCTGCTTCCTGGGGTGGGTGGGGGGAAGGGTGGGGCCAAACACTTAATCTTTAGTTCAGATGCCATTCTGAGATCTGCTATCCCTACTGTGTTTTTGTTTTGTTTTGTTTTTCTGTAAGTATCCAGTAGTTTTGTTCCCCACTCTTCTTCCCAGAGGTACAAGGTTTCTAAACTGGCCACTAGTTACTAGGAGCTCAGGGAAAGGTCAGTTTCCAAGTGAGCGCTGCCATCTTGACAGATGGTCCTGCTTGATCTGAATGCACCCTCTGTATGCAATCTACATGCAATATCAACCTTTATGAATCTATATGCAATATCACTTTAAATATGTAATATCACAATTCCACATGCAATGTGACAGTCATTTATTCACCCCAAGAGATCATAATAGTTCCTATCTCATAGACTGGTGTAAACATTCAATGAAATAATGCAGGTGAAGAACCTAGAACAGAGCCCAGTACATAGCAAGCACTTTCCTGAATGTCTGCTCTGTTGTCAACACATTTCCTTTTAAACAGACAGTTGATGGTCTGATGTCTGTCAGGCTACCTTCAGTAGTACCAACCCACCCAATTTCCTCCCCACCTCCCACCCAAGCTATGTCCTCTTCCTCCTTCAACACAGCTTCCATTAATGGTGGTGGTAATAGTAGTAACAGAATTACAAATTAATAGTAAATTCTTTCATAGCGCTTACTTAGTCATCACTAATTATAATCACTTCCTCAGCATCAATAAACATGAAAGAATTCTGGTGGAAAAGGCATTTTATGCACTGCTCCAGCTCTCTCCTCCCTGGCTGTCACTTATGACTCTGAGCTATGACTAGAAATTTAGCTCTGTGGGGTCTGCACATGCTCTCATCAGGAGCTTACTCTTCTTTCTGAAGTGGAGACCTCTGCTTTGTTAATGTTGACCCAGTTGAGATGTCAAGAAGAAAAGTGGGCAAAATTTGGGTTCCAGTGCTATAAACACCTACTTCAGGATGCTCTGGTAGAGAGAGAAAAACATAGTGAGTGTCTTGAAGATCCTAAAAGTAAGTAATTTATCACAGCATAAACATAGTTAAAGGGAAATTGACTTTGTAGCATAAAACAGTAAAATATAAACCTGCAGACAGAGAACAGAAGACTCTCAAGTTAAAATTATGGGTTTCGGAGAGGTCTGCAGAGTGAATTTAAAATAAATGTACAATTATGGAAATGGCCGAGGATCTCAACAGGAACTTTTTAGCCTCTAGATAAATCATGTGATGCTAGAGCAAAATTAAACAGGCCAATGGAAAGACCCTGCTCTGCCCAAGGGTCACTGATGATTTTCCTGGCCTGACTGAGGGAGCCTCCAGGGGGATTCACTCCTTGCCTTTGTGTGGGGAAAAGCACTACTGCCCCCCACCTTCTGCTCTTGACTAAATAGATTCTACACAGTCCTCCCCCTGAGATAAAATGGTCAAGGTCCACTAGGAGTCTTTGGGCAGAGCCAGCCAGAGTTTTGATTTTCTCTTAAATGTTACTGCTTCTAGGAAGAAGCTTGAAAGGAAATATGTACCTACATTTTTCTCTAAGAGAAAAAAAATCTATGAAAAATTTAAATTACACAGACAGTGAGGGGAAATTGTTTGATTTACAAAGTCTTCTTTATCCTCAAGCCATGCAGTCAGAGAGAGGGGGACTACATTGAGGCACTCCCAGGTCTTCTGGCGCTTTGAGAGGCTTGAGGAGAGGCCTAGTACCACCAGAGGGAACAAAAGATACATTTCCAATGGCTCAATTGGTGCTGGACCGATTCTGCATTCCATAGGAGATTGGCTATTTTGGGACAGATAAAGGCCACCAAGATCAAGTGCTTAAGCCCCAATCTGATACTTTCATGTTTCTTCCAATAGACCAGGTCTCCTCATGCTCCTGCTTCCAGAGAACACCCACATGTAGTGAGAGCTTATTAATATGGATGTATGGAGTGGTGGATGGATGGATGGATGGATGGATGGATGGATGGATGGATGGACGGATGGATGCATGGGTGGATGGATGATGGATGGGTAGATGGATGGATGGATGGATGGGTGGATGGATGGATGGATGGATAGATGGATAAATGTTAATGTTAATAACAGGACATAGATGCTTTGCTAGAATAGTTAGGTGGCAAATGATCCCAAACCATGACTGTTAGATAGGCCCAGGCAGTGGTTTAGGATAAGGTACTGATGAACCAACATTGATGAGGATTGAGTTCTGTAGCTTCTGGGTGGTTTCATATATATTCAGAAAATATGTTAGAGAATGACAACAGGGATGACTCCAAAAGTTACAAATGCCACCAGCATTTAAGCAAATGGGTTTAGTGATTTTACAGCTCCCCACAAAGAAAAGCTTATGCAAAGGAGTTCTGTTGAATCACAGACTGTCTGGCTTCACCCACTTCTCTTGGCCCATGAGACAGAGCCATTGAATTTTAATGGACTGGGTCTATAGTCTGTGGCCTGATTCTCCACTGAGGAAGAAGTCTGTGGTACCCAGGAAACTGGAGTCAGTGAGAGGTGTGATAGTCATTGATGAGATGGTTTCCTGTGTGGGGAGAAATTACCCTAGAACCTGGATCTCTCAGAATAGATTGTCAGGTCTCTGAGCTTCAGTCCCAGGGCCAGTTCCCACATTTAGGATCTGCATTTTCCTGGAAGCAAGAGTGTCCTTTTAGCTGCAGTGTCTCTGACCCAGGGCTTTGACAAATAGGAAGGAAAAAGGCAATGGGGGCTTAACTAGAGCTTCTAGAAGAGTAACAAGAATGACCACTCTCATTTATTGAGAACCTAGTACTATATAATAGCTGCTGTGCTGTGATTAGATATATTAATATGATTAATGATTATATCTTATGAGGTTCCTTGTCTTATTAGTTTTGCTAATGAAGAAACACAGAATGAGAATCATGAAATAAGTTTCTTAAAGGAAGTGGCAGCATCAAGGTTTTGACGCTATGGTCCATCCTTTCTCTCTTAGGCTCTGCTCTTTTAGAGCGACCATGGGATTAATGGGACATCGATAGCAGGAAACAGAGTGCCAAGAGAACATGTATTTCATTCATGTCATTGCACATTGGTTTATTTGGGCGTGCTTTTCTTGCATATGATTTGGCAACAACAAAGGACTTAAATTAGATGATATTGAAGGGGCATCTGCAACCAGATTCTTGCTTTAAGACTTTTAAGGCAGGCACTAGTCGTGGGACTGTAGCATGGCCTTGTGAAGGGGAATGTGAACCGGCCCCTTCTCCTTTCCGAGCTACTCTTCTAAGAAATGAACCGAAGAAGCAGCAAAAGGTTACAGTTCTCAGAAGAAGCAATGTTCTTTCCCAACCGCCTCTGTTGTCTACCCTGCTGCTTAAATAAATATTATCCTAAATATTTGAAATGTCATGTTCCAAGAATGCACCTGATAAATTCAAAACAGATCAGGCTCCTGAAACAGTAAGTCCACACAACTTCAAGATCCAGATAGGTTTTGGATTTTTCTCTGGATGTTTGGCTGTCTTCCTTGGTGTTTTCCTGATACCAGTTCATTAGTTTTCTGGTTTTTTTCCTTGGCTGAGTTCCTCCTTGTAACACTGTGCAATTAACAACTGTTAGCTTGGACTAGTGGCATGCATGGCTGGCTTGCATGGACAGAATTCTTTAATTCCAAATTTGGGCATCTGCCATCCATTACATCTCTCTATCTTATTAGGGATGGTGCAATCAACACAAATAAACTTCAGGGGCCCTCAGCTACAGGTAAGCCGTGCCAGCATAAATCAATGAGGTGTTGAGAAGCTCAATGTCGCGTTCACTGATACTCTGTAATTCTATGGTTCTGGTTACTGAAGCCCTCCCACAGACTCCAGGACTTGGTTTAGAAATCTCCCTGCCTTTCCCAACTTAGCTCATAATGATCTCATACAAAAATTTGGACTTCTCAGAAGAGACGCTGGAACAATGGGAACTATGGGGGCTGCGTTATTCTTACCATTTGACTAAATCTGGATGACATCCAGTTCGACAGAGTCTGGTCAAGTCTCTCTCAAAGTCATCCCTGGACAACTGGAATCAGAAACAGGCACTTGTTAAAAACGTAGATGCCTCTCTGGACCTACTCTCCATTCAGAATTTCTGCGGGCGGTACCCAGGAATCTGAATTGTGAGCAAGCTTCCTGTTGATTTTTGCCCCTGCAGGAAACAGATGACACACTCAAATTAGGATAATTTGAGGAGAGTTTAATGAAGGGGCCATTCTCAAAGAGAGGTTCTGGTGTGTGAGTACCCCAGCTCAGGGATGTGGGGCATGGAGAAGGAGGGGTTACCGGAAACTGGAGTAGCCGGGTTGGATGTGGAGGACCACCAGACAGGACATCCTTGAGATTCTCCTGATGGAAGGAGCCAGGAGAATGAATACCCCAGGGTCTCTTGGCTCCTGACTTCCAACCTCCCTCCAGGACTCCCCGTAGGTGAGGGGCACAGAGATCAGCCCCCAGGGTACAGGGCAGGGCAAAGATAGTGGTAGATCTGCAGGGAAGAAAGGAGGCTGTGCAGCACTAGTTCAAGTTCCCTGAACCTGGAGACAGGACTAAACTTTTGCCCTGTCACTGTCAAATCAAAGGCAGCCTCAGTTCATAAGAAAGTGAGACAGGAAGAGGGGAAGAAGGAGACCAGGAGGAGAATGAAAACCCACCAATGGGGAACCCAGGAAAAGCCAGAGATCCAGAAAAGGAGAAGTAGGCAGTCAGAGGGGTACAAGCAAGTCTAGACTTCACTTCGCCGAGCTCTCCAAATTCCCCCTCCCACTGCTCTCTCAGTCATATTTCCACCTGCCTCCTTCCACCTGGCGCTCTTCCCCAGAGCCCCCCCAGGCTGTCACAAGCCCTTCTTCTCCATGTGCTGGTAATCTGGGGCAGCATTTTGTGTGTTTCGGGGCTCCTTCTCATAACCAATATCACTATAAGTGATCTCCCTGGTTTATGGGCACTTTTTTATTGACTCATTTGACTGATTCCAAAAGTTCTGCAACGAGTTACTATCAAAGGTGTCACATTGAATGAGAAGGGTACAGCTTGAGTGACAGCTCCAAGACCAGAGGTGGGTACCTGATGGACCCTGAGAGGAAGGGCCTTTCGAGATTTATTTTTAAAACTTTATTGAGAAGCCAGCCCAAATTGAAGATTACCTAAATGGTCTCAAAATCATATGTCTCCAGACTAGGAAATGCTGCCAGCTCCCTAAAAGTGTCATTTATCTGTTGGGTATCTTAGCGGTTAATGTAGCAGATCTTGTCCCAATCCACCCTTTCTTTTTTTTTTAATAAGAAAAACGCAGGATTTTTTTTCCTGTTTGATGACATATTTTGCCCTTCAACTATATTTTCTTTGGCTAGAAATTCGCCTCACAGCTACACTTGGCCATATTCCAGCATCCTTCTTGTTCCACCAGAGTCCTTATAAAGCCAAGGAGTGCAGCTCGTGTCTGACTGGGGAGAATGAAAGCAAAGCTTAAAATTCATTGACTTTTCCTCTCTGCTTTTCATGGAAAATTAAATCTGAATTTTTCTCGGTCCCCCACATCCTAAACCCATGCAACAGCCCATCCAAACGCACAAGCATTTAACCAAAAAGAATCAAATCCACAGAGAAGAATAACAAGCAATAAAAGTTACCATTTAGTGAGGACATATTATCTGCTTGACACATTCTAAATACTTCACTCTGGCTTATTTTATTTAATCCTCATAATGACACTATGAAGTAGGTATTATGATCATCGCTTTTCAAGTACGGAAATGGAGGTACAGAGTAGTTAAATAACTTGCCTCACATCATCCTGCTAGTAAATCTCGGAGCCAGGATTCAAACTAAGGCAGTCTGACTTCTGGGCCCATACCCTTAACCACAAAAAAGCATGCTACGTCCCTGAGTATTATAAGCCCCACATTTAAGTTTATCATTTTGTTTCCATTTGTTAATTCTTTCTTTTTTCAAGATTTTTTTCAAGATTTTATTTATTTATTTATTTGACAGAGAGAGATAGCATAAGCAGGGGGAGAAAGAGAGACATTCCTTGTCCTTGCTGAGTCGTATTCCATTGTACCAAGGTGCTGAGATGCGTTTATTCATGATGCAAGCCAGTAGCATCTGAGTTGTTTCCAATTTTTGGCTATGATGAATGAAGATGCTGTGGACACATACAATTTTACGTGGACATATTTTTTTAAATGAGATAACTCTACTACTAAGTATTTTATTGTATCCTCTCTATTGTGAATTTGGTTTTCTCATTCATTATACACCCTAATGGTTATTTGTGTGTATGAATGCTGGTTCTTTTCATGTTAACCTTACATCTTGCTGCCTTGCTGAATTCTTTTATTGAGTTTTTTAATTGTTAAATCTTTATGATTTCTAGGTATACCACTATGTCTTCTGCAAGCAGAGATCATTTTATTTCTCCTTTCATATCCATTTGCCTATGACTGTTTTCTCTAGTCTAAATTACCTTAGCTAGCACCTTGAGAATGATGTTAGGTGGTCATGGGTGGTGGACATCTTTTCTATGTCCCCGATCTTGTTGGGAATGTCCCTAGAATTTCACATTCATTAAGACGATAGCTTTAGGATGGAGGTAGATATCTATTATCATTATAAGGAGATATTTTCTCAAGAATTTAATTAGGAAAGGATGTTGAATTTTGTCAAGGAATTTTAGCATCTCTAGAAACAACCGTGTGGATTTTTTTCCTTACACTTATTAATATGATGAATTATATTAATATAGTTTCTAATATTTAATCTTTTAATTCCTCGCATAAACCCCACTTGTTCACGGTGTATTATATTCATTATTTTATTAATGTGGCTTTAAATTGTGTTCGCTAAAATTTTCTTTCAAGATTTTTCTATGAATATTCAGAAGTCACGTTGGTCTGATCTATAATTTTCCTTTTCTTTTCTTTCTTTTCTTTTTGGTTCTATTTTTATCAGGTTTAGGTATGTTATACTTGCTTCATAAAAAGAATTTGGAAGTTCTCCTTCATTTTGTATGCTCTGAAACAATGTGTGTGCCATATAAAATATATAGTTCTGACTAATTTAGCTATTTTTAACTCTAATGAGGTTATTTCATGGTAAATTTTCACTGAGGATCCCCAAGCACACCTGCCTCATCTACTGCAAGAGGATTTTTTTTTTAATGTAATGATCAAAGCAAAGGTTTGGGCCAACTAACATAATTTTCAATGTTAGCGATAAGTTTGAATAGTAGAGATACAGGTGTAACTCAGAAGATTGTCTCTTCCTGCTCACATACCCTGGAGATCTACCTTTAGTTTTTTTGACGCCATCCTCTCACAAGAGCTAGTGTTAAATCTCACCTGGTCCACTCATGAGTTATATAATCTTGAATTGTCTCTTAGCCTCCTGGGCCCTTCGCCAAGGATTGAATAAAATACCATTCCTGAGAAAAACTTTGTGAACTGGAAAAATATATGTAATGTCAGTTATTATTAAGGTTTGTATTGAGGAACCAGAGCACTGGTCTGTATCACTTTGAGCCAGCTATTTCCCTTCTGTAAATTTCAGTTTGACGGCTTGTTAAATAGAAATAGTGGGTTGTTATAATTTAATACAAATAAGCACTAACACAGTGTCTGACCTAGAGTAACCACTCAGTGAGAGTAATACATTGTTCCTGCTGTCGTTTCAATCCCCCATTTCCTGGTGACAGCCCAGGACGCCGATCCCACACACGGGCTGGTTTCTGGAGGTGCCAGTGGGAACCTATGGCAGAGTTTCACAAGGACTCCCACAGCCTCCTTTCCTCTTATCTCTCGTGGATGTTCCAGCTCACCTCCTAGAGATCAGCTTCTGGAGTGGTGAACACTTAAATCAGTGAGCAGGTACATGGAAAGAAAAGAAACACCAAGCAATGCTCAAATATCTCATTTTGGATACAGATGATAATGAACAGGTATTCTTTACAGCTTAGAAATAAACTCAGCCTGTTCCCTGTGCTTCCCATGGGCCCAGAGTAATTGGACACACACACACACACACACACACAAACACCCCAAGGCAGAGGATCTCTATCCTCTCTTCCTTCTGAGTGCAGAGACCACATAGATCCTGGGCTGCGGATCCCAGGAAGCCCTAGTCAACAGTAGCTGGGAGAAACCGGGGCTCTGCGGGGCAGGGAAGCGGAAAATACAGGGGGAAAAGGCAGCTAATGAAGGAAGAAAGGTGGTTCAGATGGATTTTTAACTTGCGTGCTAACTCCTTAAGAGAAAGGGAGGGTGGAGGGAGAAGCCGAGGCTCCAGAGGTAGGAGGAGAAGGAGAAAACTTGCCATGAGCCAATACACGCACTTGCCCCGTGCTCTCTTCCAGGTCTAGTTACAAAGTACAGCCCAAGATGTTCCCACTAGCATGTAAGATACAGCCCAAATGTGGAAGTCTTCCCTTCATCATAAACCAGGTGAATGCAGTTAAAACAAAAACACAGCATTAGGAGGTTATAGGGGAAGGTATTTCCATTTTCAACACTTTGTTTTGAAAAACAAAGGAAATAAGTTTATTTGAAAAACAGCTTTTTTATGACACTTTGTTGATGACAGGTGGTTTATTACACTTTAGTACACTTACACTAGATTGCCACCAGTCTAGTCTCAGCCGGGGTCCCCAGCAGCCCCAAGTATTTAACCACGTCCACAGTGGAACCTTTCCCCAGACACCCCAGCCATTTTCTGAACTCCAGTTCCTGCCCCCTGTGGAAGACTTCTTGGTTTTTCAGCATATATTATAAGAAGAGCAATCCCTCCGAGCATGCAGGAGTTATCCGGTCGTTATCTAGTTCTCTAGAACTAGATTCTGAGCTCCCTGAAGGCACGAATACCACTCCTTGTCTCCTCTTTCTGCCTACTGCCCTCTGCCCATTACGACACAGGTTGAGCACCTAGTGAATAATGCACCTAGTGTGTAACGTGCATCAAGTGTAATGTGTCCAGCGTGTAATGCCCCTAGAGTATAATGTGTGTAATGTATATTGCATGTAGCTTGGAATCCCTGTCATGGGTGATACACATATTTCAGGGGCACGTGGTGTGTAACGCACCTAGTATAGTGGACCCGCATCATATAATGTGATCGTCACTGCGCAAGCGGCCATACAGGAATCACCACTAAGTTTAACTTCCTCGGTCACAATGCAAATTCCACGTCAAGATGTTTTACTACGTTTTTTGTTTTTTGTTTTTAACCATATGCAGCCTACATCTGAAACTCACCTTCCCTTCACTCTTTTTAAGGGCAGTTCTTCAGGGACCTCAAATAACCAAAGGAAACCCTCAGTACCTTTTCCAATCCTTTGCCCCGCCTCACCCCCACCTGCTGCTGCAGCACCACTGGGTACATGCGGTCTCTCTCCCATTGTGAACCCTCCAAGAGGACGGGGACGGGATCCGGCTCTCCTCCTGGGTCATCCTGCACGTGGCCCCTTGTGGCCTTCACCGTGGCTGGACACCCGCAGCCGGACCTCTGGGGCACACAGGGAGAGGGCAGCCGGTTCTCAGTGAGGTCTGCCCTTTGTCTTGGGGCCGTGTGTCCTGCCAGTAGTGATGTCGACCGTCTCTACTTGGCAGCCGTGGCCTCTGAGGTCATGTTTTCACAGCGCGCTGCTTCCTTCAGCATTTAGACTCTCTGGCTGTAACTCAGTGTTTTCAGTCACATCAACCTGTGAGGAACGTGGTGTCGAAGAACATGGCCCTCGCTGGCATGGTAAGCGTGGACATGTTCTTGGGGGAAGGAGGGAAGCAGGGAACCAGCGGCGGGCTGGTGGGGATACCTGCGTGAGAGGCGCTCGCTCCAGCCCTTGGCAGGACATCAAGTCCCGAAAGAAGGAGAATGACCCGTCGTGTTCAATCTTGTCCATGCTGTGGCGCAGAGGGTAAAAGGAGCTGTCTGTTCATGGGCCGGGGTGAGCAGAGCCCATTGAGGCCAATACGTGAGCATGGCCACACATGATGACATCCATGCGGAAGGAGGAAACTCTTGGGTAACGTTACACCTTGCTCTAGGGGAGGGGGTGAAAACATATGCACCACAAATCAGTCTTGCTCCTAGAATGGGAAAAGGCAAAAGGAAGTGCTTTCTGATGGGGAAGTGAAGGCACACAGGAAGGGTAGTTATGAACAGAATGGGGTTCTTCAGACGCCAGCAGATGGTCTTCGGTGGAATGTCCTAACAGTTTCTAAGTACAGTGAGATCACAAGTTTCATTCACACAAGGACTTGAGTGGGCACACACACGAGACACAACTCTTTATTTTGTCTGTAAGTATTATGGTTTCTTTCCTGAGGGCTCGCTGACCACTTAGAGCAGGAGAATAACTTAGAGCCCTTTCAACTTCAAACCTGGTCAAGTCTGATCATTGAAACAGCCTCTCTAGTGAATGTTTAGGTCACATGTTAGGGTCTCAGCTGCCTCTGCCTTCTGCCTCCCTCCCTGGGAGCTGGTATCCTCAGAGATAGTGTCTAGGCAACTGATGCTGCCTTATGGTAGAGGGGAGACCTATGGGTCCTCTGGCCTCTCTATTTCCTAGAGAATCTGACTGTTACTCCCCCCACAGTGACCCCCCGCTTTCTGCAGTTGATGCACAAGTACTTATATGGGGTTATGCAGTCGCTCCATGGGGACTATTTCCAGGTTCTGACCATGATATATAGGAACCAGGGTAGCACCTGGAAACTAAGTTTTAAAGTCTCTTGTCATCAGACCATGCAGTATGGCCAAGTTGACCTTGATGGAGCTGTACCCACGTCAGGATGAATCTGACTTTTGTCAAAGAGCCCAGAGGGAGCAGACCAAGAGCCCCTCCTCACCCACGGTGTCTCTCTCTCTCTCTCCCTCCCTCTCTCCCTGCCTGCCTCTCTCTTTTATAGATCCTGCTTTCTGGGCCTCACAAACTTAGATGTCCCAGGACACAAATTTAAGCTCCCAAGAAAGTAAGAACAGCCAAGAGTGACGGTGATCATCTAGTCCAATGATATTCCAACACAATTTAGAAACACTTCACTTTAAAATAATAATAATCTAACTTGGAAGCCCAGTATGCCAGACAGAGTAAAGCAGAGCTGGCCTGTTGAGGCAGGTAGGGAGGGACCAGCACTTACAGGATATGAACCCCAGAGCTTCACAGGCATCATCTCTAAAATACACTGATCTTTTTCAAACCCATCATCTCCCAGATGGAGAAGTGGGGTCTAATGAATGAAAGTAAGTTGCTATTCAAGTTGCAAATGGCAGATCAGAGACTCAAAATTTTTCTCTGAACTTCCCACTATATCATGCCTTTCATTTCCCCAAAACCTTAACTTGATCACAAGGACCATATGCTGCTGATGTTCAAATGGCAAACCCACATGCTGATGCTCCAGAGGCAATAGATTTCATTGGCAGGAATGAACAATTCACTATCAAAAACAAATATTCTAACAGCCACGCTTAACTGCATAACAAGTGAAATATTCTAACATGTTTCAATCTGACTAGTCTTTACTTAATGACTTCCTCATGTCTGGCCCTAATGAGGCATCCCCATAAAGCCTCCTTGAAGCCTATAGTCATGCTAACGTCACAGACACAAGCAGACACTGCACCCTAAATACTCCGTTTAACCTGGGTCTGTTCTGATTCATAGACAGCTGAGAAATGAATAGATAAACCTCAGGATGTTAGCAGACTGTTTCACATACTTGCTGAAGAAAGGCTTACTTGAGGCTTACAGAGCAGAGGAGTAAATAAATGACTTAAGCCATGATTAGGATGCCCTTCCAAAATGACACACAAAGAAGTGAATTTCAGAGAGAGAGTGAAGATAAATTTTTTTTAAAAAGTGTCAGGTATTTTCATTCCCCTATAAGCACTTGGCATTGGAATCTCCCAAGCCCAAGCCATTGCTGGCTGGGGGGAATGAGAATCAGTGGGGCCTCTATTGCATGGCCCATGATTTGTAAATGCATCTTGTCACTACATGTGTCCAGGCAATTACTGGCCAATGATACCTGCAAACTGCCTAGTAAATGAAGATAGAGTCTCACGTGAGCTGCCATTTGGGAAGCACTGTCTGTGTCCTCACTTCACTGGCATGATCACATCCTCTTAAGATGACCAAATGCCATTAGAAGCCAAGAGGTAGGTAATCTGTTTATAGGACAACTGAACGACAGAGGGCAGATGGCTCTGATTCTGAGACAGTTCAAAGCAGTTCTTCCTGGGGTGAGAGGAAAGTCATGTCTGAAAATGCCTACGTCCTGGTGCACATGTGGGGTGAACATTTATGCAACAAGTGTCCGCCAAGCAGGGGGCACATGTGGAAACTTACACCCAAAAAATAATGCTTACAAAAGATCTGTCAGGCCCTGGGCACTGTGCTGAGTGTTTTATACTACCTTCTCACTTAATCTTCCCAAGTAGCCTGGGGGACAGATGTAATCATCTTTATTTTACAGATGAGACTCCCAAAGCTCAGACAGGTGAAAGAATGACCCCACGGCCCCACTGCTAGTGAATGGTTGAGTTGGGACATTAACCCACATCTTCTACCTGCAGATCCTGTGTTTATTTCCTTTTTCATCTTCCTGGGATAGGGGAATGGAAGAGAATTTAAAGATGTAATTTTAGCCTTCCAGGAGAGTACTGAGAGTGAAAGGACTCTAGATCAATTAAAAGTAGCCCATGAGCTAGGACAAAAGACTATAATGTGGATTAGAGACAGCACACCAAGAGCAGAAAGAGTTAAAGGTATATGGTCTGTATATGCACAGTTAATCTAGAAAGACCTCCTAAATGGATGAGTTTTGAGCCAAGGTCTAAAAAGTATGAATGACTATTTTTAGCTTCATCTATGGCAAGTGTTAAGTTGCCGTGGTTCCATCAGCCTACCTAGGTGCCTATTGGAGGGGAGTTGGAAATACACTTCTTACCCTGGAAAACATGGTGTGCTAGAAATCGCTGGCTGGTGGAATCATATTTTGACAGCCAACCAGCTGTTCAAGAAAAACCTTGGTTAGGGACCTGATTTTAGAAGTTGATAACTTGAGCTCCAGTATCTTTTCTTTTCCTTATCATTTTAGAGGATAGTGCAAAGCTAGGAGGTATTATTAACAGTTACCAAGTTCTGTGTAAGTTCTGCTAGTCTGGAGACCAGTAGACCAGGCATAAATGGTAGACATTTGGAGCAACTTTAACAATTGAAATATGAGCTCATTGCTGGCCCTAGAAAGGAACAATTTCTAAGAGCAGGAGTCCAGTTTTTATGAGTGTGAAGAATCCTCAAAGTTTGGTTGAGTGAGAACTTTCTTATCAATGTCAGGTATTAGAGCAGGTGATTTGAGTTAAGGAAAAAGGAGGGATAAAGAAAGAGACCTGGTTTTATCTGTTACCAGCAGGTTGGCTTATCACTCTCTACTTTACTATTCTCATTTACATAATTCAAATGATACAATGTACTTGTATGTGAAATATACGCAAAAGTACTTAGTCAATTCAAGAAATCCTTTAGTGAGGAGGAGCAAGATGGTGGAGGAGCTGGAGACGTAAATTTCGTCTGGTCCCAGGAATTTAGCCAGATAGGGATCAAACCATTCTGAACACCTACAAACTCAACAGGAGATAGAAGAAAAGAATAGCAGAAACTCTATGAACAGAAAAGCGACCACTTTCTGGAAGGTAGGACGTGCGGAGAAGTGAATCCGAGGCGATATTCGGGAGGATAGATGGCGGGGGAGGGGGCCCCCATCGGCCGCTTTTGGCAAGTGATAGAGCCGCGGAGCACAAAATCGGAACTTTTAGAAGTCAGCTCCGCTGAGGGAAGTCGCTCCAGTGGCTAAGCAGGGGGGTGGAACCCTCGCTGGGACAGTGTGGTCTCAGGACCCTCGCAGTCACAGGAAGACTGGGGGTGCCTGAGTGCGGCAGAGCTCCCAGGTATTGGAGCGGGAAAGCCGGCTGCAGAGATGGAGCCAAGGAGCGGGCTCTCAGCTCGGGGTTGCCATAAACCATGATCCGCGGCACAGTCGGGCCACTGCTCCTCCAGCAGGGACCCAACAAGCGGCAGATCTGGGGAGACTCCCCTTCCTCCCCAAGAGGAGCGGCAAAGGAGCGCACCACAGAGATCTGCTGGGTTTGGAGACTCCACACAGAGTCCGGTGGCAGAGATAGAAATGCTCGGTCACAGGCCGGGTGAGCACGGAGTGTGGCCAGAGACCAGGGAGATGGGAGTGATTGACTGCTTTTCTCTGGGGGCACACTGAGGAGCAGGGCCCCGAGTTCTCGGCTCCTCCGGGGCAGAGATTGGGAGGCCGCTATTTTCCCTCTCGTCCTCCAAAGCTGTAAGGAAAGCTTTCAGGGAACAAAAGCTCCTGAGAGCAAACCCGAGCAGATTACTTAGCCCAGACCAGCAAGGGCGGGGCAATTCCGCCTCCGGCAAAGACATTTAGGAACCACGGCAACAGGCCCCTCCCCCAGAAGATTAGCGAGAACAGCTAGCCAAAACCAAGTTTACTGATCAATGAGAACGGCAGAACTCCAGTGCTAGGGGAATACTGCACATAGAATCCATGGCTTTTTTACCATGATTCTTTAGTCTTTCAAAGTTAATTTTTTTTAATTTTCTTTATTTTTTTCTTTTACTATTTTTTTTTAATTTTTCTTTTTCCCTTTTTCAACCAACATCTTATCAATCCCTTTTTTAAAAATCTTTTTTAATTTTCATTTTTAGAGTCATAATCTATCAATTCATTGTAGTTAACCTTATTTTTTGTATATATGTGTTTTTCTCTCTTTAAAATTTTGGCATACAGTTTCTCCTAACAGACCAAAATATACCCTAAATCTCTGGTGTATGGCTCTGTTCTAGTCTCCTGCCTGATCACATTCTTTCCCTTTTTTTTTTTTTAATTTTTCTTCTTACTTTTTTCAACCAACTTCTTATATTATCAGTTCCTTTTATAAAATCTTTTATAATTTGCATCTTTACAGTCATATTCCATCACTTCATTGTATTTACCCTTATTTTTGTACATATATAAGTTTTTCTTTCTTTAAAATTTTGGGAGGCTGTTTCTTCTAACAGACCAAAATATGCCCAAAATCAAGTGTGTGGCTCTGATCTATTCACCAGCCTGATCATATTTTTTTTTTCTTCTTTCCCTTTCTTTTGCCCCTGTTTTCGGGTCTCTTCTGATTTGTTTAGTGTATATTTTTCTAGGGTCATTGTTACCCTTTTAGTATTTTGTTCTCTCATTCATCTATTTTCCTATGGACAAAATTACAAGACAGAAAAACTCACCTCAAAAAAAAAGAACAAGAGGCAGTACAGACTGCCAGGGACCTAATCAATACAGACATTAGTAAAATGTTGGAACTAGAGTTCAGAATGACGATTATAAAGTTACTAGCTGGGCTTGAAAAAAGCATGGAAGATACTAGAGAATCCCTTTCTAGAGAAATAAAAGAACTAAAATCTAACCAAGTCAAAATCAAAAAGGCTATTAGTGAGGTGCAATCAAAAATGGAGGCTCTAACTGCTAGGATAAATGAGGCAGAAGAGAGAATTAGTGATATAGAAGACCAAATGATGGAGAATAAAGAAGCTGAGAAAAAGAGAGATAAAACAACCACTGTATCCCGAGAGCAGAATTTGAGAGATAAGTGATACCATAAGATGAAACATATTAGAATAATTGGGATCCCAGAAGAGGAAGAAAGAGAGAGGGGCAGAAGGTATATTGAACCAAATTGTAACAGAGGACTTCCCTAATTTGGGGAAGGAAACAGGCATCAAAATCCAGGAGGCACAGAGAACCCCCCTCAAAATCAATAAAAATAGGTCAACACCCCGACATCTAATAGTAAAATTCACAAGTCTCAGAGACAAAGAGAAGATCCTGAAAACACCTTGGGACAAGAGGTCTGTAACCTACAATGGTAGAAACATTAGACTGGCAGCAGACCTATCCACAGAGACCTGGCAGGCCAGAAAGGATTGGCATGATATTTTCAGAGCACTAAGCAAGAAAAATATGCAGCCAAGAACACTATATCCAGCTAGGTTGTAATTGAAAATAGAAGGAGAGATAAAAATCTTCCAGGACAAACAAAAACTAAAAGAATTTGCAAACACCAAACCAGCCCTACAA
>NC_138374.1:129241199-129306848 GCF_054177405.1 Leptonychotes weddellii
GATGGGTTAGCCAGTTGATGGGTATTAAAGAGGGGTATTAAAGAGGGCACGTACTACATGGAGCACTGGGTGTCATACACAAACAATGAATCATGGAACACTACATCAAAAACTAATGATGTATGGTGACTAACATAATAAAAAAAATTTTTTTAATTAAAAAAAAAATCCTTTAGTCATTCCATACTATTAATACCCTGGATCCTTGCTGTACAATTCCAGATCAATGAAATTCATATCTTTTTATGAAAGATCAAATCTTTTCTCACTTATTTATAATGAAAAGTAACTATAATCCAGGAATAACATATTTAAAATAATGGATCAGTATTCACAATAAAAAATATTTTTAAATCTCTTTTAAAATTTCTAAGTGGTTATCACTGCTCTAGAAAATAGCTGTTATTGACTATTAAAAGATCCAACTTGCCATCCCTGGTGACAGATAATGGTAGCTACCCTTGTTAGCAAAGCATAACACATACCATTGTTGAATCACTGTGTAACACACCTGAAACTAATGTAACATTGTGTCTCAACTCCACTGCAATTAAACAAATAAATAAATATTGAATTATTCCATTACAATGAGAATGATGACTGCTATTCTTTCTACAAATAGGCTTAGATTTCTACTCTTTTGTTTGAACGCATGTTGAGAATTTTAACCAAACGAATTGAAAAATATTTGATGAACAATTACATAATTTAAAAGTTCTGAGGTGGAAGATTGTCTTTGTCATTTTGTGGCTTCTAATAAATAATTGACCACTAATTGGGAAAAGAGATTTCTGGCCAATAAATTATAAGTCTCCCTTATATTAAAAAAAAAAACAAACCCTCAGTCAATTAGAGTAAAACACCCTGATAATGTTAAAAAATAGTAATAAGAAAAATCATTTTTTGAGTGCTTAAAAAGAAAAAATACAATTCAATGAGCCTGAAAGCAGGATATTCAGAGTCTAAATCATGGCAGTGTAAAAATTTTTAAATTTTCTTTATTTGTATTTTTCTATCATTTGAAAGAAGATGTTATCACAAACATGACTAAGTGACATTGGTTTAGCTATTCTATACCATTGACAGCACACCTATAAAATATCCTAATTAGACTCCCTTGGAATAGAATGGGGAAAGATGAGATCATATTTGTTGTTACTGACCCTAGGGTGTCACAAACAAAAGAACTACATAACCCCTAGTTCTGATATCTTCAAGGGTAATGATAATGTTCAACAATATATCTTTTTTTCTTTATTTTCCTCCAACAAAGTTATGTTCAGTTTTCAATTAATAGCCAGCTGGAGGAATGCCAACTAACCCTTCCCTCCCATGTTGTGGGTGAAAGTTGCAGAGCCAACCTATTTTATGTTGAGGCAGCAGTGTTACACATCAACTCAGTGCCCTTTTACCCTCTTCCCTGATTCCAGCCCCCGTACCTGCTGTTCTATGAATCACTTTCAATCCTAATTAATCAGAACATGATAAATGTTCCTCAGCAGCCAGACAGTGAGGGCAGTAGCTTGGCTTCCAACATGAGGTCCAGCCCTCCAGGGTGGTACCCAGAGTGAAGCCTGGGTCCCAGACTTTCTACCTTCAATCCACCAAGCTGGGGAGCAACAAGTAGAATGTGTAGGAGAGAGTGCCGGCAGACCTGGGAAGTTGCTCAAGTACTTTGTTGCTCTAGAAAAAGAGGCAAAGACCCACAGAGTAAAAGAGTACACAATGGAAGGAAAGGTTACCCATAGCTGGTGGGGCGACCCAGGGGGGCAGCCTAGGGGAAGTTCGTGGGTTACTAGCAATTTCCTTCAAATTGGATTTGGGGGAATTTTAAGCAAATGAAATGGAACAAATTGCTATTTCTATATATTTTTTTAGTCTACATTTCTTATTATTGTCATGACTAGTTTATTTTTATAGCACAAATCATGTAGGAAATATCCAGGTTAAGAACAGAACTGAAAATCCCAGCAAGGGGCTGCTGACAGGGGGAGATGGGGACAGTCAAGTGCTTATAGACCTCTATCTAGGGGGTTCATGGTTCTGAGGACCCACTTCTCATGCCAGGAGCCTTGTAATGGGGGAGGAACCCTCCAAGCCCAAGGGAACCAGCAGCTTTAGGAGAAGTGTTGGGTGCTCATGTCTTTATGGGTAAAACTCAAGAAAATGCCAACCTTGTCTTGTGAACGGGTTTGCTTATGAGGGGAAAATGTCACATCTGTGACAGAGACAGTCCCTCAGGGAACTGCTCTTATACTAAGAGTCCATTACACTTTCTTTCCACAGCCCACCCAGTCAAGCATGCCATGTGCAGACATACTGGTAAGATACTGGCTTCTTCCTGTCCTACCCCAGGGCCCTTCTGCTATTTCTATAACCACTGTCTCCACCTCCTGAAACCATTACTTCCCTGTGTCACACCTGCCTGTAGGAGGGGAAGCAATGGTGAAGGTAAAAATCATGGTGATGGGCACCTGGGTGGCCCAGTCTCTTGATTTCAGTTCAGCTCATGATCTCAGGATCATGAAATTGAGCTCTGAGTCTGGCTTCACACTCAGCACAGAGTCTGCTGGAGATTCTCTCTCTCTCCCTCTTCCCCTGCACCTCCCCTGGCACACATTCTCTCTCTCTCTCATCCAATAAATAAATAAATAAATAAATAAATAAATAAATAAATAAATAAAATCTTTTTTAAAAAATCATGGTAGTAACATAAGCCATTCATAGCTCTGAGTCTCCAGCCCACAGATTTACTGAGCATGCGATGACCCAGTTTCTATCCTTTCTTGTGAGTCCCTGATTCCAGGTATCTGATATGCCATGTTGAAGATGTGTCTTAGTTTGGGTCTTTCCTCACCTGCAGGAGCAGTTGTTGAGACAGAAACTAGGGAGCAAGTCATTTATTTGGGAGAAGATTGCAAACAATTGTAGGGAGTGGGGTTGGGGATGACAAGAAAAGGTGGCTAATAAAGAGTAATGAATAAATGACCGCTTTGGGCAATAGAAGTTTACTCCTGCTGGGAGCTCCATGGGTCGCATGTTTCAGAGGACATCCCCTCAGATGTCCAGAGGTGTGGGGGAAGTGGAGTATTAATACACTCACTCCCTTGGTATAGGTCAAAAGCTCTTGTGAGGGGGACATCAGTTCCCTGGTATTTCGGACCCATGGCACAGGTGGGAAACCAGCCTCTGGTGGCCAGAGAAAGCCACTGAGCAAAGAGATGCAAAGTTTGGTGGTTGAAAGGTGGCTCTTATTCACTGAGGTGGAAAGAGCAGGAGATGTAAGTCCGAGCACTGACAATTTCTGTCACACCGTGGAAGTTTCTAACTACTTCCTGTTCTACTGCCTGTTTGTGACAGTGGGTTGCATTGATGATGTCTGCTTGAGCATTCCTCCTATGAAATGACAGCTGATAGCAGAGAAGGCTACTTGCCCACTAAGGCTGCAATTTAGTAAAAGGATCCCCAAAGTGTGGGCACATTCTCTGTCTTCTTAGAAAACCTATCTCAAAGGATTTCAGCACAGGATTTCTAGGCTGGGTTAAACGGGTTAAATGCGTACGACACCAACCAAATTTCCAAACAAAATCATGTTTGTCTGCTAAAAACACCTATAATCCTGGACACAGAAGGCATCAAGGTGAGTTGTTAACTCACCTAGTGATTCTCTGAGGTAAGTTGGCATGGTCTAGCCTCTTTGCTAGAATCTAAAGCCCAGTTTCCCAGGCCTGGTCCTTGGTCTCAAAGTCCACAGAGCTATCCACTGTCAAATTCATCAAATGCTGTGCCAGGTCTCTGGAGGTGGGCATGTGGTTTAGACCTCTATATACCCCACATTCCCACATTGCTTTGTATCACTCTCCAATCATGCTGTGGGTTTCTGAAAGATAGTTCTGCTTCTCATATATCTTTGTACTTACCAAGTACAATCTCTGGCACTTGAGAATAGTGAGTAAATGTTAGCTGAATTGACATGCCCAGAAAAGGCAGAAGCATAAAATCTCAGGGTTCCACACCAGATCCTTGTGGTTCCAGATCACAGCTGATCCCGCTCTTTCACCTAGGACACAAGAGCCACCCCTGCATGATCTCTCCGAACACTGCTATGTTTTTGAGGAAACAGGTGGGGTGGGCCACTTAGCTTTGAAGCTTTTGTTTATGACATGAAGAGAACAGATGTCAGCCAAATGAGGCATGAGGGCAGAATATGGCGCTCTAGTCTCCTAGGAGACTAGAGTCTCCTCTACTACACTGTAGTAGAGAGAATGAGGATATGAGTGGAGAGACAGCCTAGAACACTTGGGCAGCTCCAGGTATATTGCTCGACTGTGTCCCTGAACTTCAGAAAACTCGGACTAACATGTCATGAGCATTCCCTTAGTTTCTGAAGAATGGAGACAATAGCAACAATGAGCTGGTGCTCAGGACCCAGCTCTGGAAGGAAACTTGGAGGTCATCAGACTTACTTGTTTCACTTTTCACTTGAGGACTTGGAGGGCCACAGATGAACAGTAACATACTCAAGGTCACATAATAGTTGGTAGCTAACCATAGAGAAGTTCTTGTTTTGGGAGATGCTTGCGGCTTGCCAGGCCTCTCCTTTAAGAGAAGACCCATAAAAGCTCTATATCTTCTAAATACAAACCTGAAGTGTCATATAATCACAGAATATCATGTTGCTAAGTATGTACATGTATAAGTTACATGTAAGTTACAAAGCATGTAACTTGCATAAAGACATCCCTGAGACTAAACACACACACACACACACACACACACACACACACTTCTCAATCTCCTTCTGAGGAACTTAAATATAGCTCCGATGCCCCTCTATCTTGGCTGTGCTAGGAATATCCCAGAGATAGTGGACTGGATAATGTGTCTGGGATTAGTGAAGTTCATTCTCTTTCTTTCTCTCTCTCTCTCTCTTTTTTTTTCACTTGTGTAGTTATTCTACATGCATTATCTATTTATGTCTACTGCTGTAAAAATTGCTGAGATTCATAACAGAACATCCCTAATCCAATATGGCTATGCTCTCTATCTTTGGGGAATTTCAGTCAAGAGTAGACCCAGCTTTCAGGAGATGGTATAAAGCAGAGTATGATTAAATGGTAAAACAGGTATTCAGTGCTAGAGATGCTCAGAGGTAGATGAGCTTCCTGGTGGCTGAAGCGAGCAGGGAAGGAGTTATAGAAGGGGTGATGGTGCCAGCCCAGGAAACGTCTGCTTACACAGAGGCAGAGGAAGAAATGAATTCCTTTTTTAAAAAAGATCGTATTTATTTGAGAGAGAGAACATGAGCAGGGGGAGGGGTGGAAGGGGAGAAAGAAGCAGACTCCCTGCTGAGCAGGGAGCCTGAGTAGGGATTCTATCCCAGGACCCTGAGATCATGACCTGAGGCCAAGGCAGACACTTAACTGGCTGAGCCACCCAGGTGCCCCGAAGAAATGAATTCTCTGTGATATCAAAGCACAGGGATGGGAGGAGGGCAGAACCTCGGGTACCTACTGCTCCCATCTCCAGGTCAGACAAAGTCAGGGCTCCCAGGCAAATCACAGGGTTGAAGAGAAGACCTTGCCTGCCCCAGCTCTGTTCTCCAGTGGCAAGAATCAAGCTGTGTGTATTGTAAGTTTAAAAAGTACCTTCAGACCTACTCATTACCTTAGGCAGAGGATTAATTAATGCAGAACTATAAAATACAGCATTCAGTTCCTGAAAGGATTTTGTTAGATAGCAATTCTCAACTTGTATGACACTGGGTTTAGAAACTTCATGAAGATTTATAGAAAGTGTAAAACACTGCTACAACTATTAAATGAGAAAATCTAAAACCCGAGAATGAGTGGCAGGGGAAAATGGAGAAATTATAAATCTGCCAAATGTTTGAGTCAACATCATATTCGAAGACAAATTGAAAACATCTGACTGTGAAAAATTTTGGTTGCAGAGTGGATTTGACAAGAGTAGGTTAGGATGGTAGAGTCTAAGAAGCTGAGACCCACTGCATTTGATGGTTCTGTCTTTTTGCCAAATTCCTCCTGCCCAGAAGGGATTGCTTTTCTTAGTAGACTGTATGGGTTGGTGAAAAATGCTGTCCATAAATTAAACATAAAATAAAAATCAAATAATAAAATGTAAGGACCATATATAAACATCTGGACAAAAAGTTTAAAAAAATAGGCAATCTGCTTTATATAATCCCCAATATATAGTCATTTAGATGACTGACAGAATTCTCATTTATTTCTAAGCATCGAATATTTTATAGAAGCGACTTCCATTAGCCCACATTTATTCATGAATATTTGCCCTACATAATTTTCATCCTGTTAACATTTCTCTATTTTGAAACAGCAGTCAAGGTGTCAGTAAAGTCTTCTTTTGGAAAATGCGCATTGTCTTTAGCAGGATAGCCATGATGGAGTAAAATGGCGAGGAGAGGTTTATCCACGTGAGGACCAGAGGAAAAACAAGCTAACCCTCTCTTCTAGTCTGGACTAGTTGTCCTTCATGGTACCACCTCCCGACTTTGCTCAGTGACTAGCTCTCCTTAAGAACACACTAGTGATACAGAGGGGTGTCTCTTTGCTGTCCGGTCCATTAGACCCTAAAGTTTAGAGACCGAGACCAAAACAGAGAGATACGGTGGCAGTAGTGTGTTGGCTTCTTCTTTTCCTGGATATCAGATGTAACTGACAAATTTAAAAACACAATGAGAGAACATCTGAGGGGTAAATGCTATGTAGCCATCTCAAGGGAAATGGCTTGTTCTAGAATAAGGCAGAAATATCTAAGTATCCTATTTAAATCATTTTGGAAATTTTGAGATGAAAATATGGAAGGAGGAAATGAGGGATGTACTCAACATACAGGATCGTATAACTCACCTTAGAATGCAAGTAATCCACCTTAGAAATCGACACACACACACACACACACACTCCTGCACAGATGAGAACATTAAGGATCAGGGACATGAAGTGACTCATCCTGATACAAAACTAATTAGAAACAAAGCTAAGGCTAGAACTCAGACCTCTTAATTTTTAATGCCTTTCTTCACTGCACTGTGCCTTTTGATTAGCTGGAATAAATCCATCCAAACCTCAGAATGATTTGAACTCTTCGAAATGAGACATTCCTTCCCCCATCCCATTGCCCTTTGCTGCCTCTGCCGATCACCTCATTTCCTTTTACAAAAACCTAGAGCATGGGAGAGCAGCTCCTCATTTCCCACCAAGGGAGCCTGCAAAGCTCCAAAACCAGGTTCCCACTGAGGTCATTCCCATCTGTCCAATGCCTTTTCATTTGGAGTGTTTTCCACCCAAATCAAACCACCTGCTGCTACACTTCTTCCTCCACCTCCTGTACCTCTGCTCACCCTCTTCATCCCCCCACAGAAACCCCCCCATGGCAGGCTTCCCTGTAAAAATTCCACTCGTCCTCCAAGGCCAGATCACATGCCGTCTCCTTTGGGAAGCCTTCCAGGAGACCCAGCGATCTGGGACTGCTCTCTTCCACTTTGCCTATATGTCTGCATCAGCCTGTATCACTGTCTACCACCTGCTCTTCTGTAAGTCCCTGCAGGGAAAATCCCTCTTACTCAGCACTGCAACTCCAGAGCTCTGAACCACACAACACACAAAGTAGGTACTCAGTTAAAACAAGCTCATGCATAAATAAACGTGTAGATGTATTAACAATACAATAGTTCCATCTTCTTCCGCTCCAGAATCCGTGAATTCATGTGAAAGTACTCCAAATAAGGGACATCGGTGAATTGATCAAGTAATTAGCCAATCGCCCATTTTTTTATTACACTTATTTTGCATAATGTCTGTATCACCCTAGCCTCTCAGCAAAACTTTCAGTAACTGGAAATTTAAAGTCAATTTTAAACTCAAAAGAGACCCACATTGCCTTTGGGAAAAAAAGTATACAATTCCATACTAAATTCCCTGGTTATATTACACAGTCACACTTTGTCACTATTCATTCATTTCAACGAAGCCATAATGCCAAAAGAAAGGTCCTATTGCCAAACTTATCCAATGGCATTAAATACAGTATCTGCTTCTGAAATTGTTTATTAAACATTCACATAAAGATATGCACTTTGAATATTAACGAAGAAGAGTTTGGGGAAGAAAGTACCAGATAGAGAAGGGGGCTGTGGAGGGTTGGAGAGGCGTGTGCCATACTGCCTACCTAACACGATTATGGCACTGCCAAGTTCAGCAGTTAAATATCTGGGGAAGCAAAATTATCCTCTTGGTGCATCCATTTTACAGTTAATACCTACAGGTGGTAAATGATGATTCTCCCCTCCTGAGCTGCACAGTAAGTCCAACAGAGAAAATGTTAGAATCCCAGATCAGAGATTGGTCCCTTATGTTGTACACGTTCAAGGTGAAAGACAAGGTCCATGTAGCCCAGCTCAGGCTTGTCCTGGTCTTCTTTTGCCCTTTTTCTCCTTCATGATGATCTTACTACTCCCAATATCCGGGTGCCTGCCTGAGCATCATTCTTGTTTTCCGCTAGGTATTCACACTCACAGATGAGCTAACAAAGTCCCAAGGTGTCATCTTTCAGGGCAGCACATTTAACTCCTCCTCCTGAAATAATTTGAATTTTAGGTGCACTTTAAAAAGACCAAAACAAAAAAGAAAGAAAGCAAACTTTTATAACCCAGCAAGAGGAGGTTCTAGTGGTGTTATTGTCAGGTATCTAGAGTCAGTATGGTAAATTGGGAGTTGTCCAACCCATCTTTTCCAAAAGGCACATTGTGAACATGGCCACTGGGGTTGGGAAATCTCCAGCGGGGAGGGTTTGTGGGCAGAGTGAGCTCCGCGGGTCTGTCGCCCCGCACTGGAGGGATGTGAGGAGTGAGTAACTGAAGATTTGGCAGGTCACTTCTGAAAGGCCTCCAATGTCTGTGTCATCCCTGCTCTTCTAGATTTGTTGTTCTGCCTCATCCAAATAAACGCTCCCTCCCTGGGGCTTGTAAAAGCTGGGTTTTCATGCATAATTTCCTCCCAAGTTGGGCAAACCAGCTACCCTGCATTAAATCAATTGTGATCCAAGCTGATTCTGCTTTAAAATGACTTCCAATTAGCATGCAGCAACATGCTATAAGAGTTCCGAATAGATCGATTAAAGAGCTGCATTGGGAAGAATCATTCTCATGGGTCTCATTTTTTTGTCCTTCATGTGTTGGGGAAAAAAATTTTTTTCCTGTAAAAGATGACTCCTCTGTAAAAATAGGAAATGATCTGATTTAAATGTTGCTTTCGAATGCTGCATTTGGGGCTTATGGAAATTTTTCTTTTAATTCTTCTCTGTCTGACAGTCATTATCCGCCAGACTTGGGATCATAAAGCTCACCTTATCACCCTGACCTCTTTCTCCCAGGAGAATGCACACATCACAGGTTATTATAACCTAAATGTGTATATATGTAGCAGGAGGATTGCAAAGTACACTCAGTCCATTGTTTAGAATCCATGGAATAGAAACAATGTATATATCTATATATATAGATATAGATATATATGTATGTATATATATACATATATATATTACTCCCTCTGTGTGTGTGCATGTGTGTGTGTGTGCATGTGTGTATACACTACTCTGAATGTATTGTTACTTTTTCCAAAATCCCTCAAAAGATTTCTATAATAGGGGTGCCTGGGTGGCTCAGTCGTTGGGCGTCTGCCTTCGGCTCAGGTCATGGTCCCGGGGTCCTGGGATCGAGCCCCGCATCGGGCTCCCTGCTCGGCGGGAAGCCTGCTTCTCCCTCTCCTACTCCCCCTGCTTGTGTTCCTGCTCTTGCTCTCTCTCTGTCAAATAAATAGATGAATGAAATCTTTAAAAGAAAAAAAAAAGATTTCTATAATAATTTCCTTATTTATTATCAAAAACTAAACATTAACACATTATGAGCATTTAAATAAGTCTTCTTTAGGATTATTAGCACATTCTAATTTTAATCAGTATGTGTTCTGTCTTCTCAACATTATACTTCAGAACAGCTACGTATGGTGACTAACATAACACAATAAAATAAAATTAAATTAAAAAAAAGAACAGCTACATAATAAAGAACAACAACATATATAAATTCGTTTTGGAGGGGTTATTGCAGCCTAATGATTTTACTCCTTGTTACATAATATTTACTTTCTTTGAGATAAATAACCATCTCTCTGAAATCCCAATCTTTTCCAAAAATTCAGTTTGTTTCAGACCTGATTGCGGTTGTGCTACGGGTGGTCATCCTCCTTTCTATGGAGAAGGTGATTACTCCCCAGTCCCTGCTTAAAGAAACTCACATGCGGTTCTGCAGCTGATAACAGGTGGAAAAGTCCCGCCCATGAGCCAGGAGCCCCATGAATTTGGCTCCAGCTCCGCCGTGAATTCTCTTGTCCCTTTGGTGAGTTCCTTTGCTGCTTGGTGTCAGTATCCTCGTCTGCAAAATGGAGTGATGAGGAACCCATTCCTCTAATGGGTTGACTGGGCATTTGCCATGCGCTATGGAGATGAATAAAGATATTAATCTTTTGCCAGTCCAGCTTGCTGCAGTTTTGTTCTGAATTAACTGGGGGGAAAATGTTTTCATTTGAGGATATATTGCAATGACTTTTTAAGCACATAGAACTTTTAAATTTTGGAGGACCCAAATCTGTAATTGACCAGATTCCTTGGAGACTTCTTCCATTCCTTCTATACTTAAGAAGTTCTTACCTCTTGAGGTTTCAGATCACTTCTTCCTATTATTATCTTGCCATTTTTCTGTGGTTTTCTTTTTAAATACTTAATTCGTTTGTTTTTCCAGTTCTAATTTATTTTGTACATCCGAAGGGGAAGGCCAATACTGTTTTCTCCCCCTCAGTGCTCATAGTGTTCATGCCACCATAAAGAGTGTGGATAATACCACATTGCTCCAGTGACTTGTGATGCTTCTTTCCCACCTGCTGCTGTAAGAATCAGTCTTCGGAGAGAACATTACTTCTTCCTCCTCGGAAATGACACAGCATCATATCCTGGGTTGCTGTTATATTCCACTAGTAACTTGTCTTACGCCTTTTTTTTGAGATTGTGACCTTTTCCAGGATGTAGGGAATAAGTCCTTTTGATTCTCCTTATTTTCACTCCACGATTAGGTAACTCGTAATATGTTGTTTGAGTTGGATTCTGACAATATATACCAAAATACACATGAGGATAGAAGATGGGGAATGTAGATGTCATTAAAAAAAAAAAATGCCTTAACATAGCCGGGGCTGCTGGTCAGGACCCTTGACTGCGGGTCCACAGGACAGACTAGAGGGCTGTGACGCCAGTTTCCAGAGAGGGCTGCCCTGACTCGGGTTGCGCTGAAGGGAGGCCAGCCCTCCCCATCACATTTGTTTGGGTCCCCCACCAGCTTCTCCATTTGAATCAGAATGGCAGTCCCAGCTAAGATACTAGGCAGAAGGTCATGAGGGAACTGGGCACAAGCCAACACCCTCAGGGCCACGACAGCCACTCTTTCCCATGATGTATATAACTAGACGAGAAACTTCCCAGAACCCATTCAAGTTCATTTTTGAGCAACAGAGGCCCAGCGACAAGCTGCCGTCCTGGGATGACAATCTGGTCTGACTTTCCTTGTGAAGATTTCACGAGCCATTAGCTAGTGGATCATTTCGTAGGGTCTTTTCTTCCCATAAACTTATATCCTAGCCCACGCGTTATCTCAGGAGGGACATTTGTCACATTTGTCTTGCTGGCAAGAGGAACCCTGAGCTGTTAATATTAGAACCAAATTCCCTCAGCCTTTGTGCACTCCGGTATAAAATGATACTACACAGCCTCAGTTCCCCTTTTAAGAAGACTGCTTGATGTCCTAAGTCCCCGAAAGGATAATCCCCACCAGGGCAGCTCGGGTAACATTTCGGTCCTTCTCAATTGCGGAAAGGATAGCTACAAATTAATGTCCGGCTCACTGAGGTCACTTCAAGTGAACCTGGGGCAAATAAGTATAGCATGTCCTTGACCCCACTCCTCTACTTTCAGAGGATGGGAAGTTATTGAAAGTCTTGAAAACACTTGCAATAGTACACTGGAAGAAAGTGAAATGGTTTAGGAGAATTAGAGTCTATTGGGTCAGAGTTTGAACCCAGATACTACCACATTGAGATATGTGACGGGGGGTAGTTATTTAACTTCTCTGAGCCTTGATCTCTGCATCTATTAAACAGAATACTGGTCACCTTACAGGGATATTGTGAAGATCAGTCATAAGTGCTTGAAGTGTCTGGCCCATAGTAAGCTCTCAATACGAAGTGGCTATTATTAGAACTGGAGTAAGCAGGGTTTATTTGGAGGTTCTTGGATGGTATGGGCAGAGATCAGTGAGAATGAGTATCGAGTTCTTCCCTGTGTGTTCCCTGGGGCAAGGCCAGAGGTGAGGACAAGGGCTGTATGGGCCATTAGGTTGCTCTCGCGTTGGCACCTTCCTGATATTAGGAAGGGCTAGCCCTGCCATTGATGGTGGGAATCAGAAAGTGTAGGTGGAAGCTGTGCTGGACAGCTGGGGCCTGGCTGGGTTTATGGGGCTCCTACTGTTCACTCCTCCTTGCTGGGCCCATCCCTCAGGGATTCTTCTCTATGGGTGCAATGCTGGTGGTCAAGGCTGATTACAATGTGAAAATGAATAGCAAGCATGTGTGTGGTCCCAGGTGGCTAATGCCACCTGCCAGAGTCTCATGAGAGAAGTTTCCAGACTTTCCCAGGGAAAGGCAATGGGGCAGCTCATGTCTGCACACCTGGAGCCCTAACGCCCCCCTGGTAGAGGAGTAGAGAGCCATGTTTGCCCCCTTGGCCTTATCTTTATTAATAGAAACTTGGGTAATGTCATCTGGGAGAAAATAAAAAGGCTGGCAGAAGAGGGTATATATTTTAAGATGACACAGTTTATATTTAGAGACTGGGATTATGACCCCTGGGAGACATGAAAGAAGAGGAAGAGATATTATAGCTGAGCATCTGGCCTGGGCAAATGTCATCTCCCAAAGTGGTTATGCTTCTCACCAGGTGCACACCAGAGCTGAGAAGGCACGGAAGGTGGGAAATCCAGAGCTCACCCATCCCTAGATCTTTCCACTGCCCAAGGTGCTAAGGGGATAGTCCCCGAAGTCGGGGCTGGACCAGCCTTTCCTGGACCAAGGGAGGCTGAGCCAAGCCATGGTGCACTTTCCCCAGGAAGTGATTTTGGACAATGTGAAGTACACCGATAGACATCAGGTGCTTGAGACATAGCATACTTCACCTCTGAGATACAGATGAGTATTCTCCACTGAGGTTTCTAAGGACTGACATCATCATTTTAAGCAGAACTGGAAGGGTGATGTGCTAATTTGACATACAATTATCACCTGTCTATGGAGATGGTACAATCTGTTCTTGGATAATTTTTACATTAAGGTTTTATTACTGCTTCCCCTGAAGTTGAGTAATCACCATAAAAACAACAATGCTTACCACATTTTTTCAGCTGCCTTCCATTTATTATCTCATTTTATTCTCATAATATCCACATAAAATTTGTCGAATAGCCTTTGACATGTTAATATAGAAGTTATTAATATAATCACTGTAGAATTTTTTTTAATCTAGGGAAATTGAATTAGAAATATAAAAATACAACCACCTGGAGAAAACCACTGTTAATATCTTAGTGAATCTATTTTCATTATTTTTCCATGCATATTTTAAATAGTTACGATATTATGTATAAAATGTTATGCACTATTTCTCTGCTAATATTATACCATAAGTACTCACTACAAAAAGAGGTTTTCTATACAAGATTCTTTGCAAATATAATCTTAAAGCAGCATAGCGTTGTGTTGAGGGATGTGTCATAATGTACTTAATAAATTCTCGATGTTTGGAATTTATTGATTTCCAATATATTCTGTTATACTGCTTCAGTGAACACTTCTGTGGATAAATCATGATCTAGGGTGAGGACTAGGAAGTTGCTTTTACAAATGAGAAAGCACAGGTACAGACATCATCCATAGATTCTCAGCCTGTGAAAGTGGGACAGCAATTACAGCATAGCCTTTCTTCATGCCTGACTCATTATGAAGAAGCAGAGAAAGGGGATTATCAACCCAGCCAAGGGAATAACACAATCAGAGAATTATAGATCTAAGTTTGTACCTGTGATCATATTCATGTTGTAGACTCTTACAACTGGATTAAAACTAAGAAAGGCATTTTAGATCAGTGGTTACAAAACTGGCTGGCACAACATTAACACATCAAGGGTTTATTAAACTAAATCAATAGGTTTAAGGTAAAGTTTGAAACTCTGTAACAGAAAGAAAGGAAGTAAAGAAAGAAGGAAGGAAGAAAGGGAGGGAGGGAAAGAGGAAGGGTGGAAGGAAGGAGGGAAGGAAGAAAGAAAGAGAGAGGGAGAAATGCAAAGGAAGTGGATGGCCCTTCTGCTTTGAAGCAAATTTGCTAGCATTGCTTTGAAGTTATTTGGCAACTTCCCTAAGATAACTGCTAGAAGAGATGGTTGCAAAGATGGTCTATATAAGGCAATGTTACAAGAGCAGGTGGGTCAGTGGGACTCCTGTGTGGAGTGTTAGCCCCCTGGTGGGTCTCCTAGCAAAAGGAAGAGCCACTTAATGGATGCAACGTACAGTAATCTGAGCTCAGGTGTGGGCATGGGCTCTGTAGCTCCTGATCCCACATAGAAGGGGCTGCTGATCCCATACCACTGGCCTCCCTGGTTGCCCATAGTAGCATCCGTTTTGTGTCAGGGATGTGGAAAAGGAGCTATCCCTTTAACCCTGGCTTACATTGAAATAAGCTGGTAAATGTTAGCTGGAGGCTGCATTGAAGTCAAAGTTGAAGTTAAACTCAGCAGTACCTCATTAGTGTGCTCAGGTACCCCAAAGACTATTCCAAACATGGCAGTGGTGAAAAGATTAGAGCATCTGCTGAAAATTTAGGGTCAGCCATAAGCGTGTAGTTTGGGAGAGTCGTGTAAGGGTCAGTTTTAAGCTTTGGGATCAGGTCACCTTTTAAAGATGACATCAGGGTGATCTGGGCTTGTGTCTAATGACTTCCAGACCGAGCGCGTTCCATGTGCAGTCCAGAAGATGAAGTCTCCAGATGCTGCTGCCTGAAAAGTCCACCTGGGACTGATTCATCCATCTGGATTTCCCTTCTCCTAACATCACGGTTCATCATGAAAGCAGGTCAGGTCTGCCTCTGAGGTTGTGCAGACAGCTGGTGGATGATGCGGGGAGCAAATCCCAGCTTGTTCTCACTTTGCCCATTATCTGGCCAGCTGGGCCCTAAGATGGAATGATTGCCCTGCCTTGGGGTGGCCATGGAAGGAAACACATGCAATCCCCTCTTATGTAGTGTGGTTTTGCTGAGTGCTAAGTGCACTGAAAGGCGAGATACCACCAGGGAAAGTGGGGTGTGCCCATCTTGCCTGGAAATGCATTGCCATGGCACTTGAAGTTGCCCAACGCCAGTGGTGTCCTTCCAGAGCAAGCCACCAGAAGTTTGCTCAAAAGGAAAGAGTAGCTTTGCCTCATTCTGCAGACCAGGGAGATGTCTGTGACTTTATATCCCCAAGAGAAGCCTCTCTGCTTGGGTGATGGGAAGAGAAAAAGGAGAAAGGAAAGATGTGGGTCACTGGGGGCCGGGGCCAGGTTACAGCCAGGTCATTGGGAAACATGGTCATCACACTTCCACCCTGCCACCCCCACCCCGCCTGCCCCCCGCAAAAAGCAGCATGATATCTGGCAGGCAATTACTCAGATATTCTTTCCACACTGATTTAAGTAGCAGGCTTTCACTTCAAATTAATATGGATAATAGTTTGGAGACCTGGGTCGACCATTCCACTGGCAGGTGAATCTGCTCTTTACCCTTATCAAGCTACTACATTAGAAATAGTTTATATGATTATGTAGGCATCAGCATTTGGCCATATGTTTAGGGGATGACATTTTGTGGTCCTGGGGGCTGGGTTTGATTTTACCATCCTTTTCTTAGATTCTTAGGTTATCCAAGTTTGTCTCTTCCTTCCTTCCTCTCTCTCTGTACCTCTCCCACCTTACCCTCATTTTTTTTAATCACCTGCAGTTGATCTTTTATTCCAGGGATTTTTCTTCTTTAGAATTCTTTTTTTTCTTCCTGTGCTATCACACTAAAGGGGCAGAACTGTGCCCACTTACAAGAATGTGTTCACTTTATTTTATTTATTTTTTAGAGGTGGGGAGGAGCAGAAGGAGAGAGAATCTTAAGCAGGTTCCATGCCAGTGCAGAGCTGGATGTGGGACTTGATCCCACCACCCTGAGATCATGACCTGAGCCGAAATCAAGAGTCAGACGCTTAACCCAGGTGCCCCAAGAATGTTTTCACTTTAAAATCCCATCTTCTTAGGTAAAATAGATGCTAGAACTACAAAGTCCAGATACCAACTACAAAGGATAGATGATAATAGATAGATAGATAGATAGATAGATAGATAGATAGATAGATAGATATAAGACAAGTAGGTAATACACACCTATTTATTGTTTCCAAGATACAAAAGTATCTTGCAAAAAATGCCACCCTGACATCGTGAAACAAACTCGAGGGCAGAGGCCACATTTCACAACCACATAACACAACACCTTTCCTGGGCTGACAACCTGTCTCCCACTGACCTTGGGCTTTTCTCGAACTGACCTGTGGCTCATTGCTGGGGCAGGTCCTGATCAGCCAGGCAGGTGGAATGTTAGCGGAGCTTGACTGGAGGCCCCTAGGTGGTTGGTCCCGTCTGAGTTCAAGGAAGTACTTCATTCTTGTTATATTCAACTTCAAATCTGAGAATCGTGTGAGAGATTCATGAGACAAGAGGTTGCTTAGACAAAAAAGACAAAGTACATACTAAAAAAGTACCTATTAAAGACCATACTCGGGCGCCTGGGTGGCTCAGTTGGTTAAGCGACTGCCTTCGACTCGGGTCATGATCCTGGAGTCCCGGGATCGAGTCCCGCATCGGGCTCCCTGCTCGGCAGGGAGTCTGCTTCTCCCTCTGACCCTCCTCCCTCTCATGTTCTCTGTCTCTCATTCTCTCTGTCTCAAATAAATAAATAAAATCTTTAAAAAAAAAAAAAAGACCATACTCTATGAGTTCCTGAAAAATATACTCTTTCAAGCCACTGTGGTACTTCTGCATCATCAGTCCTTACAAATAGTCACTGTGCAGTCATACGCTGCACAGTACAGCATCAAGCCCTAACTGCTCTGTGCCCTGTTTCTTCGTTCATTGAAACAGGAATAAAAATAGCATCTAACCCATAGGTTTGTTGCGATGATTCATTAAATTAAAACATACATCACAGAATAGTGACTGGCCGGTAAAAAGCCATAATATATTTTAGCTGTCTTTATTATTGACTGAGATAGGATATATTTATGGGTCTTAGTATTACCGGTATGAGCTAAGAAGAGGCAAAGAAGCAATGCTTACAGAAATGAGCTTTTCTCTCCATTTTGTGGATGGGGAGTGATCTGCTTAATGCTAAATAGGAACGCTTTCTGACTGTTGGCACATTGACTGCATGGTGTCTATCGCTCAGATAATAGCACAGGAGGGACCCCTTCAAAGTGGATATATTCGCAATGGTTTTCGGAACTGAGGTTACTTAGCTGAGTACAGAACACTGGAGAAAAGACATGACCACTATCCTCAAATACTGATGGGCTGACATGGGGAAGAACAGTTACCTTTATTTTGTTTGGATCCAGAGGACAGAAGTGTGACCAGCCAGGTAGGAGTTATAGACAGATTTGGATTCAACATGGAAAGAACTTTCTAACCCTCAGAGTTGTGGGCAGTTCATAAAATAATCTTCACCAGCAGGATTTTATTAAACTCTCTGTGCCTCAGTTTCCTTTTTTTAAAAGATTTTATTTATTTATTTATTTATTTATTTATTTATTTATTTGAGAGAGCAAGAACATGACCAGAGGGGGAGGGGCAGAGGGAGAAGCAGACTGCCCACTGAGCAGAGAGCCCGATGCAGGGCTCCATCCCAGGACCCCAAGATCCTGACCTGAGCCAAAGGCAGTTGCTTAACCAACTGAGCCACCCAGATGCCCCTGTGCCTCAGTTTCCTAATTTGCAAAATGAGGATAATAATATCTACTTTTTAATTTTAATTCAATTTAGTCAGCATATAATGTATTATTAGTTTCAGGGATAGAATTTAGTGATTCACCAGTTGCGTATAACTCCCAGTGCTCATTACATCAAGTGCCCCCCTAGAATAATATCTATTTCTGAGGGATGTTGTGAAGACTGAATTCATTAATATGTGTACAATCTTTTAAATAGTGCTGGAATGCATTTAGCATTTTGTAGACATTAGCCATTGGATAACTGCCCTGTAAAGATGGAGAGGGGCAAGTGTTATTATCTCTTATATTATGGACAAGGAAAACAGATCAATTATCAAGCAACCTGGTCTACTCTTAGACAACTGATCACTATGACAGCCGGAATGACCCCAACTGGCATTTCATGGGTGTGCCCCCAGCAATAGCGCTCTCCATAGTCTCAATTCTTGGAGCAATAAACTATATTGTATATATTTTTGGAGATCTCACAGACTGTGAGTCTTTAGTAAATACTTACTGTCTAGACTTAAATAATCGTACCTTCTCATAGAACGAGTATGGACTTATGCTCTAGAATTCCAAGTATCCCCATATCCTTCGCTAATCATGATCAGGGCAAACCACAGTCTAACTGGGTACCGGACAAAGTCATTTTACATTTTTTCCTAACTCAACAGTTGCTGCAATTTAACTTGATGAAATACAACATAGGTTTAATTGGAACTTAGCTGCAAATTAAGCACAAAGAATCTGTAGAATTGACTGCTCCTTAAATATCACTTAGCTTAGCAAACTAATAGCTCTTCTATGGAAATGCCATTCTGGGTAGACATTAAATTGTGGTTCAAATGGCAAAACAAACAATGTGTGGGCTCCTCTCAGTATTTATTGTGATTATGCTATGTGAATAATAAGTAATATTTGAGGACATAAGTCATTATTGGCTTTGCATACTTCCGAAGCAGTCAATCCTAGAGCCAGGATCAACAAGCCCCAGGATGCCCTCCTGCTTTTGTTTTTTTTGTTTTACATGTGCTCCTACATAAGGCTGGAGGGGAGTTATTCCCTCTCGAGACATTTGGTACAGCTCATTTACATATATTTGCTGTTTTCGTTATCCAGAAATCTAGGGTGTTGATGGGATCTGAAATGCAGTATGGCTCTGTGTCCATAAGCAGGGCAAGGAGAAAATGATACATTTGTCCAAGTGTCAGACTGTCCACAGGAGACAGGGCAAAGCCATAAAGATTGTGGGGGCTATGGTCACACGGCACCTCTGATAGACACATGGAGTTATGTTTCCCATTAAGGATCTCACACGCTCTTATGGTTTAAACATAACATTTTGATCCTGATTCTCAGTCAGTGGCTGAAGGCCAGGGCTCCCCAGAATGCCTTATCTGTATTGTCAATTGCCTGCTGGACATGTCTGCCTCAGTGTCCCATGGGACTGACCACCCATGATCCTACTTCCTTCAATCTGCTCCTCTGTTTTTCTTATTCTTGTGACTGAGTGGATCTTGGCATCATTCATTAAGCCAGAAACCTTGGAGCTGACCCCTGTTTTTCTCTTTCTTTGATGCATCAATTCTGGTCACCATCTGGGTACTGTTGATTCTCCTTTTCTTCACTTTTTCTATCAAGCCCTTCTTTCCACATTCACTGTGACCTTCTCGATTTAAGACTTATTGTTTCTTTCATGGACCATTGGACTCCATGTCTAGGTCTTACTCTGCTGACAGTCTTGCTACTTTCTTTCCTCCCCCCTACAACCATGGTGACCTTTCAAAATGAAAACCCAAATATATTACTCCCCCCTTCAAATCCTTCCCTGGCTCCCTGAAACCTAAATGTGAAGACCACGGTATGGCACTTAACACCCTGCATAATCCAGCCTGTCCTGATTCCCTAGCCTTGTCTCTCTCCACCTTATATTCACGTTCTGTTATGTGACAGTTCTCTTTAAGCCTCTGCATGGAATGTCCTTTTCTGCCTTCTCCCTCTTCGGAATAGCGACTTACATTTTTAAGTAATTAACTCAAATACCATCTCCTCCAGAAAACCCTCCATGACTACCTGCTCTAAGTATAGTTGACCCCTCTCATCTTTGAGTTTTCCACCTGAACCTTGCATACATTTCTATAATAGAATTTACATTATATTGCATTCAATGGTTTACATGCTGTCTTAGTCCATTTGGGTTGCCATAACAAAAATGCCGTAGCCTAGATGACCTATAACCAACCAGCATTTATTTCTCACAGCTCCAGAAGCTGGGAAGTCCAAGATCCAGGCACTAGCAGTTTTGTTGTCTGTTCAGAACCCACTTCCTGGTTCAAGAACGGTTATCTTTTTGCTAGAACCTTATATAGTGGAAGGGATGAGGTAGTTCTCTGGGGTTTCCTTTACAAAGACACTGATCCCATTCTTTAAGTGCTCTGCCCTCAGGACACTTTCACCTTAGGGGTTAGGTTTCAACACATGAATTGGGGGGGAACAGGGGAACATCAACACTCAGTTCATTACACAGGCCCTTCTTCCTCCACTCCTCTTAAGTCTCCAAGTAGAGACACTCAGTCTCCCTCATGTTTTAAATTCCAGTGGATTACTCAACATGGCATAGGACTCGAGCATTCACCAGTAAGAAGGCATAATGGAAGCCCATATGCAGAGTAGGAAGGCAAAAAGGAAGGATCTGTGTGGCCGCATTCCTCCAAGTGACAGTGAGGTGGGAAGCAGGGAGACTTGTTAGGGGTTAACCTGGAAGTGGGGTTAATGGGGATGAGGTCGGGACAAGTATCCTGGCAGGGGAGTGGACAGAAAGCTCAGGACATGCAGGAGAGGACAATAATTTTTTTTTTTCAAGACCAGAATTGGGGGCAGAGAGTCAAGCTTTGCTCTCAGCCCCCAAGTCCCTGAGTGATGGTCTTTAAGCACACAAGAGCTCTGTATGAAAATCATACCATGAATTCAGATTCCAATGTTCCAATGTGGTCTTTCCACTAAAAGAGCACATGGATTTTTCAAACCATCAAAAGGTAATTTAAAACATCAGGACCCATGTTTTACTGCTTTAGTGAGTCACAGCGTCCCTCATTAAAATAAGTTTTTCACACATCTGGTCAATGTTTAGACACAATGGCTTTTGCATTCAGTTCTCTCTGAGCTGGAGATAACACTTTGCATGTTGAATAGGGTAGTAGTTGGATTTTGTTTATTCCTGGAGAATCAAGCAAATCACAGGGTCAGAGGAACCCAGAGGACTAATGCTTTCTGCTTCATTTATTAACTGAGGGCGCTCCCATCCCAGGCCACAGCCTGGAGGTCCACTCCCAGAGCTTAATCCTGGGAGACAGCCCTGCCACTGCGGCTTACTGTCCGGCCGAAGACCACACAGACCCAGGCCTGGCTCTGGGGCCAGGCATTCACCAACCCAAACAATGATGAACTGCTTTCCTCTCTGCCCAGCCACACTTCCAAAACCAGAACTCTGGGGCACCCCCACTCCCTGCCTACTTGCCCTGAGTGCCTCCTCCCCATCTGAGGAAGAAGCAGACCCTTAGCTCCTCAGAAGTGTGGTCTTCAGAGAAAATCCACTTTTGTACTAGGAATTAAAGCACCTCTGCATTGTAGTGGAAATACCAGATAATTCTGGAAAGAATTTTGGATGACCAATCATGAGCCTGACACAGATAATCTATTGGAAGCACAAACAAGTAAGGGGCTTGAGGTCCAGGGTCCCAGATTGGCCACTGCTGCCCTCTGGGCCACCAGGAATGACTCCATCCAGGGGCCAAAGCAACAGGAAGCCAAATGTGACAGCAATGGGAGCAGAGAACGGGGTTTTCTTCCCCTGTTCTGGACCCAAAGTCCCCTTTCTGTGAACTCCCTGGGCAGTGTCACTGGCCCTCACTTGCAGCCTTGTCATTTCTAGCCTGTGCTTTAGTTTGCTAGCTGGGCAACCGAGCAAGTTGATAAGAAGATGGGGATAAAAGTATCAACCTATTGCATTACTATAAGAAATAAATCCTTAGTGTTTTTCAGAAGTGTCTAGTTAAGTCAGTACCTGGGAAGAAGCAGGATTTTTTAAAATGCTATTTTTCTTCCTTTCTTGACAAGTGTGTAGCACTGTGGTTAGGAACGTGGACCCTGCAGCCTGACAGCTGATGTTAAAATCGGGCTCGGCTGAACTAGCTGTGTAGCCTTAGGCATATTTCTTAGCTTCTTTTCACCTCAGCTTTTTCACCTGTAAAGTGGGGATAAGAATCATAGACCCTATTCCAATAGGATATTGCAAGGATTTAAATAAATGACTATATACAATGTGCTTGGGACAGTATTGACCATATGCGTGATGAGTGTTGCAAAGCTTGGCTCTTATCATTATTATCCTCCTTATGTAGGAATAATTCATTTATGCAGTCTCATGGAGCCCATAGAACATTACTCCATCCATGGCAGGTGCTCAATACCTCTCTGCAAATTGAACGAATGAATGGATGGAGTAACCTTTCTTTTAGACATTGTAGGTACTTCACAATGCATTTTGTAAGATTCTCATTCAGACAAGAAATGTTTATGGAGGGTCTTCTACATGCCATGTGCTGTGCTAGGGTGTGGGGATACCATACCTCACAAAGCAGACATGCAGTCCCAATCTGGAGGTCTCAGCTGTCCTCTCATCCTGGTACCTCGCTTAACCAATGAGGACATGGAGGCCCAGAGAAGACAAGGAATTTCTGGGAGGTGGTAACTTGTAGACCAATTGCCTGTTCTTAGGATCCATGTGTCGATACCCCATCTTGTTAGTTGAGACTGGTTTGTTTCAATGTTCTTGTTGGTATGGGAGGCAACACAACCTAGTGGAAAGAGCTTGGCTCTGGAGTTAGACAAAATCCAGCTCTGCCATGTGCCAGTGGTACCACGGGACAATGTGCTTCAACCGTCTTGGCTTCAGCTTTTCTGTACAATGGAATATTAGCTTCTGCCTCATCTATAAGAGCATTCCTATTGCAGAGTTGCAGAATGAGAACCGGGAGACACACATGTCCCACATGGTGCCTTCATTTTGTTATTTTTAATTGAATTCGTTGCAGACATTTAACAATTTATATAAACCCTAATGTCTGGCTCCTCTTGACAAGTCAGAAGTTCTGGCAGCAACATTTAACTGGAGTGAACAGCTGCCCCCTTGGACATGAACCTTCTGATATGGCACAGTCCTCCTTTCTCCATTCATTTCTCATACCTGGCCTGCTCCACTCCTTGGCCTACCTGTCTGACCTCTGTAAGCATGTCTGTTTTCAGGGCCTGCTGCATGGATGAGGTCTGTGGGGGTGGGGGGGACATTATTATAAATGATCAAGTTGCTTCCCTTTTTAATTTTCCCTAGACTATGTGCTTCCTTTGTAGAGCCACGGGATGTGTTTTCTCCAAATAGATGACTTTTTCCTGTTAGCTTCACACAAGATTTAGGAGGCACAAGAATAGTAAGATGAAAATGGAGCAATATGGGTAGAGGGACATCGATGCTTCAACTTCCCTAGTCACCTCCACCCCAGCACAATGCAGAAAGAAGAGGGAGAGGTGAGAAACTGCACCAACCTGAGAAACCAGGGGCTGTTAAGGAGTGGGCTGGTCGGGGCCTCGTGAAAAATGGCAATTTGGCAGAATACTTGATTTCCTTCCTTCCTAGAGCCAACATGAGTTTTATTTATAACTCAGCTCCCAGAGCTGCTTCATGTTAAATCAGTAGTGGAGAGGCCTGCAGGGCTCCAAGCGGGAAGTGGCTTTCTAGACATCTGGACTCGAAAGCTGTGTGGTGCAACAAAAGGAGCCCCAGCCTGGGGCTGGGGGCCCGGAAGTCTCAAGTCCTTGTTCTGGCTCCTGATCTGTCACTGATGGGCTGTGCTGTCTTTGAAAGTCATGTAGCCCCAGTTCAACCCACTTTAGAAGCAGCTGTTAGGAGCATCCAATGACACAACTGATGCATGTGTGTGTGTGTGTATCAGTTTTATACCTAATGTACCCCAGATGACATAAAAGAAAATTCAGATGTGTCATTTGTATTAAACACGTAATCTTCTACGAGGCTCCATGCTGATGAGACCAGACTCTGGGTCCAGGAACTTGAGGTGAGAGAGTGCCTCGGGGCTCACCACTGCAGCATCTGCAGAACAGCCAGCTGTCTATGTGTGTGTGGGGGGGTACAACTGGGCAGAATCTTATCACCCAGGTAGCACAACAGGGCATGGGGGCTAGTAAGTAGTCAGTGAGCAGCTGGATGCTGGCTTGGCAGGGCATGTATGACTCCACCCTTGAAAGAAGCTTGGCCCATCAAAAGTGCCCATCAGGAAGACGCTTGCCAAATGAGAGGAAGGGCAAGCAGTTCAAAATCCTACCAGGTAAAAGATCTCATATTAATAGCCAAGATCATTTACAGGAAATTCACTAGCTGAGTCCGTATAAGCTGGGTGATGAAGATGAAGGTACTTGGAACTACTCCTACAAGGAACATATAAACAATAATGTGCAGTTGAAAAAGGGAAGAAGAGGGAAAAACGACCTGAGGTTGGCTTGAAATATGACTCGTGTCATATGAAAAAGCATTAGACCAGCCACAAATGGAGATTTAAGAATAATGGTAGAAGTTACAGGTCTACTGATTTTTCATTTGTGTATTTATTTATTTATTTTCATTTATCTACACTAACAATTAGAGTTCAACCTCAGAGCTGCACACTTGCATTAAATCCCCACTTTATCATTAACTGGCTACATGACCTCAGGCAATTTACTTAGTCTCTCTGAATCTAATGTTTTTTATTCTGCAAAAACAGGGATAAGAAGAATATTTATCATGAAGGGCTGTTTTGAAGGTTAAATGAGTCAATGCAGGGAAGGTGATTGGTATAGGGTCTGGCATACACTAAGCACTCAATAACTGTTAACTATTATTATAATTCAACCAGCACTTACTAAATGCTAGACTCTGCACTAGGCATCGTGGTTATGATGGTAAATAGCACACAGTCAGTCCTCAAGGACCATCCAATCTAGAAGTGGATTGATATTTGCAAGAATAGTCCTGAGAGAGAAGCCCGCATCTGTATAGGGATCAAATCCCCATCAGCAGCTATTCTTACACAACAGCTAATCAGCTACTTGGAAAGATGGAGCAGAAGGGACTCACACTTCAGGATGGTCCTTGGATGGGGTGACCGTTAAGGTCCCCTCTAACCCCAATAGTCTCTGATTCTAAATTTCTTCCTGGAGATAGTGTTGAATATTTATGTCCCAATCCAGAGCCGGAAATAGGCTGTGGGAGGTGGGGGGATGGAAGGCAGCTGCAGCCCTTGGTGACAAGCCAGTGTCAAAGCCCAATGGGGGGCAGGGCTCATATGCCTGACCACAGGCAATCACTATGTCTTGTCCTGCACTTTGGTCCCATGCCTCCAGGCAGTGACCTCCCTGTGAAACAGGGGCCTGCCATGACTCCTCTTACCCCAGTGAGTACATGAGGTTCTTCAAGGATCTCTTAATGGTCTTGACCTTGTCCACAATATTTTATACCTGTCACTTACTGAGGTCTGTTTACTCTGAAATTATGGGGAGGGTTGACATTGTGCTTGGAACAGCATTTGATGAATGTGTTCCCTGAACCCTCACCCAACAAAAACCCAGAAGAGAGTCTGAATTTAGGAATATGTGCTCAGTTATGGGTTGTATCCTGGTTTACAGTCTTGCCCCTTGTCCGTGACCCATTCTTGGGAGCTGTGACCAACAGCACAATAACAACCTCAGACCCACAAGAAAACTGCAAAGGAGCCACTTTTAGTCCATCAACCTGAAATACCCTCCACATGTAACCAACATGTGTCCTTAAATTATGCAGGAAAGAATAGCCCTCCTTGCTTAGATGTCCAAATATTTAGAAATACTTGAGTTGAGATGAAAAATACATCAAGTGTTTTTATTTTTAATTTGTAATCTGTAAGAAATCTTTTTAAAAATTTAATTAATTTTTTAATAAATGTAATTAAATTCATTTTGTATTTAATATCCAAAAAAGATGATACATTGCAACTCAGCATTGGTACTCATAGATACACAAGTCCCACTGACAAATCCCCTAATCCTTACAATCAAATAACTTAACATTTGTTTCAATACCAATCTTCAGTATTCATCATGTTTTGTGAATGTTGGTTTTGACTCTGGAACTAGATGAAAGGCGTCTTAAAGGTGGGAACCATATTTTATCATCCCTTGAACCTCATTCCATCCTTATAATAGCTAACAATTATTGACCACTTTTTATGTGCCAGGCATTGGGCCCAGAAATTTACATAAATTCATTTATTTAAATGAATCCTTACCCCAAATAATGAAATAGTTATCAATATATCCATTTTACAAAGCAAGAAACGTAAGCTCATAGAAGCTAAGTACATTGACCAATATAAGACTACTAGTAAAGTAGTACTAGTTTGGGACCCAAACCCAAGTCCATGGAATTCAAAAGCTCATCTACCTAAGCTGTTATGTTTTCTTTAGCTCAAGCTGTGCACAAAATAAGTCTTTCTTATTTAATAATGATTATCCAGGCAGTTTCATTTCAAGAGAGTCTACTGTAGTTTGCTCCACTGAATACCTGATTATAAAGCAGGTTACCACGGGCAAGAGGAACTTTTGTGATTTTATTTCTTGGAAGTCCAGCATTTCGATTTTTTAAAAATATTTTTTTTTGTTATCAGTATGGATAAAGAATCCTCATTTAGGAAAGATTACGAGTTGACCAAAGTAAGAAATATATTTACTCAAATAAAAATGTTCCATGTAGTTTTGGTTTAGAAAGGTTGAGATTCAAATACAGTGTGATGGAATATGTTTTGGGATGGGGTTGGTGGTGATGGGAGGAAGAGGTATTTACACATTATCCTCCTTAAGTTAGTGTGGATTCTATTACCTGTTCTCCTTCCTCGTCCTGCACCCCCCTCCAATACAAATGAAAATGGGACCACAGATTGTTCTAGTCTGCGTCGAACTTCAGGGGCAAATTATAAGCATACTTTGAATATATTTTAGTTGGGACCTATGAAAGAGGGCCAAGTTCACAACACTGATTATCTAAGAACATTGCCTTATCTCTCCCTCATACTGACAGAACAGAAAAGAAACTTGTTTGTTTTATGCTTTATATTTTGGATTAATTTAATTGACTAGATTTCAAATTTTGCAAGCACTACTTTTGAAGTTTTCTTTTTTCTCAAACAACCCATAATTTTTAATCACTTATTCTGTCATAAGCACTATATCAGGGACTGGAAATATAGAGATAGGGATACAGGTCCTGCCCCAGTAGCCCACAGCCGAATGTGTGTAGACAGTGAACTAGAGGTTGCACCACAAATCTGACATCTTCTGGAGTCATCATTTCCTCTCATGTTCCAAGTATATCATGTGGGCTCCACCCTAGATTACTCTACATACACCAATGCTGAAGTTATTTTTGAAGCCCTTTTTAAAGAGATCTCACTATTGAAAATGAATTTGGGGGGAGCAAGAAAATTCTAAAGCATTATTCTTGGCTTTTAGGTTTTCAGAGTTTCTGGTGCTAGTGTCTGGGCCACTCTCAAGGATCATGGGATCCCCTGTGTTACATCTCCTGAGCAAGCAGTAGCCCCATCTAGCCATGTTGTCAGTTCCTAGAGGGAGAGGCAGCCCATGGGCTCCCCATTAAACAAACAAACAAACAAACAAAAAAGATAATTATGGGAGAAAACAGGAGAAGGAAATTTTAGAAAAAAGTCAAATTTTTTAAAAGCCAAAAACAAAGGAAAGGGAGTGGGAAGAAGGTAAAATGTGGGAGAAATAGGGTGTCTGGGGAATTGAGCTTGAAATGTGGGACTTCTGAGTCTCATGTGGACTTTTCATGTGCTGGGCATATGACAGGTGCTTGAGACTGAATCTTCGGGGGCTAATGTCAGGGGAAGCTCCAGAATTTTTCCTATCAACTAGAAGATGCTGGGAAGAAAGTCTCCACCTAATAATACAGTAGGACCTGGAGAGTTTACATGTAATATTCACAGTTTTGACCACTGAATTACAAGGATCCATAATAGGCAGAAAATGTTTGCTCAGGAAAGGATCATAATTGAGGGTTTAGAGCTGCCAGACAAGAAAAATTCATTCACTCACTCATTTATTCATTCTTTGAAAAATATTTATTGACCACCTACTAGGGCCCAGGTCCTACATCAGGTGCTGAGTTTATATCTATGAACAGGACATAGTCTGGATACCCAAGATGCTCACCTTCTAGAGAGGGAGAACCATCAATAAATGAGCATTAATTATACAAATGGATGAGATGTGAGTAAGAAAAGTATAAAGTTCTGAGAACATACTTGGGAGGAGCTCCAACCCAGCCATGAGAGTACCCTGGTGAGTGAGGTGGCATGTTTGATATCAACAACACACTTCAATTAAGTTTTGTTGTTCTCAATGGTTAACATGTATATAATGAAGTAATTAAGAAGGCCTGCGTGTGTTTGTGTGTGTGTGTGTTTATTCATGTAAAAAAATGATCCAGAACAGGGACACCTGGGTGGTGCAGCCAGTTAGGCATCCTACTCTTGGTTTTGGCTCAGGTCATGATCTCAGGGTCGTGAGATCAAGCCCTGCATTAGGCTCCACGCTGAGCCTGGAGTCTGCTTAAGACTCCCTCTCTCTTTGCCCCTCTCCACCATCTCAAATAAATAAATAAAATCTTAAAAAATATATTTTAAAAAATGATCCAGAACAGAAAGACAGCTAATGATACGGTGGTATTTAAATACTTGACAATTCTAGTAGTTCTCTTATATCTTTATAAATGTCATGCATTTAATTAGCAACTATGGAGAAGAAATTGACACCGCAAGTCTGGTTGCTGAGTTATTTCACGTCCAGGGAAGCCTGGAACCATAACTGACACTTGGGCAACTCCTTGTGTTCTCGCGTTACTGACTGATGATGTTGTATATGCCTAGATAAAGGGGGCATGCTGTACCAGCTAGTCAAGACTTTGCAAGATTATTTAGCGAGAGTCATGATGTATCTGGTTTCATTGTTAGGGGAGTTTGGTTAGCAAGGCTAACTGCATAGAAGTATATACCTATATGGTCAGCCCTCCTTAGAAGCTTCAGATGCTGAGATTGGAATGGTCCTCCCTGGGCAGAGACATTCTACACATGTCGCTGTAGTTTTTCTAGAGAAAAAGTATAGACTGCCTGGCCCCAGATGGGGCAGGACTCAGAAGCCTATATCTCACATCTCTAGACTCCACCCAATGTGTATCCTTCTCCTATTGCTTTTGCTGTGAATCTTTGCTATAATAAACTTTGTTGTAAGAAAAAGTGAGTCCTTACAGCAACTCACCAAACTTGAGTTGGTCATAGGCTGCTGAAATAACCCAAAAGATATACTGAGAAGCATTATGAACCAGAGAAGTTGTATGATGGTTAAGGTAGGGTGAGAAAAGATGAAGGTATTAGGTATTGCTTTTTACTTTATTGTTTTCAACTAGGAGAAATATAGAGTTCTTTTATTGTTTTAAATCAAATTCAATCTGCTTGAGACCTTCACTCATCAAGGTAAATGTAAATTCTAATCTTTATTATGACAGGCTGCTTTTTATCTTAGGTTCATAGAAGAGTCCTGGGGTCTAAACCAGTCCAGAGTTCTGAGAAAGGCCTTTGACCTTTAGTGAACACTAGTTTTTGATGGCCTGCTCATTGTCTATGAATGTAGACAGCCCCACTGTCCTCTGCCAAACCTCTGCTCAAATACTGTCCAGCGTGTGTAAGTAACCAAGAAACCACTCCCCTTGAGAGCCTGCCTTCTCCTTAGAGTCATAGTGAGGTATGCCTCACTGCTTACTGAACTTACAGAATCTTGTCTCCTCTCAAGAAAAACTCCTTCCCCAACCCCAGTCCAGCAGATTCTATTTATCTGAACACTTGGATCTCCCCCACACTGGAAAACTTACCTCTAACTTACACAGATGAAGCTTCCAATCACAAAAACCTCCTTAAATTGTCCTCTGGGGGTCTGGTAACATCTGCTTTGGGCCCTGTAACACAAAAGCCACTAATAAATATTTCAGTCAAGGTAATAGAAAGGTTTGGCTATCTTCTTGGGATGTAAAGGAGGAACAACTTACATCAGAAAGGACAACACAGAAATGAATCTTACTGCAAATTATCTTGCTCCATTTGGAATACTCAGTCTCCACTTAATAGAGGAAATTAGTCTAGTGAACAAACTACTCCATAACAAAGTAAAGTGCTAATGCAAGTGTCATAACAAAGGTGCATACACACTAAAAGCAGTAGAAGGGACAAAAGGGCTTGGGGTACATTGTGGATGGACTACTATAATGAAACTCAATGGGTAGGCTGGACTTGGACCAAGAGAGGCCCCTTACTATCACTGCTCAAACCCACCCAAGAACCCACAGTTCAAATCACAGCACCAAAAACAATTAGCAACAATTAAAGTCAAAAGTTTATTTCCCCAAAATCAGGACCCAGAAGGATATTTTTATGAAGAGGCAGCATAGAAAGAATTCTAATCAGTTGGGCTTTATCTTCAATGAAGACGTAATGAAAAGAAGACTTGTACTGGATATAGAGGGGCTTTATATCCAAAGCAAGGACCTCCCTTGGTATCAATATTATTGGCTGTGTGTAGAGTCAGTGGAAAATATTACTAAGCTCTCCTCCTTGGAAGTCTGCAAGATTGGCACTGATAGAGCTTGCAGTAGAATGGAGAAGACATCAACTGTCAGGTTAAAGAAACCCGAACTCTCCTACGTGGCTTTGGGGAAAGTTCTCAGGTTCTCACATAGAATGGAGATCATCATATTTCTTTTTCAGGGTTGTTGTGAAGTTTAGAAATAATATCTGACACATAGTGGACACTAAATCAATGGTAGATAATAGAATTTTCTCTTTTAGATGACACAAGTGATTTCGTGTCCAGGACCAGGTCACTGGGCTAAGTAATCTCCAGGCATCTCCTCCAGTCCCAAGACTTTAGCCACTGCTAATGCTAGTCCTCTTTCTTTTTGAAAGAAGCTGAACTCCTGCAGCTGTCCTGGCACACTGATCAAGTTTATTATCAGCAATGCTTCATTTATTCCCTACAAGGCCCCACTCCCTTTATTTACCCCCACTACCACTGGTATCTTGTCTGAATCTCCTAGACACTGCCTCCAACCTTCTTTCTCTCTACCCCACCATTTGAGTCCCAGGTTCTCCGGGTAATTATTCACTTAAGTAGGAGGCATAGGGCTAATTTGATCAATTCATCTATGCCAGTGTTTTAATAAGTGCTAATGGGTGACCTGCCAAGGTGGGTGAACATCACATGGTGAAACACTGGTAATTGAATATCCCAGGTAGTTAAAAAAAAAAGAAAAGAAATCAACGCCAAAAGATATCTTCACTCTAGGAGATCTCCCTATAGGCCAGTGACAAGGTATCGTGGGCTATTTGGGGGACCTTGGCCACACTCAATAAGGACACTCTAGGTTGCTTTCTGGTGTACCTACACAGACAGATCAACCTAGAAAATATTCCTGCTGCTTTACCAGGGCAGTCAACCCACGGGCTGTGCAGGCTGAATGCTGCAAGCCACACTGTAGCTAAGCCAGATGGAAAGACCCAGACTCTTCTTCATTCAGGACCATTTCCTTAGTTCTAGGGAGTCAGACTTTTGGAACGATGGGGTTTGGAGACACTTTGGAAGTCATTTATGCTCATCACTTCATTTTTTTCTGAAGCAGAGGCTCAGAGAAATGTTGTTATTTGTTAGGCCCCAGAGCTAGTTAGGGCTGGGCTGGATCTGGAACTCATGTTTCTTAGCTCCAAAGCCGGAACTGTTTATCTTCACCAATCTGATCCTTACATATACAAACTTACCTATTCTAGAAAAAGGCGCCCTTGTGGTGGAGGATCAGAAGACCTAATCTCTAGACCCTATTTTCCCACCAGGAATCAGGGTGACCCACAATTAAGTCTCTAGAACTCAGTTTGCCCATCTACAAAATGAGCAGTGTTCACATGGTCCTGTGTCCCTGGGCTATTATTCTGAATATAAGGGAATGTTTTGCTAATAAAAAAGATGCTAAAAAAATACTGGTTGAATGAAGGAAAGAAGGAAAGAATTTAGAAAGTCAAAGCTCACACACACACAAGTTATTCTAATTTATCTCCATTTTCAGATATAGAAGGAGGCTGGAATAGCATTGGTCTTCATAGCTAACCCCAGAAAATGGAATGGCTTCCTGTTGGAAATGATGAGCTGCGTGCTTCTGCAGGACAAGCCCTTGGGGCAGGTAATCTAAGCATCTTCTGCCACCTGCTGATGGGCTGCCACTTCTGGTACCCAGACTTTGGCCATGAGCCCCTGGACAGACACTGAAGGGGATGCAGAGAGAGAGAGAAAGAACAAGCTGACCACCGAAAACTAATGGCCCTCATGAAATGGAGTGTCTGCAGGGCACAGATGTCAATCTGGGATGGGAGTGGGGAGAGGGAGAGACAGAAGGAAGTAAGAGGAGATGGGGCAGGAGGGAGGAAGAGAGAGAATATGAGAATTCAAGGGACCTGGAAGTTCAGCTGGAAGGACATGCATACTAACACCCAAAGCAAATATCCAAACCTGACCATGAGTAATACAAGGGACCTGGGAAGAAATTCCCTTGGGTGAGGCCACACAAAGCTCAGCTCTTGGGCTGCTGTGCCGTCTCTCACAACTCTAGCCACCGCAGTCAACTCCCAGGGGAAACATTCTGGTCACCTGAGTTCCTGACTCACAGTCTGACAATGGCTCTTAGCTTTCACACCATCCTGTGTCTGGGAGACTGCCGCTTCTCTCCTTCTCTGCACAGAGTGAGCAAGCTGCTGACATTTCTGTGTCAGCCACAGAAGCTGTGATGAGGAGAACAAGGAAATACGTGGAAGAGGACAGATGATTCCCTCACATCTCCACCCAGGGATTTGCGAACGGCATTTCCCCAGGAACGTTCTCTAGAGCTCCATCATGGGAGAATCAGTTGCCTGTCCACTGGATCATAAGCCTTCCTTCTACAGGCTCAGGTAAGTCTATAAGACCCCCAGGCAGACCTCCAGTCCCTTCAATGGAACCCATCAGGGTTTGTGTGTGTTGTGAGCAACTTGTTCATCGCATGGACTTGGCCTGGGCACAAGCCAGCTCCATTCCAGGACCATGTGACATTGGCAGGGTTACTCACTTGGTTGCCCTCCAGAAGGGGCATCTGGGGACACCTCCCTAGAGTGACTACAGCGTTTATCACTGGGATGACTCAGCCCAAGCCTCCCACTCCCTGAAAAGGGACTCTGAGGCCAGGGCCGGGGGGGGGGGACCGTCGATTAGACCCATCTATGGCTGGGAGAGCACCGGAACTGCCCCTCACCTGGAAAGCACGAAGGATGGGGTGAGTAAAGTTCAGGTCAGTGGCTCAAAAACTCAGAGGGAAACATGAGTTTATCCCAGAAGCATGGGTGACAGGTGGGACATTGTGTCCAGAACCCCAAGGAAGATCCTACTGAATCTGAAACTTTTATTTCAGATTTCCATTCGTTCCATCTCGCTGATTTCACTCCCATCTTTATCTTGTTTCTGTCACGTCAGTTACTTAACCTTGATTAGAGGAGTTGATAGAACACAGTGTCGGGTGGGTTCTGCCTGGTTTCCCAGCCCATAACAAGTGCTGCTTCCTTCCTCTGAGCAGATTGTATTGTGTCTGTCCAGATTACAGACAAAATACCTGTGTGGTCCCTTCTGTTTCTGTCGTTTATGAGTTTAGGTCGCCTCTCGCCAACGTGTTCCTCCAAAGAACTAGCCTCCTCTCAGGGTTCTAATCCCCTGTGGCATTCAGCACTGGGACAAGCACATGGCAGACACTTACTCAACACTTGTTGCTTGGTTGTTCTCAATCTTTAATACCCCAGGGAAAAGGAGTTTCGCAGCCTCACCAGTTGCCAAATCCTAAATCTAAACTCATTTAGAAAGAGGTTGTGATAGCAAAACTAAAGCCTGCATTTTGTATACTGTCTCTTATTCAATTTCAAAACAACTCTGTAGTTTAATTGGTCAATTTCCACCTGCGGGCCTCCTGGTTAGCGCTGTATTGCTCTCCTGATGTCGCCACTAAAGCTATTCCTACAGGTTTACCATAAAAATGACTGTTATTTGTGTAGCACTTAGTCACTTACAAAGTGATTTGCCAGGTATTTTTACTTAGTGCATCGCCCTCTGCGGCTGGCGGTTCAGGCACCTCAAAGGTCTTCAGTCGCGGGGAGCACACTTGGCTCCGGGCCCGGACGCTGCTCTGGAAGCTACAGTGTGTTCGCCACGTGGTCTGCCGGCCTGCTCAGCCTCGCCAGCTCCAGCTCCAGCCCTATTTTACCCCACAGGCTTCTGCCCTCAAAAAATGTTGTTGCTCCTATTATCCTGTCTTCACAGCTGCTTCTCAAAGGACCCCCTCTCTCCAGCCTGGCTCTGGGGGCCCCTTCTCTGGGTTTCCAGAGCAATCCAGATCTCTCTCCATCGGAGGACTGACCATACCACCTTGTGCTATCTCCGTGGGTCTCCTCCTGAGACCTGAACCACTAACCTGAATGTAAAGAGATGAAAGCTAGCCGAGTGCTGGAAGTTCTAGTAGGGAGTGGGTCACTGCACCGGGGAGCTGGTGAAGGTCAAAGGGCTTCCCAGGTGCAGATGCATTCAGCTGTGTCTTGAGGGAACGGCAGAATCCAGGTAAAGAGAATGGTGGCCAGCATCAGAGGCAGAGGGAACGGCATGAGAAAAAATGATGGTCTTTTGGAGCCTAATGAATATCGGTATGGCTGGAATGTAAGTGCAGACACAGCAGCTGGATTGCAAATGCCAAGCTGAATTGTTTTGACTTTATGCTGTACATAACAGTTCTCAAGCCAGTTTTTAAAAAATCAGCCTTCACCCTATGTATAAGCCCGGTGTCATCAAATACATCTTGCCTGTTCTGCAGTCATTCTCAGGGTGGGTGGGGTGTTCTCCAAAACCACTCTGAACAGCACTGTTTACTACCCCACTGCTAGCCGGATGTGGCTACATACATTTTTGTCTGAAGTCATTTAAATTTAAAACAAACCGAAGGGGGGCCTGGGTGGCTCTGTCGGCTAAGCGTCTGCCTTCGGCTCAGGTCATGATCCAGAGTCCTGGGATCGAGCCCCGCATCGGGTTCCCTGCTCAGCGGGGAGCCTGCTTCTCCCTCTCCCTCTGCCCCTCTCTCCTGCTTGTGCTCTCTCTCTCTCTCTCTCTCTCTCGTGCGCGCGCATGCGCGCGCGCCTGCTCTATCTCAAATAAATAAATAAATAAATAAATAAATAAATAAAATCTTTAAAACAAACAAACTAAAAATTTAGTACCTCAGTCATACTCGGCACATTTCAAGGGCTCAATAGCTACCTGTGGCCCATGGATGCCCCATACAGAACAGCATAGAGGGGAGTCTGGGCAGGGAGGGATACAGGATAAGGAAGGTTGGAAAGCTGGAGGCCAGAGATGTCAGGAGATTGTCACACGGCTGACAGTGGAAGAGCAGGACCTGAAGCCTGAATTTTGTCACTTTTAACTGGAGTGACCGCCTCTAGATTTTTCTCTTCTCCCAACTTCCTGGAGCTGGTTGGCAAGGAGTCTCATCTATGGCCCGATCCTAGCCCAGCGGTGCCGGAGCGGGCATTCTGTGGATGGTCCAGGTCTATACTGAGATGACATAGGTATGAATCCCATTCTTTGTTTGGTTGATGCAGAATTCGGTGAATCCCATCATCCCCTCCGTGCCTCAATCTCCTCACTGGTAAGTGGAGAGGATGCATTCATTTACATCTACCGCACACAGTATTGAGAAAATCTAGAACTTTCCAAAATCAATTAGCAATATGATTTTTTTTTGTATCAAGAACATTTTTCTTTTTTTCTGTAATTTTAAAATAATACATGGTGGCTGTAAATAGTTTGCGGGAAAAATTGCTGAAAAGAATGTGTAGAGACAAAAGCATTTAGAAAATGATAGTCATTTACTTGCACAAGTGAGTCTAAATTTGAGAACAGTGGTCCTCAACCTTGGTTGTGTATTGGAATTTCTTGGGGAAATTTTAAAGTCTTGGTGCCCTGACACCCCAGACTAATTAAATCAGGATCTCTGGGAATGGAACCTACACATGAATCGTTTTTAAAACCTCCCCATGTGATTCTGATGTGCAATGATTGAGAACTATAGTTCTAGGATAGTTCACCGGGTTAAAGAATATATACTCCAGGTATGTAAAGAAAAGACACAGATTACAGGTTGTCTGCTCACACTGGGAAAAGAGCCATTTTAACAAATGGCTAGCACATGGCAAAGTCGCACACAGGTATCAGCCATTGGAAAGGTCAAGGTGGAAGAGGACTTTGGCTGCCTCCATTTTGACCTCAAACATTTTAGTTGGGTTCTTGTTTCCAGCTTGTCCCTTGGCTCAGGCGGAAGACCCTGTGGGCAAAGCATCCCCAGATGGGAACCAAAACTCTGCCCTCCAGCTGCCAGGAACGCCCTGAGCCAGCAAGACCCTGCCCGCCTGTGACGGACTCTGCCATGATTGATTGAACCTTCACTGCCTCCCTGCAGGTAGGCACCTACTTTTGCCCCATGTTTTCCTAATATACCTGGAAATATTTTCTGCATTTTGGAGACAGTCTGCGAGGTTGGTCCACTGTTTTCCCAGTGTTGGCCTCACTGAAATAAATCCCTTTCTTGTTTCACCACTGTTTGTTTTTCTGCCTTTGGGTTTTGTCAGCGGCAAGTGACCAGACCTGGCCGGTTTGGGACCCTGGAGTCAGGTGTTCTTGCATCCCTTGTATCCCTGAGCACCAGCTACTGTTGGTAGATGATGCTGTTCGGTAAGGAATTTGGAACTTACGGCAACTGGCCTAAGATCTCCTTTATTTGGGGGACTTCATGGGGACAGGGTAACCCTCCTAGTGCTTATTGTTGTTTGCTTTCCTCCTGCCTGTCTTGTTAAGGGTGATATACACACTTATAAAGCAGGGCAAGAGGTCAGTTTTGTGTTCTCATAAGGAATTATGTAAAGTACATATATAATGTCCCTCTCAACCTCAAGCCCACTCCCAAGAGGTCACCACTGAATATTGTAGAAGTAATACCTGTGCTTATACAAATCACACACACACACACACACACACACACTGCACATCTTGGGACTTCTACTAAGTAATTTATCATGGATACTCTTCCATAGCAAGGCCTCAAATTTCTCTCATTTTCTAATAGATATGTATTGTTTCCTAGTTCCAGCATATAATGAATTTTTTGGATATTCCCCAATTGGAAGTAAGTTTTGCCCTCACCTTTTTCTATTTTACATTATCATGCTTGTATGTTTCTCTTTAGCTTTTGCACAAATGTAGTTAGAGGATAAAGCCCTAAAGGTGTGATTGCTTAGGTTTGCCAAATTGCCCTCCAAAAAGGCTACAACGATTTACATTTTCTTCCGATAATGCAAAGAAGTGACGAGCTCCCCACATCCTTCTCAACACTGGTCTTCATTTTTTTTAGAGGCTCACCTAATGGATATTTATTTATTTATTTTTTTATTTTTTTAAACATCTTTTTTTTTTTTAAGATTTTATTTATTTATTTGACAGAGGGAGAATGAGAGAGAGAGAGCACATGAGAGGGGGGAGGGTCAGAGGGAGAAGCAGACTCCCCGCCGAGCAGGGAGCCCGATGCGGGACTCGATCCCGGGACTCCAGGATCATGACCTGAGCCGAAGGCAGTCGCTTAACCAACTGAGCCACCCAGGCGCCCCCACCTAATGGATATTTAAAAGTGCTTTGCAAATGATTAAATGCTATGCAAATGCCAGGTCTTATGACTAGTAACCTTTTCTGAAAGGCCCCACATCAAAAGTAGCTGTTCAAGCCCCTGATGGGGCAGTACACTCCAGAGGGTTTATTCTATATCCTGTCATTTTCTGGAAATAATGTTTTTGGGTTTGGATCCTATTTTCTTAGGCCTAAATGTCAGTCTTCCAGGGTGATAGGGGTGGCAAATAATGAGTGAGAGGGACCCTCCGGCAAAGGCAGCAATCATTACTCTCAGAGCTTTTCTGCCCAATAATTGAATACCACAGCAGACAGGCCACTGGTGCCAACCAAAATTTTATTGAGCCACCCTAGCAGGGAGTAACTTGTGAGGGCCTCTCCTCCACTGTCTTCAAAATCTTTATTCCATCTATTTTCTCTCTTCTCATTTTTACCCGTTATTTGGGGTGCTGTGAACTGGAGGCCTTCGCGTTTATGAACTCACTGTTTTCAAAGAGGCTTAACCCGGTGGACTGAAGGAGTGTCTCCTGTTGACTTCAGCTGGAAAAGAAAGGAAGTCTGACTCTAAGCTTCTTTTTCTCTACTACGGGATCCATTCATCCCAACACCACCACCTGGTGAACTCCTAGCTCTCCTTCAAGAACCAGAGGACCACCTTTCAAGTCCATTCTTTTATAGAGCCTTGCCTGACTATTACAAGGTTCATCACTCCTGCCTCTGCCTTCCATAAATTTCATTTATACCTCCAGGCTATTACGTATAGCCCAGTCATTTCCTCTTGTGCAGCCTTCCCCACCCCCATTCCCCAATTAAGAATTCCTCAGCTGGACCTGAGTCTTATTTATCTTTGTATCTCTAACTGGTAGTACCTGGCAAGTTTTTCGAATGGACTTTTCCTCATTTTTGAATCCCTGCCTGGGTTGGACATAACAAAACAAATAATAACAGGTGACATAAACGCTAGTGCTCTCCAAATATTCTACAAGCTCCCCCATATTTCCCAGCCTCCCTTGCATTTGTGACGGGGTCATGTGACTGATTCTGGTTCATGGGAGTGAGTGTGAGTGAAGCATTGTGTGATATTTGCTGTCTGGGGCAGTAAAAAGGGGACATGAGCTCCATGCATGCTCTCTCTCCTGCCACTATGGCTGGAAGCAAAGAACCCAGAGACAGCAAAGTTGTAAGCTAGAAGCAACTCAAATCTGACCACTGTTAAAAAGTAGCCACCAAGCAAAGCAGAATGGCCTATATCAGACTGTAGTGTAAGTGAGGAATAAGCCTTAGGGATCTGAAGGTTTGTTGTCACAGCAAAACTTAGCTTACCCTAACTAATACAGCGTATGAGTTTCATGTGAAATTGTAGGTAGGAGAGAAGCTCTTAGAATAGATGCTATCATTTGATAGTGAAACCTTTTCATAACCGAGAACAAGTCAGGATTTGTGCCATGGATTTGATGATTGCAAATACAAGTCATTTTCTGGGAGAACATAAGCATCCCCATTATATTGATGGAGAATCCAAGGCACAGAGAAGTGAAGGGATTGGCTTCTGGAATTATGAGTGAAATTACCATGAGAACACAGACCTCAATTTCATCTAAGCTATTTCTGATCACTCTTCCTGGATGGAATTTCCTCTCCCCCAATATTTGTGTCCTCTGGGGTTAGTATTCTAGGAATAAGATCAGCCTGTTTAGAAATGGGACAGACTTTGCATGTCTAACGCTAATTCCACTTAAGAATATCTGTTTTGCAAATAATGCAATATATGTTAAGAAAAAAAAAGAAGAAGATAGCAGGAGGGGAAGAACGAAGGGGGGGAAATCGGAGGGGGAGACGAACCATGAGAGACGATGGACTCTGAAAAACAAACTGAGGGTTCTAGAGGGGAGGGGGGGTGGGAGGATGGGTTAGCCCGGTGATGGGTATTAAAGAGGGCATGTTCTGCATGGAGCACTGGGTGTTATGCACAAACAATGAATCATGGAACACTACATCAAAAACTAATGATGGAATGTATGGTGATTAATATAATAATAAAAAATTTTAAAAAAAAGAATATCTGTTTTGAAGCAACATGGTGGTAAAAAGGTTAATACTTAAAGTTTGAATTTTATTTTCAGGCAGACATCCTGAGCCCTGGAGGAAAGATTGCAGCTGCCCTGTGGCCCAGATAATGCAATATCAGGGTGAGCAAGGACATCTTAGAACATTCTGATCTCCTCCCCTGAGACCAATTAAAATCTGTAGGCATCTTTCTTGTTGACCAGACTGACTTACTAATTGAAACAAAATTGTGATATTTTCATCAGCTTTCTCTTATCCCTCTCTGCCTTGCCAGAAGAGAGAAAGTTTGATGACCATAGGTCTTCAAGCATATGAGGCCCAGGGAACAGATCTACTCTCACCTTAAACCGCTATACCACCATTATACATTGAACAAGATCCTAACAAGGATGGTGCAAGATTGAGAGTGTGGTAATATCTCCAAATCTTGGATAAGGAGAAGCTGAACACCAAAACATCACCTTCAAGATGCCTGATAAACAATAAATCTGTCATTTAGCAGCTACTGTTCCAATAAACCAGCTTGTGACCTCAGCCTTCCTAATTAACTAGCCCTCTGCCTGACTGGGAAAGCTTCTAGTAACAAAGGACAAAATGCTTGCTAAAATCCAACAATATCTCTTTCCTAACAAGCAAGAAGGTATTTCTTCTGAACGTGCAAATGGCCTAGTTAACCTTAGAGATTATTCCAAGCAGCATCCAAGCCTCTAAAAATGGGCTACATAGTTTCGATTGTGTGAGATTTTTGTGCTTCAGTATGATGATCTCCATGCTAGCAACCTCTGTGGAATCACTTCTTTATTGTGTGAATGGCCTCAGAAGTTAGCCATTTGGGGCAGTATTGATTCCAGCAGTGAGGAAGCTTTGGTTGACAATTATCAAGGGAGAAAAAAAAAAAACCCTCTGTGACAAAGATTTCAGCCTTAGGACCTACTTCTGAGTTTTCTAAATGGAAATATGAGGCAGGGGCATGGTTGGGAAAAGTTATTTTAGCCTTGATGCTGCCTCTTTACCACAATGGTAGGGAGAAGTAACTATATCAAAATAAAGCCTGTAGGGCAGGAAAACATTTATTTTACCCTCCAGGCTTCTTCCAGCTGGTTTAGGAATTAAATTGACATGAGTCAGATTAACAGGAAAAAATGAAAGTTTTATTACATGTGCACAAAGGCCATACAATGAAACTGAGACCCAAAGAAATGATCAAAGCAGACCGTTTTTATACATTTTAGAGAGAGAGAGAGAGAGATAATAAATTTATGAGGAATTGACAGATGTTTGAGAGCTTTATTAGTAAGGAATTCTAAACAGAATTTGAGCTGAAATAATAGATTAGTAAAAAGTATCAAGGTTTGTTTCTACAGCTTTCTCAGCTTTAAAGTTTCTATCTCTGCCAATAAGGATGTCTTTTTACTTTTTGGTACAGGGTGGGTATCTTTCATGTGGGAGATTTGTTTCCTGCTTTCAGGGGACAGAGGAGGGTATGGGTGTTCTTGCATCAGCCATTTCCCACGTAGCTTCAATTCAAAATAATCAATATGCCATGGTGGCACATTTTGGGATAGCTTGTCCTGGTCCCCTACAGGGCCATGGAGAAAGGACAGAGATGAAGAGGGTAAGGGTACCTAAAGTTCTCACAGGGAGCTGAGTTGGAGCTACCTAGACATGAGATCTCCTACACAGGCTCATAGACCATCATGATGATCCAACCCAGCTTCATAGTTTAAGAGCCTGAAATTTTTTATCTGGAATCTGTTCCTCATTGCGCCACTGGATTACCAGGTGACCTTGAGATACTAAACTAGCTTCTCCAGGTCTCAGCTTAGGAAAGGAGTATGGGCAAATTTATCATAAGTTGGTGGCAAGAGGGACATGAGAGTCAGAGTATTTCTTCTTATGGGTGGTAAAAAGATTCAGGTCCTACATCCTCTCTCTGCATAGGCTTGTTTGGGCTTACTCATAAACATCTTGCCTTAAACATCCTTCAGGTCTTCTGTGGCAACAAATCCCTTTTGGTGATGAAGAACTGAATGTTTTCCCTTAAATTTGAGAATTAGCCAAAAATGCCTGCCCTCATCACTTCTATTCAACATTGTACTGGAGGTCCTAGCCAATTTAATAAGGGGAGAAAAATAAATAAAAACATACAGTGAAATAAAGAAGAAAAAGAGTCACTTGTATTGCAGACAACCCAATATCTATACAGATAATCACAAAGAATCCAACATATATGATCATCGATCTTCAACAAGGTGCAAATTGACAATTTTTATAACAAATGATGCTGGAACACTTGAATACCTATATATGAAAATAATAAACCTTGACCTTTACCCCAATAATATACAAAAATTAACTCAAAATGGATCACAGGCCTAAATCTAATGTTGAAGCTATAAAAATTCTAGAGGAAATAGAGGAGAAAATCTTTGTGTACTTGAATTAGTCAGATTTATTAAATAGGATATATAAGCATACACTATAAAACACTGATAAATTGAACTTTGTCAAAATCAAACACTTTTGCTTTTCAACAACATTGTTAATAAAATGAAAAGGCAACCAACAGACTGAGAAAAATATTTGCAAAACATGCATCTAATTTAAATCTGGTATCCAGAATATATAAAGAACTCTTACAATTCAATAATAAAATGACAACCCAATTAAAAAGTTGGCAAAAGATTTGAACAGACACTTCACCAAAGAAGATATACTAATGGCAAAGTACATGAAAATTCACATCACTATTATTTTTTAAGGAAATGTGAATTAAATCCACAATGAGATACCACTTAATTCTCATTAGAATAGCTAAAATTAAGTGTTGATGAGGATGTGGAAGAACTGGAACTCTCTTTGCTGGTGGGAATGCAAATGGCACAGCCATTTGGGGAAATAATTTGTTTCTTATAAAGTTAAATATACACATATCATACTACAATTCTACTTCTAGATATTTACCTAAAAGTCATGAAAACCTATGTTCACGAAAAGATTCTTGTGTGAATGGACATGGCAGCATTATTTAAAATACCCAGAACTGTGAAGAATCCAAATAACCATCAACTGGTGAATATTTATACAAACTGGTATATCCACACAATGGAATACATCTTAGCATAAGAATGTAACAAACTACTGATGGATACAACAACCTGGATGGATTTTAAAGGAACTGATGCTAAGTGAAAGAAAGCAGTCACAAAGATTACATACTATACGATTTCATTTACATGAAATTTAAAAAAAGTGTAGTGATAAGAAAGAGGTTATTTCTGTGGTTGCCAGGAATTTAGGTAATTGTATTGACTGCGAAGGGACATGACAGTTCTCTTTGGGATGATGAAAATGGATGTTTATGATGCTTTCATAACTGTATACATTTGTTAAATCTCACGGAATTGTGCACTTCAAATTGGTAAATTGTATATAGATTATGCCTCAAAGCTGATTTTATAATATATACACGTGTATGTTAAATAATAATATATAACAATATATATTATTTTAAATGACCATATTTAGTGTAAAAAGGTTATAGACCATCATTGACAGGAGATAAAAATTCTTAGCAAGAGATGGGATTCTAGTTTCTCCTTATGTCCCTGATGTTCTTCCTTCTACCTCTCTGGGATGGTAAGAGGGTGAAAGACACAGTCTGTTTAAGGAACACCAGACTCCTCCAAACTAAGTCCTCTGTAATACAAGCTGTCATTATTATTGAATGGATCTACAGATGGACCTAAACCCTGTGCCCTTGGGCAAGGAATCTGGAGGCATTGCCGCCAACTCAAACAGTTTATCAAAATATTTTCCTGTTGAGAAATCAAGCAGTCAATCTTCAGGATCCTTGGCTGGCGAGGAATCATCTTGGCTAAAGCACTCCAGTGTTTCTGCTGAAGCAAAAGCCCATGGGCTTACTAACAACAATGATGCAACAAAATTTGTATTGCAGGGTAGAAGGGCAAGAAAAGGGGGCACTTTCTTCTGCCATGGATCTGTTTACTTTGCATTTGTTGAATCAAATAATTATTGGGAACATAGTACGTGCCTAATACTGTGAGAGTCACCAAAGAGAGAGAGCAGGGAACAGACTCTTCTTGGTCTCTATGACATGTTACACCTTCGAAGTGTGTACATTTATACCCTTTAATTCTTATAGATTGATAACTTCCCATACATATATCAGAAAGTAAGAAAGAATGAAAATAAATAAGTATACAATTCAAGAAGTTAGAAAGAGAATAAACAAAATACCCCGAAGGAAACAATAGGGAAGAATTTGTAAAGACAAAAGCAGAAATTAATGAGTTAGGAAAAAAAAAAAAAAAAAACAGAAAAATAGTAGGACCAACAAACAGATTCAAAAGCTGGATCTTAGGAAAAAATAAACAAACAATAACAAAAAGCAAAAGCAAAAACTAGATCGATTACTAGATTGCCTAATCAAGAAAAAAGTTGGAGAGCTTATAAAAACAATAAAAAACTAGTTTGTGGGAAATAATTCAGGAACTGAAGAAAACAAAAGAATCACAAAAGACTCTTTCTCTCAGTTCCAAGTAAATAAATTCAAATTTGAAAACTTCTAAATTCATAATAAAAAGTAAATACAACATTGGTAACAAAAACCAACAGTACACAAAAAAAGATAACATTTATTAATGTAGACACTCATTTAGATGCAAAAATCCCAAATAAATTGTCAGCAACAACAAAAACAAATTAGTGGGGCATTAAGAATCATACATACACCATAAGCAAGTGGGATATACTCCAGGAAAACTATTCTGGGATACTTTAATATTGGGAAATATATTAAGAAAATTTATCTTAATCATACATTGAAAGAGAAAATCAAATAATCATCTCAGATGTTGAAAAGATATTTGACATTACTCAAATAATTGAACTGATAAAAGGCACTCAAGATAAGAATAAAAAAAGACACACACTATATCTATACACGTGTACATATGTCAGAAAAAAAATGCATATATGTGGACTGGGCTTTACATCCTTGGCTCCCCTGATTCTCAAGCTTTCAGATGTGGACCGAATTTCACCACTGGCTTTCCTCGGTCTCCAGCTTGCAGATTCCATAATTGTATAAGCCAATTCCTCATAATATATCTTCTTTTAGAAACAGAACCATCCTGCTGCTTCTGTTTCTGTGGAGAAAGCTAGCCAATACAGATTTATAAAATAAGCCCAATAGCCAGCACCATACTTAATAGGAAAACACCATATGTATTCCCCCTGATGCCAGGGATAAAAGAGATACCACTTCACCACTCTTGTTTAACATCGTAATAAATTACTACCCATTGGAAGCAGACAAGAGAAGGGTAAAAAAACGGAAAGATAAAGACAAGTATCAGTATTTGCAGCTATCCCTGTATATCTAGAAAATCCAAGAGAATCAACTGAAAACGCACTGTATATATGAGAGAATTCAGTGAGGTTATGGAGAACAAAATTAATATGCAGAAATCAATGACTTTCACCCATGCAAACACCAACAAATTATAGAGAAGGGAATGGAAGATTCCATTTATACTAGCAACAAAATGTGATAAAATATCTAGAAATAAGTATCATAAGAAATGGGCAAGGGGTAAAGCATATATAAAGCACTTTAAAACAGCCTCTAATGACCGAAGACTAAAACAAGTGACTATGAAAATTATTAGGAAAACACGAAAACACAGCACCAAAAATATATCAATTTCCCTATGTCAGTTTAAAGTTGGGATGTAATTGTTCCTGTGTCGGTGAAGCTGTGGGGAAGCCCTCACTCACGCTCCTACGTTGTTGGCAGGAGTTTGAATTGGTTTCATCTTATAGAAGGAAATGTGGCTAATGGTACTTATCAAATTGGAAGCAAACATACTTTTGGATGCTGAGACCTGTCCAATTCATGTTACAAATATGCTCATGCAAAATAACATAAGTGCAAAGTCATTCATTCTATCACATTTTGTAATAATAGCAAAAGATAGGAAATCGCCTACCTGTCCGTCAGGGAGATGCATTCATACAATGGAATAGAATGCAGGTGTAAAATTGAATACAGAGAAAAGAAAAATGTAAGAAAGCTCTAAGTACATGGGATAGGAATAACACTAAGGCTAGTATTAAGAAAGAAAACAAAGACACAAAACAAGGGGCAGAGTAAGTTACTATTCATGTAAAAGTTTGTGAGTCTGAGGAATTAAATATTTATATTTCCCTGGATATTCAGAGAAAACCCCTGGACAGATACACAAAAAGAAGTTAGTAACAGTGGTGCCGTTCTGAGGACAGGAGTTGACACTGGGAAGGATAGGAAACAGGAAGAAAAGGGAAAATGTTAAGAATATACATTTTGATCATTTGAATGTTTGATCCATATGAGAACATTAAAATTCAAAATGCCCAAATCAAATTTTTTTAAAGATTTATTTATTTATTTATTTATTTATTTGACAGAGAGAGAGAGCACAACAGGGGGAGTGGCAGGCAGAGGGAGAGGGAGAAGCAGGCTCCCCACAGAGCAGGAGGAGCCCGATGCGGGGCTCGATCCCAGGACTCCAGTATCATGCCCTGAGCCTAAGGCATTCGCTTAACCAACTGAACTACCCAGACACCCCAAATCAAATTTTTAATAAAGATAAATAGATGAAATAAAATATAATAAAATAAAAGTTAATTTGTTTAAAGATTTTATTTATTTATTTGAGAGCGAGCACAAGCCAAAGGAAGGGAAGAGGAAGAGGGACAAGCAGACTCCCCACTGAGCATGGAACCCAACAGGAGGCTCCATGTGGGGCTCAGCATGGGGCTCAATCCCAGGACCCCAAGATCATGACCTGAGCCAAAGTCAGACACTTAACTGTATGAGTCACCCAGACGCCCCCAAAGTTAAAATTTTAAAATAAATTCAAATGGGAGAAAATCTGATTAATAAAATATTAAAATATTAGCAATTAATTACTGAGTGCTTAAGATGTGCCGTGCCCCGTTTTAGGTATTTTACATGTAAGTATGAGATGAGTACTCGTATTATCCCCATTCATAGGAGTGTTATTATTACCCTCATTTACAGATGAGGAAGCCAATGCAGACAGATAGGCTACATGTCCAAAGTCACAACCAGGCAGTTTCCAGAAGCCTGCAGTTTCAACTGCTTGGCTAAGCCACTTCCCGATCTATAAATGGCACGTGGTTCAGTTAAACACATTCACATCACCACCAACTCTGCCACCACCACACCAGGACCCCCGAGATTCAATACCTCACTGCTTACCAGCTGATAACTTTGAAAAAGTCACTCAGCATATAAAGGTTCGATTCTCTCCTTTGTAAAATGGTAATGATGATACCTGTCCTGTCTCTAAAGCTTGCCATGAGCTCGTATGTGTTTTCGTGCGATGGGAAAGCAGATGGAAAGATCCAGAATTTAAGTATATGCTACAGGCAATAGATCAGAAAAGTTGCAAGAATCCATCTTTCTGACAAGAGAAGGAAAAAAAAAAAAACAGTTGAGAAGGAATCCTGTTTTCCCACTGATTTCCTGTGTAACTCTTGAGGAGAAGTTGTACTGGGAGACATTCTAGACCCTGGCTGTAATGAAATGACATTTAAGGAAAGAAATGATATATACTGCCAAGAAAAAATGGTAACTTTCTAAGAAAATATCAACAGTCATATCCAAAAGAGTAACAACTTTAAAAATAGTGTGAAATGGGAGGAGCCAGAACCCAGCTCGCAGGGACCGCAGAACAGCTGGGAGCAGAAAACAGTCCAAGCTGGGGGGGTGACAAGGGCAGTTTCTGGTGATCCTTCTAAAATGGATCGCCTTGGGCTTTCATGAGGTGGGTTTCTACTGAGTGGGAGCTCTGTCACCCTTCGGAAGGCGGGAGGCACAGTAAGGAGAAAGCTTTCCTTGGGGATCTAGCACAGTGATTTCACACTGATGTTTAACTTTAAAAAAACAAAGAGCCTTTGGGGCACCTGGGTGGCTCAGTCGGTTAAGCATCTGCCTTCAGCTTGGGTCGTGATCTCAAGGTCCTGGGATCGAGCCCCGAGTCAGGCTCTGCGCTCAGTGGGGTGTCTGCTTCTCCCTCACCTTCTGCCGCTCCCTTTGTTTCTGCTCTTGCTCACTCTCTCTCTCTCTCTAAAATAAATAAAATCTTTTAAAAAAAATTTTTTTTAAGTGCCTTTAACACTGTGCACAGATGTCTGTGTGGCATAGAGCTCCCACCAGAAGTCTGGGGCAGGTGGCTGGAGGCAAGGAGACCGCAGATTTACTCCGTATTTCCTGCTCTGTCACATTCACAGTGAGCTCAGTGGTGGTTACTCTATCCAGAGATCACCAGGATAACTCCCTCAGGATCCATGATACCCCTCAGAATACCATCCACAGAACCCCTTCTCTCACCTCCCCACCAAGTAATAATACTAATCACAGTTGGCTTTGATGACTTTAATGCTTCAGGAGAAAGCGTCGGAGGTTTACTTCATCTACATGACATGCACACATAGTCCCAACACTAAAGCCAGGCAAGCATTGATTTAAATATATTTGCCAGTCATTAATTAGATTTGAGATATAGAAGTATTGATACTCCTTTACCATCATGTAAGGCTTCCGGAGTTTTCCCCTCTGATCCTCACAACAATGCTGTGAGAGAAACCAGCTATGTCCATCTGAAGATGAGAAAACAGAGGCCTGGAGAGGTCCACGATGTCCCCCAGGCCAGAGAAGGAATTAGAGACAGAGCCCCCAGACAGTGTCTAGGTTAGGACTCCTGCTATCATCCTCTTCTCCTGTGTCCACAGAGGTCTTTTAGTTCTCAAGATTCTAGAACCTGGAAGGTTTGTTAACTTGGGTTCAAAGTGCCCTCTATGGTGTGACAGCCCTAGGGTACCAGAGCCCCCTGCTCCCTTCACCAACAAGGAGCTTCCTTAGGGCGAGACAGACACACAACCAGGAATGGGTACATGATATCCATCTCTTGGTGTGTTAAAGTGGCAGAAGGTTACCCAGTTTGGGAATTCACCAGGCTGTAGTTCTGGGTCTCCCTTCTCTCTCCTGATTATTGACATCGTGTTACTCTCTGATATAAAACTGGAGGCAAATTAAAATGAAAACCATTTTATTGCCCCAAATTCCTCCTTTGTACTCTGTAATCTGAATGTTGCCTACTTCTATTTAATAGTCATTGATTCAAAAGCCTGACTATAAGCCACAGTGACCATATATCAGATAAAACTGGCCAATGAAATCAATGCAGAGAATGGCAGCCCCATGGCAGAGAAGATTGCCTGTCTGCTCCCATCTGGTTTGCCAGCCACAGAAGGACCCTGTTCCTCAAGTGAACCATGTTTAATCACATGAAGTTGCAGACTGCCCCACTACAACCACCACACACACAAGCACACCCACCAGCTCCTGAACAATCTGGAGTCAGTTATTTAACAAATATTTGCAGAGGACTTTCTAGATGCCAGGCTTTATTCTAAACATTGGGAACACAGCAAGTGACAGCACAAACAAAAACCCTTGTCTTCTTGGTACTTACATTCTAACGGGGAGATTTAGAAATAAACAAAATTCAAAAACTAAATATTTAAATAGATTTACCTGCTGTCATTCCCCCAAATCACACCTTCTAACCATTTTGGGTGTCCAGTTTCTAGAGTTATATTTCTTCCTTGGTCTTGGTTTCTAGCACTTAGCTCTATTAAATCACCTTGTATGCCACTCTTCTCCAAACGTTGAGTCAGCCCCAATTTGGTCATCTCCTGAGAGCTGGCACCCTCCCCTGAATCCCATAACGTGGAACCCCCCTCAAGTGCACTCAGTGAGACATCTTGGGAATTGTGCTCAGATGCCCCATCACCTTCCCCCATTAACTGGATTGCAAGTGAAGATGGCTCCGTTGTGCCCAGGATGCCTGACTGTCCGTGTAGTTGCTGCTGGATGCTCCATTCCCCCTTTGGTCAGACCCTCGGTCTTGTCAGGTCTTAGGTGTTTGTGGTGGGAGCATCTCTAATACAAGGGTTGTCCGGGAATCAATAAACCAGGAGAAGGACCTAGCAATTCCACAGCGGGACCTATGATTCCACTCTGAAATCTACTACCCATGTTGGGTGGGGTTGGTAACCCAGCATCACCTCGGGCTTTGGTTTCCTTTGAGGTCAGAGCTCACCTTCTGTTCTCTTCACCTCCATCTCTCTGGAACACCACTCTGCAGTCACTCATGTTCTTTCTCTGACTTTCCAGGCTTTCATCGTCCCTGCTCTGCCCCCTCTGAGATTATTCTTTCTCCCCAGTCCAGCCCTTCCCAGCCACTACCCAGCAAACCCACGCATGGCAAGAGGCACGTGCCCCAGTTATCCCCACGCACAGGGAAGAAAGTAGAGGCTTGAAGAGGCAGGGGACATCCTACTGGTTATAGAATGGATTGGAGACAGGAAAAAACCCAAATTCATGTCTCCAGCCCAGCTCTTTCCTTTGTTCTGGTCCTCATTCCTGAGGACAGGTAGGAACTTACTGGTGACCTAGCCTTATTTGGAGTAAAAGTGCCAAAGCTTCTTCTTTCCTTAATCTTTGCCTCTTTATCTGCTGTGACTAGGGCATTCTCTCTCTCTCTCTTTCTCTCTCTCTCTCTCTCTCTCACACACACACACACACACACACACACACATACCCAGAATGATGGGGAGGTAGGAGGGCTGAGATATGGAAATTAATGCATTGCAGATCTCCATCTCTTGATGAGGCTGCTGGAGGGGCAGCTATAGATGCGCTTTTGCTGGCTAGAAACATATTTGACTTTTTGGGCCTCTCTCCAAAACCTGGGTGTGAGTACTCATTTAGATAATGTCTACAAGGATTGCCGAGCTCTTCAAAGGTCAGCATTACACTGCTCTGCATGACTCTAACAAGGAGACCAACAATAGCTTACACCTTGACAGCCAAGAAATTTTTCATCTTGGCCGGTAGTCAGAAAGGGAGGAGAAGGGAAATCGAAAATCATCCTTATGTCCACCTTGCTCTGAGTGTGCATACTGATGTTAAATGAGTCAGATTGGTTTCAACAGCAGCTTGTATGTTACATTTGTGAAAGCTACTGCATCCGTGGAGATTTGCAGGCATCAAAGAGCAGGCTGCAGTGAGCTGTCCTGAACCCAACTAAATTATTGATTCCTGAATGTTTAAGAACGATTCACCTTTGGAGCACAAGGCTCCAATGCAACAACTGGAGGAAAGAACTCAAACAAATGAACAGAACCCACCTAAAAAAAAAAAAAAATGTCCTACAAAAGGACAGCCTAATAAAATGCATGTGTTCAATTGATCCTGGAGAGAAATTATTTTGCTCTGGCAAATTACATTTATATCTAAATATCATATTTTCAAATAGAATCGTGTTCTCAGCCCAGCATCACTGGGGAAGGCAGGCAGTGTCCTGAATGTTCAACAATATACCATACAGATTCCTTTTATTAAAATCTCATTTCACTGGGATAGCTCCTTTGAGAGAGATGTGCAGAATAACGCTGGGAAATCAGTGAACCAACACCACATAATTATATCACGCATATTAAATATTCCTGCTTACGCATTCACTACGCACTTGGCCTACGCTTAATGCTGCACTGGGAAAGCAAGGACGTCAGTAGCTCAGCAGCTTCAGAGAGTTTGGGTTTTTTTTTCTTTTTTCTTTTTCCTGCTTCCTCCTTTCCTGCTTTTTAAATCACATAAGAGAGGGAGCAAATCAAAGTTCTTCTGTCATCATCACTTGCTTGCAATGCTGCCACTTCAAAAATGCATTATTTGGTACCTTTCCTCGACAGAGCCCTAAGTCATAGATAGGAAATAATGGCTAAGTCACCCAGCCCAGACTTTGCTCATTACCTTGCATCCTCCCCATCCCAATCCCAACACCAGGAGGGCCTCAGGTGCCGGGTTCCTTTGGGACTTGCCTGATTACTCTGGAAAGAGGAAGATAGTACCAGCTCAAAAATCAGATAGATTTCTGATTTCTCATTACACGGTTAAAGGGGATTTCTTATTACAAAGTTAGGATTTCTTATTACAAGGTCAAAGGGGAAACCGTTACCTATTACGGTTGGACAACCACATAGATTTGATTTTAAAGATGGCAGCTGTGGAGACAAGAAACATTTCTGAGAACATAATTTTGTACAATTATGGTGAGATCTAGGATAAACCAAAAAATGTTGATCCTGAATTCTTGTAGCTGAAGAGATGTTCATGCTTTCATTCATTTAAATATATTTAAGGAACAGCTACTTTGTCCTGTGTCCCATGCCAGGTACATTGGAGATTTGACTTCGAAAGAGATCCTGCTCATAAGAGGCTGGTAGTCAATCACCAGGCAGAAGAAATGTGTATGGATGACTCTGACAGCAGATAGCCACCAGCAGGTTCATAGAGCACTGTGGGAGTTCAAGAGAGGGAGAGGTTCCCTTGGCTCAGTGATCCAAGGAAGCCTTGAAGAAAATGTGATCTGATCTGGGCCTTGAAGCCTTAGTAGAATGGCACACATGCAAGATGCAAGGAGGAAGAAAAGAAAATTCAGGCAGAAGGAGTCACAGGTGCAAAGACCAACCTGGGGAGCATGCATCAGAAGCTGCTAGCACAGCTCAGGGGACGGAATGGTGCCTGAAGTGAAGTAGCAGATGAATACTGGGTATCAGGAGGTTTCAAAGTGTCTAACAATTTCAAAAACAGGAAAACAAAACCTAGGGGCAGTCCTTATCCAGAAGTTGTTCTGCTTTGTGTCATGTGATCCTGTTACCCTGCCTGGAGGTGGCCCCTTTGCTTGGACCGCATCTCCTGTCTGCTTTCCTGTGACTGACGGCTCTCCATTGCCCCGGAGCCTCAGCTTGCCGGTAGGGAGCATTGTCTGGCCCGGGGTAGCTCGCCATCCCCGACAGAGTTAAGGCACCACTCAGCCAGCCTCACTCGTCTGTTTCAGTGTCTCTGTGTCCCAAACCTAAATTCTCACAGTTCGGATCTGTGGGACGGGCCTGAGTCAGGCGGACATTCCTGGTTTCATCTTGTGTGACTAGAGAGGATCATAACCCTCAAAAAATACAACAGCCTGGGGCCACCCCTTTACCTACTGTGCACGGTACAGGTAATTCCCAGAGAGAAGTGACACCAGCAGCTATTTTTACCTCAAATAAGCATGTTTCTTCCATGTCACAAATGTCTACCAACATTTAAGACAATAAGGAAATGTGCAATGAACTTTAGAAATTATGCCAGAAGTGGTAAAAAAAAAAAATGTGAAGGTGTTAGCATTTACAGAGACCACCTGCAGTTCTATGAGAACTGCAAGGGGAACAGCTCACAGGGCTGCACTGCTAATGAATGAGATGTTTCACTCTCTTTGTATGACACGCCCGGTCTGAGATCCATCAAGCAATAATACACCTCATTTCTCTGCACCCTCCAATCTCCAGTAGTCTGTTAACTAGGAAAGCACAATCTTATATGCATCCAAATCGTTTGTAGTACGTAGAATATATCCTATGCACCCACTTACATAAATTTATCAGGATTCCTAAAAATATATTCACTGGCCAAGGACAGAGGTTTTTTTGTTTTTGCTTTTGTTTTTTAATTTGTCAGAGAGAGAGTACAGGAGAGCACAAGCGGAGAGAGAAGGAGGGTCCCCGTTGAGCAAGGAGCCCAATGCAGGACTCGATCCCAGGACCCTGGAATCATGACCTGAGCCGAAGGCAGACGCTTAACCAACTGAGCGACTCGGGCGTCCCTTGAGTTTTATTTTTATAGTGTACATGGTCTGATGAACAGGATCAGTAGAGATGGGAATTTTACCAGGTAATGGTTTTAAAAAGACCTGCAAGTAGATATTTTTAAAATCTTTTCTAAAACACTACCAGAGTCCTCTATTCATACACAAAGTGTCTGATTATTTTAATATATTAGTGTTGACTGTAAGCTCCTTTCCCTGGGCAAGGACACAGGGCTCCAGACTGCTGTTACTTTCAGCTTGCTATCCTTTTACTATGACGAGCTTGCCCCAGCAGTTAACTGATTAACAAGACATACTGATTATTATATGTGTGTTTTACATTCTTATCACTCACACACACACACACACACACACACACACACCCCAAATGGCCAAGATTCAAGCTTTTCATCCCCTATGAAGTATATGCCCAATATTTTTTGAAGATTTTATTTATTTATTTATGGGGGGGCACGAGCAGAGGAGAGGGGCAGAGGGAGAAGAAGAAGCAGGCTCCCCGCTGAACAGGGAGCAAGATGTGGGACTCCATCCCAGGACCTGGAGATCATGACCTGAACCGAAGGCAGATGCTTAACCAACTGAGCCACTCAGGCGCCCCTATGCCCAATTTTTATAGCTGTAACTTCACCACTGTATTTGACTCTGCCAATAGCCAGAAACTTAAACATGATTCACACATACTCAGCAATAATTTGATGTGCTATTAGCCTGGTCTTTGTGATTCTTGAGATACAGTAGAACTTTCTGAAAAGGTTTTATTAAACGTCCAGGAATAAAGAAATGATCATAACCGGGCAAACTGAGGTTTGCCAGTATTTGCATATCTTACTCTGCTTAGAGTCAACAGGTCCACCTCCTAGGAAATCTTAACCTCCTTGTGGACTTCCAGATCAATCCACACATGAGATTCTTCCAGTGCTCTGTGCTAGGCTGCCTCAAGCCTCTGGCTTGTTCCCTGGCCACCTGGAATGCTCTCCCTTCTATTCCCTCCCCTGGTTAACTCTGGGCTAATCTTGGCCTTGTCTTAAGTGGCCATTTTTCCAGGAGGCTGCCATGATGAGCCTCTCACTACACAGACAACAATGGCCTTTTTATATTCACTGCTTGGTGTGCCCTTTTATTTCATATTTCAGAGGTATGTTTTATTTTTCATATTTAAAAAGCCATTTGCTACTCAAAAGAATGGAAAGCAGGGTCTCAAAGAAATACTTGCACATCTGTGTTCATAGCAGCATTATTCACGATAGCTGAAAGGCAGAAGCAACCTAGGTGTCCCTCAATAGGTGAACAGAGAAACAAAATGTGGTCTGCATACACAAAGGAATATTATTCAGCCTTAAAAAAGAAAGGAGATTAGGACAGATGGTATAATACAGTTGAACCTTGAGGACTTTATCTGAAGTGAAATAAGCCAGTCACAAGAAGACAAACTCTGTGACTATACTTACATGAGATGTATATGGTGGTCAAATTTATAGAGACAGAAAGTAGAATGGTGGCTTCCAGGACCTAGAGAGGAGGGAGGGATGAGGAGTTATTGCTTAATGGGTACAGAGTGTCAGTCTGGGAAGATGAAAAATTCTAGGATGGATGATGGTGATAAGCGCCCAACGGGAATAGACCTCCCGCCACTGGAGTATACACCTAAAAATGAGTAACACAATAACTTTGACGTTATGTGCATTTCACCACAATTGGTTGATTAATTAATTAATTTAAAAGACTATTCATTTATTTTTTTTTAATTTTTTATTGTTATGTTAATCACCATACATTACATCATAAAAGGCTATTCATTTAATAGTTATCTCCCCCTCTAGACCATAAGCTCTCTGAGGACAGGGACAATGTCTACTTTTTCACTGTTGTATTCCTGTGTTTAGCACATAGTATCCATACGTATTTTTTGGAAATTAGATAAATAAGTGAATGATTGGGCTAGGTCATCCCACTTTTGCAAGGGTACCAAATGTATCTGTGTTTCAAAATTCATACCCCCTATTGGGGCTACCAACCCCACATGGGAAAAATGTCCACTTCACTCCATCACGCAAATTCCCATTTCTTGCCTCAATCTCTGCCTCCACTCAGGATGCGTAATGAGGCACATACCCTCCTTCCCTGACCCATCCAGGGAATCCCCAGGAAGTGTGGCCTCATTCTCTGGACCCAGAAGGACAATCTTATCAGAATATGATACCAAACATTAGTACATTTCCCCAAACCTTAGTCATTTTGTTTGAAAATAACCCTACAGTTAGGACAAAAAGTTCCCCCAGGGGTAGCTGTGCTGAACTTGCCCACGCTATCAAGTGGTGAATAGTGTGGGGGCAAGTCATTTCTATAATCTTATCAATACATCCTCATCTGTCAGTCATTGCTCTAGCCAAAACCTACAAGCCCCTAGGAACATGCTACAGATTGTAGCGTGGGGTACTCTACACTCACACAAAGCCAGAAACATTTATGTCCCCCATTTCCTCTCCTCTGAAAAATTCCAGAGCATTAAAAGAAAAAGTGAATATAGCTCTGACCCAGCCATATATTACAATTTACATGACCAAGCAGGACACCTATTTTCTTACACCGTTTTATTCCGGTTAATGACACTTTTAACTTTGACTCAAAACTTGCTTAAAAACTGGTAATCAGATGGCATATTCTAACTAACCTTCTAGAACAAAGGGATAGTCTTTCCTAAGGAAATATTGATATTTCCAATTTTAATTAGGTATAAAATATGTAGCAAGTTTAAATGGTAGGTTGTATAGTTTTTACCCATCATGGTTGCAAAAATTTGGGGGTTTGACTTTTTTTTTTTTTTTTTTTATTCATGAGAGACAGAGCGAGAGAGAAAGGCAGAGGGAGAAGCAGGCTCCCAAAGAGCAGGGAGCCTGATGCGGGACTCGATCCCAGGACCCTGAGATCATGACCTGAGCCGAAGGCAGACACCCAACCATCTGAGCCACCCAGGCGCCTGGGGGTTTGACTTTTAACTGGGACACTCATTCCTTATACATACACCAGGTGAAGGAAAATGTTCCCTTTCTACCAAATCTGTACTCTTTTAAATATCCATTCAGTTCTTTTAAAAAGTATCAGCTCTATATCAGTTTCTTTATTAAAGGTATTATATATTTATTCAAGATAGTTCTTTAATATCTCTCTCCAATATTTAGTAATACCTCTTTCAAACCAGAATTTATATAGTGAAAGGAACCAGCAATGGAGAACAGGAAATTGTCAACCTCACGTTAAAGCTTATGGTAAAATCTTGAAAGCCAGTATCTTGAATCTCTAAACTTGGAAGTTTTCTTGTTTTATTTCCTCCTCCAAAGGAAATACACTCATTGCCTTATTGTAGACATAAAACCAGAGGAGACAAATCCATCTCTTACTCCCACAGCTCTCTCAGACACTGAGTTCCCTCTGAATCAGACTCTGAGACCACCTCCAACAGGAGTGACCTAAGCAAACCCCGCCCAAATGTCATCATCAGGCATCCCACGATGACGATGACGTGGAGACTGTAAAAATTTTATCTCGTGCAAACTAGAGCCCTCAACATTAGAAGCCACTGAAATATAAAACTAAATATTCTATCTCTTTTGAAAAAACTCCGGGTAAATGGCATTACCTGTCCCCTGGCCTGATGACACCTCTTGCTGCGTTTTCCCCACCCTGCGGTGAGCACGTGGAAGGGGTGTGGCCAGCACACCTTTGCGAATCGGGGACTGCAGCAAAAATGGAGCCGTCGAGAGCTCTTCTTTTATAGCAGGCATCCCCAAAACTCAGAGAGCCATTCCGTGAGGCGGTGCTGCATGGAGGTAAAGTGCTGGTCCTGGAACCAGCGGGGGGCCTTCCCAAATACTCCACTTACTAGGCACGTGACCTTGAACAAGTGACAGTAGTGCCCCTTTATCCATCGTTTCACTTTCGGTGGTTTGTTACCTACAGCCCGGAAGCAGATGATCCTCCAGACACCGTGGGAAGATCAATAGCAGCCCACCACTAAGTCCCAATGCCCACGTCATTCCCCTCACTTATCTTATCAAGCAGGCATTTTATCATCTCATCATCACAAGAGGGAGGGCGAGTACAGCACATTAAGATATTCTGAGAGAGAAAGAGAGGGAGGGAGAGATCACACTCACGTAACTTTTACTACAGTACATTGTTATAATTGTTCTATTTTATTATTATTGTAGTTAATCTCTTACTGTGCCTAGCAGTAATCTGACTAGCAGGCAGATTTCTGAAGAGTACTCATTTCCTTGAGGTCTCTGCTCATTCAGTCCACTGCCCCCGCCATGGATGGGGGGGGCAGTGGACTGCTATATGTAATATCTTTCTGCTTCAATTCCTTTATCTATAAACAGGATGATTGTTGTCTCCACCTCAGGTAATTGTGAGAATAAAGTGAGTAGCACTTGTAAAATGCTCACCATATTACCTACACACACTAAGCAATAAATGATAGTTCATTATTATGAGAGTTCAATAAAGGCATTAACAATAAATGTTAGCTCATAACATTATTTACTTCTTCCTATAATTAATTTCTAGCTCCCAAGCTTTTCAAGGACCTTGGCTCGGACCTAATCCTTTAAATTACACCTCACTTCCTCCTCCTGTCCTCAGTTACCACTGAAAAATAAAATGTCCCCTCCCTTATTCAGCTAGTTCATTTTGGGATCTATGAAAATTTGAGAGGAGAAAGCCAGGTGAGGACTACCTCACGAATGGGAAGCCATTCTGTCACTGGTTTGCTCTACCTGAGGAAAAAAAAAATTCACTTGAAATGTCTACTCTGAAAAATGAGGTGGAAAAAGAGAATCTCCTTTATTATTTGAGTGTTTTATTTTACCTAGTGAGTATTAAGATTCCTTAAACTGGCTTCTTTTCAATGAATGTGTATGTATGACCCTAAACCCACTAGTGGCTAATAAATTGATCCACTGATAGTTTACCCAAAGAGTTCTTTCAAGGAACAGAAGACTGGGCAATTTCCTTCTTCCTAACACAATTCTATCTTACTTAGTTTTATTTGGGGTTCCTGGTATGGGACACACAAAAGAAGGGAAGCAGAAGTGGGACCTCTCAAAGCTTACCTCTTTGTCCTTGAACCCCTGAGGAACTGGGAGGTAAATATGTCCATTAGCTTCACCAGATTAGAGCTATGTTCAAATCACCATCAACTGTTTAAATTGCAGTGAAGCTCCAAATAAGGCGAAGAGAAGGGTACTGAAAATAAATTTGGCAAGAGGAAGTTCCACTTCACTTTATCATCCTTTTCCCCAAAAAGCCTTAGGAATGGGAGGTGGAATGAAAAGTAGGTATAAGGGCACACAAGTCACATGTGATTTTCCCAGCACCCCAACCTGAGCAGGTGGAGTATTCTGAAGAGGGCTGAGGTGGCAGATGGCCCAGCTGTAGCCGTTTGCCCCACGAAACAAGCTGACAAGTCCTTTCTACAGTCTTCCGTGTCAACACTTGTCTCCTCTCACTAACTGCTCCAGGGTGCTACGTGTGGGGCAAGGAGAGCACTCACACAGGGAGGCTGTTCTGCTGTGAGGCATCTCCTTCCACTGTCCCAGAAGCTGTGCCTGGGGTTTAAGGTGCAGCTGGCCACTGGCCATCCTCCTCTCTGCTCAAGGTTTGGAGTGGAGCTGGAAATGATGGCAAGTGGAGAGCCTGTCCCATTGTCTTTTCTGTCTTTCTGAGAGCTTTGCTGAGAAATGGGAAGACCACGGATATAAGCTTACAGAAGCAGACTGACAGGGAAGAAAAGTATGGAATGGATTGTGGGGGGAGGGTTCACTTGTCTCTGAACGGCTAGCAGGCAGATTTCTGAAGAGCACTCATTTCCTTGAGGTCTCTGCTCATCAGCCACTCAGTAAGTGTACTATCATTCTCATCACCACCTGACATATGCATGCATGAACTTGCTTACCTGGCAACCCCAGCCAGAGTGTAGCCCCCCACATAGAACCAAGGCTGCTTTGTTCACTGCTTTCTCACAGCACCTAAGACAATGCCTGCATTATAGCAGGTGTTCAGTGGATAACTACTGAGTGTATGGGTCAGTCTGTTGCCACTGTTACATAGTGTGCATACTAGACTCCTGGAAACAGAAAAGGATGCCCGACATCAACTTCACAAAAGTCCAATCTCATTTCCACAAATGAGGAAACTGAGCCTCAGATTTGGTTTGCTCCAAATCTCACTGAGCCCAGAAGAGCAAACTGAGGCTCAGTGGACCACTGCCCAGCCCATCCTTTGTGAACGTAGACAATTTGGCTGAAAACAATGACGTAGGACAGGGCGATGGAGAGAAACTGGACAGACTTTCCCGGACAATCCTGGGACATTGCCCTTAGGCAAAGGGGAGCACTGATCCCAGAGAAACAGAATGAATGAGGATGAATAGCAGCCACCGTACCCGTGTCAGACAGGCTGCACACACGGGGATGGCCATGCAATACAGCGGATGGCCACACTGAGATGGGACAGCCGGCAGCAGGGGTCCGAGGTGAGTGCCCCGGTGAGGACCATCACAGTAAGTTGAGTGCCAGAACACAAGAAGGAGGAACTACACTTGGATTTAGGTGTTGTGCTTCCCAACTCAAAAATGAGCCACCACCAAGTGGTCTCAAGTTGGTTCACGATTGCCTAAGGACATATGATGGAGATCATGTCTTAGCCTTCAGCAACCACACAACCATATTGCCAAGGACTGTCTACACCTGCACATAAGAGAGGGTGCTTGCTTTGTAAACAGGAGTATCCCACTCTCAATTCACTCAGTTCAGAACTATGTAGGTCCAAACAATGCTGGGGCTCAGTCAGTAGGACCATTTATCACACAAAATAGTGCCCTCCAAATTAGCACTTGTAACCAATTATGGCAATATTTGGCTTCTAACTAATCACTTATTGTTTTATTTTACATTTTCAGCATAAAGTTCTGAAAAAAATAATAAGCTTCATTTGGGAAATATTTTTTAAATGTCAGAGAGATATCAAGGTGTTCTACAGGCAATTGACTAAATTGTCTAAAGACGTTCATATTAACTGGGGTACAGATGAAGACGGGAAAGTCACCCGGATTGTGTAGATGGTGTTTGAAGACATAGATATATAAGAGGGCCTGGAGGAAGCTTTTAAGAGAAGAGGGGAGCCAAGAACTGAACTGTGAGGGATACCAACATTTGAGAGACGGACAAAGAAAGGAACGAAATCAAAGAATTGCCAGAAGAAAACAAAAGTGTGCTGTTTCTATGGATGAAGATGGAAAGAATGTCTTAAGAAGAAAGGAATGGCCAACAGTGTGACTCCTATTTACAAATGTATTCATTCAACAATATTTATTGAGTATCTACTATGTACAGAGATCGTTCTAAGCACCAGGAGTTCAATAGAGAATAAGGCAGATAGTTCTTCCTCTCGTGGAGTTTGTGACCTAGTGGAAATTCATACAAATCAAGTCAGATAAGGAAGGAATGAAAATCGTCATCAAGTGTGGTCATTGGGTAGGTGGTCACTGGAAAATTCCGGGAAGGCATGGAGAAATGGAAACAGTCAGAGGGGTTTGGGGATATACAAGAACTGGGACAGCAATAAGACAGGACTATTCCTGCTGGTTATTAAGAATATTTGGGGGTGTGGGTAGGGGAGAAAGAGCCAGCAGAGAGAGGAACCAAAGACCCAGGAAAGAAGATAAAAACACACAGAACAAATTTATAAACACATGCATGGGTAAATATAGCTTGTTGTGGTGCAAATTCTACTCCAAGAATAGGAAGGAGGTTGAATTTGGCACCCATTCCCTGAGTGCCTTATTACATGTTGAGCACTCTGCTAGATTCAGGAGGATACTCCTTGATTCCAAGGACCTCTCAGTCCAGTACAATAACTGAACGAGAGTAAGTAAAATGATAGTCATTAGGTGTTGAGTGAGACACTGTTCTCAGCACTTACAGGGCATATCACACGTAATCTTCCTAGCAAACCATGCAGGAAGGATGATCACTGTCAAAGCGGGGGCTTTGACAGATGATGCCACTGAGGGACAGAAAGGTGAAGTACCTGGCCCTAGAGACAGTGGGTGAATAATGGAGTCAGCAATCGAACAAGACAGCCCGAGCCCAGAGCCTGAGCTCTTACCAACAGAAGTTAATCTTACTTGCTTTTGTTTGCCCCCATGCAACACTTCCCCTGACATAATGTCTCTTTTCAGGTTAGGTGGCTACTTGTCAACACCTAGGCCCTCCAAGTCAAGCTGCTGGTGCATCTGGAAAGTGAGTTCAAAATGAATGTTTGTCTTACTTTCGCAAACTCAGTGTGACAAACGAATTACCTGCTTTGAGAAGATGAGCACACGGCCTGCTGGGGATTATTATTTGACCTGAAGGGCTGGCACCTGGCAAGCTCCTCTCTGCTTTCCAAAACCTTGAAGATCTTGGAAGGCTCTAGTCACTCTTTCAAAGAGAAAGTCTCTCAAGACCTTCAGAACAATTTGACTCTAGCCCCACCTGACTCAACCCAGATGAAAATAGTGGGGTATAGAGAGATGCAATAAAGCAAGCCATAGGAAACATACAGAAATGGGATAAATGGGGTGGAAGACTTTAAGGGTGTCTTATTCTCCAGAGAATATCGGATTTAAGAAGAAAATGAAAATAAAGTCCCGGAGGACACAAACCATTACAATCAATCAAGAAACAGCCCAAATATTTAGATGAACAAGCCTAAAAATAGTAATATAGTCCACTCAAGCAACCCCAATAAATCCCACTAGCAATTTTTTTTTTAAAAATTGACAAAAGAATTCTAAAGTTAATTTGAGAAAAAAGAAAACCTTTAAAAAGAAAATAATGCTGGGGGGCAGGGTGGGGGTGGTAGAGAAAGAGAAACTTGTCCTACCAGACTAGAAGCTATGCTATAATCAAGCTATGATAACCAAAATGTTGGGGTTCTGGGGCAGAACTAGGCTGACAGATCAACGGAACAGGAAAAGGCCCTGAGAAAGACACCAGCGTACAGAGGAATTTAGCATATTATTAAGCTGTCATTTTGAATGGGTAGAGAAATGAAAAATTTTCCAATAAATGGTGTTAGGACAACTAGCTAGCAGTTTGAATAAAATTTAATTTAGATTCTTACCATGGGTCTTATTCTAAAATAAATTCAGGATGGGTTAATTATTTAAATGTAAATCGAATGCATAAAAACACTAGAAGAAAATTTAGGTGGATATTTTACAATTCTGATGTGAAAAATTTTCTAATCATGTCGTCAGAATGAGAAACCATGAAGGATAAATTTGAACACATAAGAATTCAAAACATTTGGATGGCAAAACCCACTGTCACCCACATTAAAAGAGAAAAAAAAATTAATAAAACATATGGCACGGCCTCTTTGACAGGAGACTGAGAAAAATAAGATGCTCATGCTTCTCTGGAGTGAAGTGCAGTTTCAAGAAACACTTCCTGAGGACACTCTCAGTCAGGAGCTCTTAGGTGCCAAGGACACAGCTAAGCAGGGAGATGAGGTTCCTGCTCTCACTGAGCTTATGATCCAGTGATGAGTGAGGCAGATAGGGAAAAAAAACGTCTTTCATGTCACGCAGAGATGAGCAGTATGATTAAAATGAAGCCCTGTGCGCCTGAGAGATTAGTTGGGGCTGGTGAGGAGCAGGGGGTCAGGGAAGGTCATTTTGAGGAAGTAATCATTAACTGAGGTCCAAAGGACAACAAGGAGCAACAGAAAACTGGGGCAAATGTTTTCCAAGTGGGGAAGCAGCCAGTGCGAGGCATGGCATGACAGAGGGAGAACCAGGCCTGTGTGGGGCCGGGGAGGGGGAGGTGAGAGAAAACCTGTGGCCACAGTGCATGTCGTTGGGGCAGAAGGGAGCCCAGTGGGAGTAGAGGCTGAGGACCGGGTGCAGGCTGCAGGTCACAGCTTTGTAAGTGGTGTTACCTTTTATTTGACATGTGAGGGAAGCCACTGGACCTTTGAAGTAGGGCACTGACTTCTGGTTCCCTGAAGGAAGACTCTGCTGCCTCGAATTGCTTTGAGATTTTCACCAGAGTCTACCAAAGCCAAGGCACATGGTGAAGTTCTAGGCATGTTCCCCTCAAAATCAAATCACAACACGAGAAGAATCCATTCAAAACAGCAGAATGGAAATGCCAGTCTCCAAAAGGTTCCACCAGGTATCATATATAAAGAATCGCAGGGCTCCTAACCAATTCTGAGGTACATCTACTATCTTCAGCCGTTTGCACTTTTTTCCACTTCATTTTTTCATTTTTTTTTAGGCTTTGCCAACCCAGCCCAGTTAAAGGCCAATTTTATATATATGTTCTGGTTCAGAATCTGAGCTCTTTTTGAAAGCTCATTATTTTATAAGCAGGTACCTGAGCTTTATTATTTTTTTAACTTCAGTTGTCATGAATATGTGAAAATTCACCAGAAGCCCAGCTTTTTCATTTCTTGAATTAACCAAGAAAAATCATGTACCTTTCAGAAAGAGCTCACATGTGACTGGGGAAGAGACTTGTATAGAAATGGACGGAAGCATCTGTATTTGTGTGCACACATGAGTGTGTGGGGGGGTGGAGATGTGCAGAGGACCACGACACGCACCACAGGTGACAGACACCTACAGGTCAAATCCAATTCCTCATAACCCAGCTATGACTTCATCCCCCTGTCTCCCACTCAAGAAAGTAGTTCTGGGCACCTGGGTGGCTCAGTCATTAAGGGTTGGAGTCTTGATTTCAGCTCAAGTCATGCTCTCAGGGTCCTGAGATTGAGCCGAGTCAGCCTCCGTGCTCAGTGGGGAGTCTGCTTGAAGATTCTCTCCTTCGGCCCCTCCCCCCATGCACACGCATGCATGCTCGCTCACTCGCTCTCTTGGGGGGAGGCGGAGAGAAAGAAAGCAGTTCTGTGAATTGAGGGAGAAAGGCAGATGACTACGTTGAAAAATCAGCAGAAGAGATGATCCCACTCTGCTATTTGCCCTGAATCATAACATGATAGAATTCAATTCAAAATTCAAAAGGGACATGAAATTGTTTTTTCCAGCAAGCATAGGCCCCAAAGACAGAAAAACCTGAAATATGCTGTGTGGTAGTAAAACAAAAGTTACTATAAACTGTAATGAATAGAAACAACAGGTAATTCATCGGTAGAAATGAATGATGGTTCAGAAAATCATCATCCCATGAACTGATTTCAGGCAAATAGGTCTGCTCCACTCGGGTGTGTGTGCTGCTGTTTCAACTCATCCTACGCACTTACTGAGCCTTCCCTCTTGCGCTGAGACAATGCAAGGTTGTCAGACCCGATCCCTGAGACTAAAGGAGAGTGGGGCACATCTCCTGCTAAGTTTCTGGAGCCCACAAAGGGACCACTGCTACCAGAACCAGACCTGGAGCAGCACCCCCTCCGTGTGAGCTCAGATAATTTGTTTTACTTAGAGTGTAAAAAAGAATACCATTTTGCTAAATCATGGTTTTTACTTATTTGAAACGATACCACAGCAAAGCTATTTTACTATTACAGAAGTTCAGAATATATAAAGAAAGTAGACAGGGGCACCTGGATGGCTCAGTCGGTTAAGCGTCTGCCTTC
>NC_138374.1:129307348-129361116 GCF_054177405.1 Leptonychotes weddellii
GAGGGAAATCTCCGTTTGTGAGAGCATCTCCCTCTTGGTTCCAGGAAAAGGAGGATAAGTACATCTCTAGAAACTCTCAGCAATGAAGAAAATGAGGACTTAAATCTTCAAAACAGCCTTACCCCAGTTTACTGGTCACCTCCCCTGACTGGCCTGCCCCCACCATCTTCTCTTGTCTTTAGCTGGGCATGGTACATAAGGTGATGGTGTGGGCTGTTTCAGGGAGTTAGTCCGTCTTCCTGGGGTTCTCCCATGCCTATGGGAGGTGTACATGATATTAAACTTCCGTTTGTTTTCTCCTGTTAAACTGTCTTTTTATTACAGGGGGTCTCAGCAAAGAATCTAGAAGGGTAGAGGGAAAATTAATATTCCTTCTCTACAATACACACCAGCAACACACACAGACACAGGCACTTCACACACTCACACTCATACACCAACTCATGTATATACACCAACACGCACAACCTCACACGCTCCCTACCTGACAAAGGGAAAACAAAACTATCCGGATGTGGAGATAGAGTTCCTCATGACGGGAACTGCAAATATGTCCTTTTCTTTCTATTGCTAATCTCCTCATCCCTCCTAAAGATGCGCAGAAGTACAGAATGGGACACCCCCCAAAGGCAGTCCGCAGGGGTGGGTGGGGAGCGGGGGTGCCTTTGCTTGCTCCAGGCAGAGCACTTCTGTGAAAGAATTTCAGCATGAAATGGAGATTCTCACACATGTATCCTCAGAAAATCGGAACTTTAAGAGCTGAGAGATTGCTTTCCATTAAATGCATGCTTGACAGGAGACCAAGACTTATCTCCTGACAGATGAACATCTGTCAAGAATCTCTCCCCATCCTCAAGCCAACAAATTTACTGCTTCACGCCTGACTGGATTTCCCCTCTTTGCACTCCTTGCCCCTAAATATACAGCCCACCCCAAACCTCTCCACAGACTCGCCTCCTGCTTGCTCCAGCCTGCATTTCCTGAATTGTAGTTCCTCTGTTACTTCCAAATAAGCCCAATTTTTGGTCATTTGAGCTGGCCTCAGTTTACCTCTGTATTTAGATTGACACTTTTTTTGTCTGCAAGTAAACCTCAGCCTGACAGCCATACTGATGTCATCTTTGATTTCTGGAACACTTCTCTTCTGAAAAATCAAAGCTTTCACACTGACCAGTTCATTTGTTCACTACGCTATAGTATTATTGCTTGACTTTTGCAGGCAGGGAGCACTAAAGTGGTTTCCCCAATGTCACATGCAGACGATGGAGACGAGCAGTGAACTCTGGTCTCCTAGATGCTAGTGCTCGTTTTTTTGTTTTTTGTTTTTTGGGGTTTTTTTTAAGATTTTATTCGTTCATTTGAGAAATAGAGAGAAAGCCCAGAGGGAGAGTTAGAGGGCGAAGCGGCCTCCCCGCCAAGCAGAGAGCCCGATGCGGGGCTCCATCCCAGGACCCGAGCCAAAGGTTGATCCTTAACTGACTGATCCACCCAGGTGCCCCGATGCTGGTGCTCTTTCTGGAGATTCTACCCTGACTGTAGCCAAGCGCTTCCAGACAAAAAGAGAGAAAAGGGAGTAAAGGGAGTGATGATCCAAGCGAGAGTCTCTACCTTAATCAAATGATGTTGAGTCTCCTCTTAGAAGAAAAACTGATGAGAATCTGTCATCCCAATGGCTTATTCCTGGATCTGAACAGTTCTCCAAGTATGAAAACCTCTATGGTACCAAACGTTAGCATCATTTGCCCTAAATATGTAAGAGAAATAACCCATGGCTCAGTTGCAGGGGAACATAAGGATGGGACCCTGTTTGGATTGGGAAAATCCCAAGTAGGAGTATCTGGAAGGGCCAGTGACAAAACCCAGAGATGGGCTCCAGCATGTCCACACCTACTGCTCTTCCCACCCACACTACACACTGCCTGGTCTGATACTGTCACTCTACTTTACCGCACTTTATGGTCAGAAATTTGGGAAGCCCCTGCCCTGTGTCTAGATAAAAAATAATTCAGAAGTATTTAGTGAGCACCTACTACATACACCACACTATTCCCTGTATCAGGGGAGAGTGTCAAAGATAAAAGGAGACAGTCCCTAATCCAAAGAAATATCTAAGCTTGCTGAAAGATTAGCCACCATTAGCCAATCTAAGTTGTACATTCAGGAAGAGAAGAGGGAAACCCAGAAGTACCAGAGAAGTCATGAAATGCTTCATGAAAGAATAGGACTGAGTTGGACCCCAATACCTCGTTCTTAAGTTAAGCCTGGGTCCCCCGCCTGCAGGGGCAGCACACGATGGTGGAGTGCGTGGTTTGTGGGCTCCCTCTTCTGTGTCTGGTTTAAATCCTGATTCTGCATATGTTTGTGGCTTCAGGAAAGTCATTTAATCTCCCGGAGTCCTAGTTAACTCATCCATAAAATGAGACTAAAGGGCTAATTTGTGTCAAGGCTTCATTAGTGCCCTCCACATAGCAGGTGTTCAATCCATGGTAATTATCATTATCCAGAGTTACTTCGATATACTGAAAGGCGAAACTTTTCCTATGTTAGCTGCAACCATCAAAATGTACCGAATACCTCCGAACTGTATTTTTAAGGCAGTAATTTCCATGGTTTGCTACACATTCGAATCACCCGGGGATCTTTAAACTACACTGACACCTGGGTCCCACCCCCACACGTTCTGATTGAGTGGGTCTGGAGTGCAATTTAGGCATGGAGATTTTTAAAAGCTCTCCAAGTCCAGTGATGCTGATGTTCAGCAAAGTTTGGAACCATGTTATATATGGTGGAATTCTACCTCCTGTTCCACAGGGGGTTACCAGTGCAGCAGACCAAGAATCAGGCATGAGGAGCACTTCTTGACATGGGTACCTTATTCCTTCTATTATCAGAGCTCTTCAGAGAAACAGGACCAATAGGATAGAGAGATATGGGTGGATAGATAGAGCAAGAAAGAGCGAGAAAGAGGGAGAGACTGAGAGACAGAGGTTTATTATAAGGACTTGGCGATGATGGAGGCTGACAAGTCCCCATATCTGCAGTTAGCAAGTTAGAAACCCAGGAGAGTTGATGATGTCATTTCAGTCTAAAAGCCAGAAAAACCATGTCCCAGCTTGAGGGTAGTCAGACAGTGAGAGTTCCCTTTTATTCTCTTATTTGTAGGAGAGTCAGACTTTTTGTTGTATTCAGGTCTTCCATTGATTGGATGAAGACTGCTCACACTGGAGAAGGCCATCTGCTTTATTAATTTCTGGGTTCGAAAGTTAGTCTCATCCAGAAACACCCTCACAGACCACATAGGATAGAGTTTGACCAAATGTGTAGGCACATGGCTCAGTCAAGTTGGCACATAACTTTAGCTATCATCTGCACATTGAATCCCAGGCATCCAGCACATTCCTGGGCATGTCATTTGTGTCTGGTACATTCCTACTGAATGAAGGCTGTCAACATTCACATTTCTCAGTTCTTGCTTCTCACCCATATTTCAGTGGCAAGAGGAAGAGAGGAAAATGAAGGAGAACTAACTGCCTGAAGATAAACTATGATCCAATGAGAGTCAATGGTTATTAGTTCTGATCCCTCAGAGAGAACACACACACATACCCCCAAACCAAACCAAACCAGAGAGAGAGCATTTCTAGCTTACCCCCTTCATTTTAAAGACAAGGAAACTGAGGCCCAGAGAGACTATGACTTGCCCAAAGTCACAGGGCAAAGGACCCCAGAATTTGATCATAATACCCATACGATGTAGTTTGCCAGTTGTATAATCCTGCCTGTGGTCCTGGGTGCCCCCAACATCCTAAAACCCCTCCTTGCTCTTGCTAAACCCTGCGGGATGAGCTGCTGATGGCAGAGGTTGATGTCCTTCCAAATAGCAGAGCCGGCCCTCCAGGGACCATTGGTGGTTCATTGTGGCCCTGAATGTACCTGTTTTGAAAAGGAAAGCAAAATGAATGGGAGGCAGATCCATGAGCTAATTGCTTTGAGATCATTATAATCAATATCAGTTGCCCCAGGCCAAGGCTGTCTTTGCCTTCTCAGGCTGCTGACATTCTGTGCTCGGTCAGCCGGCTCCTCACGTCAAAGTGATAACATTATTGACTTTCCTCCTGTCCCATTAAGGCCACCCTCTCACCTCCCAGGGGATAGATGATGCCCATGCTCGGGGTTTGCTCAGCCACGCACTCCTTAGCGGAAAAAGGCTGTAAGACGAGATGCTTAACTTCGCGATTTCACACCCCAAGATTCTGTCCACAGCAGCAAAAATGCCCTTTCACACAAATCATTCTGCCTGATTTCTCTAAATGCCCTTTTCATCCTTCTCCATATATCAAACTTTTAAACGTGGCTGAAAAGATTCCCTGCCTCTTTTGTGGGCTCTGATGATGCTGGGCTTCAATCATGCACTGAAGGTGAGTAGCCTGCCAGTGGCTCTTGCCCCTGAGCCAAGGGGGTGTCGGGAAGATCATGGACTTTGGGGTCAGACAGAGCTGGGTTCAAATCATTGCTTCACCATTTACCAGTGCTATGACCTTGGACAGATTATCTTAACCCCATTCCAGACCTTCAAAACCTCATCTTCAAGAGAGGAATTAATACTGCCTGCCCCATCACTTTGCTGAGCTTTAAAATGAGTTCGTGTATAGGAAGCAAGCACTGAGCTCGGTGACCCATAAGCATGTCTTATCCATTCCTTTTTCTCCTGCTCCTTCTTGATAGACTGTGACCTCCCCGCAGGCAAGGCCCCCCTTTCCTCATCTCTGGGTTTCCCTAGCACCCATATATGGCATGGGGGAGCCACAGTGGATGTTTGTGGAATTGAGGACCTCAATGCAGATAAACTTTTCTGGATGATGAAATGGCATCTCAGAGCGATTACGTGGCCTCTCCCAGCCCGTGCCGCTGATAGAACTGAGTCTACTATGTTCCAGCACGTTGACACCCTATCTAATCCTTCTCTCAGTCTTGGTGCCCTCTGTTAGTTCCAAAACAATCTGAACACAACAGCCATGCCGACTTAGTGTGGTGCTTGCTGCATAACTTTCCCTCACTTAACTGGTTGCAGTCTCCGATTAATGGGAGACAGAGACTTCCACCATCGTCTGTATCGGCCCCACCTCGTTTCCTGCAGCTGCCCCAGCCTTCCAACCACACAGCTGCTCCTGGTACCCAGCAGAGGCCGCTCAGAGCCAAAAGTGCTGACACAGTCCCAGCCCAGCTCACCTCCAAGTTACCTGCACCTGGGACCCAGGGCTCGGCTTCCAGCAGCACTTGAGCTTCTGTGCAAATAACATTTCCTCAGCCAAATGCTTTCGTGTGCTTTAGAGATGAATTCTCTCTTCTGAATTCTTGTTCTGAATCTCAGCCCAGGGGCCAGGCCCTGCTACCCAAGGTCCAGCTGCTGCCAGTCTGTTGGTCTGAATTTCTAAGAGTCTCCCACCTGAGTTCTCATGATTAGCTCCACTCGCCTGCTGGGGTCCCGGGTGCTTTGCCATCTGGCAGCACCTGCTATGGTCATGATGGACAGAACTGCTCAGAGGGCTCATTTGTCCCCTTAGACTCTTCACCTCTGCCATCAACCAGGTTTGCCCCTTAGCGCCTGCCCAGGTCCCAGCCCTTCACTTGCCCTCACACTGCGATGACTTGCCTTCCCCAATACTACTTTCATGTCTCAACTTACCTTTATTTTACAAACCCCCCTTATCACATCACCGGGTGCAAAATACGCACTTGCCCCCTCACGGTAATTTAGCAACAATGACATTTCTTCATATCTCTTCTGATAATATTTATTTAACAAATAAGGACTGCAAAATAAAAGTATAAATACCAAAGTAAAGGGGCACCTGGGTGGCTCAGTCGTTAAGCGTCTGCCTTCGGCTCAGGTCATGATCCCAGAGTCCTGGGATCGAGCCCCACATTGGGCTCCCTGCTCGGCAGGAAGCCTGCTTCTCCTTCTCCCACTCCCCCTGCTTGTGTTCCCTCTCTCGCTGTGTCTCTCTCTATCAAATAAATAAAATCTTTAAAAAAAAAAAAAGTAAAAAGCAAAAGTCCTCCTTCGAACCCTGCAAAATCCCACTAACCTTCTGACAGGTAACTGATGTCAGTAATGCCATGTGAGTATAAAGGCTGAATAATATTTTCTATTTTTTGTCTCCAGACTTCTGAATTTGGTCCTCCTCGGCCATTGCTAGACCAGATGTACAAACATGGGTGTGAACACATGTTTAATTGCTTGATATGGGAAAGGCCACAGCAAGATGACAAGGTCCATCAGGCTTCCTACTTCTGGGTTTCTTGGTTTACCCTCGCTGGTCCTTGGTACCTAACACGTGGAAATACTATTTCTTCAGTATTTCTGAAATTGGCATCCCGACAGTTGAAGCCTGGTGGCAGGGCATGTGGGGTTCTCCAGAGCAGAAACACACCCCAGGTTCAGCAGCATCCTTAAGCACAGGCCCTAAAGCCTGGCCTCAAATGTATTTTAGCAGGTGGTGCCATTCTGGGCAATATTCTTACTGTCGACACTGTATCTTGACATCCTCCTTTATAAACAAGGAATGGTTTGATTAGGAAGAGAGTAGGACCCTTACTCTTTCCCCCACCAAAGACCCCTCCTAAACCTGCAGCAGAACAGATTCTGAAGGGTCACACCAAGGCTAAAATCATTTCTGCCTACGAGGTCTGCCCACGATGCCTATAAACATCCCTATCCACCACATTCTCTCTCGACCCAGAGATTCTGTTCCAGTGGCTGCAGTCAGCAGCGAAGGCACAGCAGTTTAGGGAAACAAAGAGACCTTTAAAAGTCTCACATCCTGGGCACCTGGGTGGCTCAGTCGGTGAAGTGTCTGCCTTTAGCTCAGGTCATGATCACAGGGTTCCTGGATCAAGCCCCACACTGGGCTCCCTGCTCAGCGAGGAGTCTGCTTCTTCCTCTCCGCCTGGCTCCTCCCCCCTCCCCTCTCTGTGTCAAATAAAGAAATAGAATCTTTAAAAGAAAGAAAAGAAAAGTCTCACATCCTTATCAAACCTAAGGGTCTTGGGTCCCTTGACCAACCATTTGGGGTCCTCTTGACATTTTGCTCAGGCTAACTATGGATTTGCCTTGTCTGGATCCTTTATTTGCAATAACACTGTCCTGAGCACCTTTCACACGGTAATTCACTTCCTCCATACAAGGTCCTGTGACATGAGGGCTACATCTGTACCCAAAAGCGGAAGTGTGATGGGACAGTTCACCCAAGCTTGCACAGCTGGCCGAGTCACGTTTGAACTCGGGCAGTCTGAGGCCAGCACCCATGTACGGGACCAACTATGCCAGAGCGGCTCTCAGAGCCCAAGCTCTAGAAAGCCATCTTTGTTCTCCTTGCCCACGGCAGGCAAATACTGAAGAACAAAGGAAACTTCTGAATGCATAGATTTGCTGATGTGCCACCAAGTATCCTGCCACCTTCTGACAAAAAAAGAAAAAAGAAAAAGAAAGAAAAGAAAAGAAAAGAAAACATAATGAATGCCTCTGGCCTGAATCTGAAGTTTTAAGCCATTTGAGACACCTAATAATCGAGAAAGAATGTTCATCAGAGCTAAAACGAAGGAATGTCTCTGTGTATTGGCTTGATATAATTTCAACCCACTTGTTGATGACTTAAGTGAAGTTGTTTTAATCCACTTGTTCATGACAAAGGAAAATATAAAGCTGTTTTTAGAAGTAAGGTGGTTTTGATTAAAAAAATGAAGTTGTGTCAGGATGGCATCATCTCATCTGTTCTCACCAATAAGAACTCAATAGTTCAGCCACTGAGGGGTCCCACTGAGGGCTTACCAATAAAAACACGAAGAAGCAACTACAACAAGGGGACCTTTAGACTATAAATACTGAGAGTTTGTAAGGACTATCTGACAGTGTTCCATCTGGGCAAGCCTATATTTTGTTGATCTAAAATAGCTCTCTGAAGACCTTGGGGGCAATTAGCTCTTGCAGATCTTTTATGAAGATCATCTTGCCTGGCAACAGCAACACCTTCGTTCCTTAGCAACACATTTGATCAACATGGGACCTTTACTTTTGTGCTGGCGGCTAGACATCAACTCTCCATTGGCTGAGCCACCTCTCCTGAGTACCAGCTCCTATAAAGGTACACATCAACTCATTTGCACTTTACTCCTTTCACTCCCCTTCCCTGAACAACAGTGTGATCAATCTATCACTGGTTTGGCATATGTTATTTTTCATTGGCTTATTCAGAGACATTATCCTGTATGCTATTGGCTTGTGAAAGTCCCACAGTAAACCTGTGTTAAATAAACTATTGGCAAAGACAATCTCAATTTCTGAGCATTAATTCGTCCCGAAACATAACAGTCTCCAACCAAATTAGAGACCACTGTGTGAACCTCTTTAAGAAGAGAAAGTACAGACCTCCTCCTGGGGGACACATCATGAAGTAGAAATGAAATCACTATGATTTGAACAGGCAGCTCAAAGGGTGAAACCAACAAAGAAATAAGAATAAAACTATTTGTTCTGAGTACTTACTGTGTGTTGGGCTCTTTGTCTACATGATTTTTTAAATCCACATGCCACAGAGAGATCGGCAATGTTCCCATTGTACAGATAAGGAAAACTGGGACAAAGACCTTCCAAGTCACAGAACAAGTATTCCTTTGAAGGTCTGTATAAATCCAAACAATTTTAAATCTAAACATTGGATAATTATGTAAAAGGTATAAGGCAGACTAGGGCAAAATCTTTCCAAAAAGAATGAGCCACACCTTAGTCCCACTCCCATCCCATTCTGCCTCTCCAGAAGTTGGAAATCAGGCAGACTCCCACATAGACTCTATGGGGAGCCATCGGAAAGTGTCCAACCAGGAAGCAGGACCTGGCAACTATAAGAAGTTGGGATTGGCAGCATTCTGCAGGCCACTTAGTTGCTTTATTTGTGTTGGTTATCAAAGGCTTCTGTGTGTTCTGAATTTCTCCTCAGTTCATGTCAGTGGCAGGGGCTCCGTTTTCTTTATTGGGTCCCCATGATGCCTAACAGAGTGTTTCGTGTAATAGCCAGCAATATTGGAAATGGCATTAGGAATGTGACAAAGATAAATGCTATGGAAAAAAGCGAACATATTTTCAGCCTCTTAGCTCAGCACCTGGCATGTATTATCTCATTTAACCCTCAACAAATGGATGAGGTTGTTAATATAACTAAACTGATCTTAAAGATGAGGGAACTGAGGTAGACAATATAAGTGATGGCACCCAAAATGGACAACTAAGATGTCACAGAGCAGGAATTTTGAAACTAGATCTGCCCAATGTCAAAATCCACACCCAACCAATAAGGGCACTGCACTCCATCACTGTAGCCATTTTAAAAGGCATTTATTAAGATAAACATTCAGTGTGGTCTTATTTCAGCACAAAGGGTAGTAGACTTCAAGTCTAGAGTAATAGTACCCATCTTGAATTTTTAGCGTCTTATGCCTTCCACAGCGCTCTTATATTCATTGTCTTTTAAGGTGATAGCTCCGTTGATCTTTAGGGTAGCTCCTTCTCACTGTGCTGAATTTGTTTATTACCTAACCACTCGTTTGTTATTAATCATTCCTTTCCCTGTGTCAATTCTTTACCTTGTGTTCTGTTTCATTACTTAACCTTTCTCTCTTTGTAGTCCCTATTTCCCATATCATTTAGAACAATTCCTGGCACATGGTAGGTATTCAATAAATATTTGAAATGTACCTTGCACACAGTAGACATTCAATACATTTTCATTGAATTAAATATATTCTGCCTCACTCAATACTCTCATGTTTGCACACAGGAGAATATATGCTGGAACTAACCTATTTTTTAAATGACAAATCTGAGACTCAGCCAGGGGTAATGTATGACTTTGGACCATACAGCTACTTAGTGACCTCTTAAGACCCTAAATGCAGCATCTGACTCCCAGTCCAGTGCTCTTTCCTTCCCTTACTCCACTAGATCACATGGTATGAATAGTAGCTGGGTGATATAACTGCAGCTGACATCTTTAATCTGCGTTGGAGTTGAATCATCAAACCTGGGAACAAAAATACAGCACAAGAATCCAAGAAGGCTTCCAGTAACACCCTCAGCCAAGGAGCCAGGAAGTGGAGGCTGAGGACCAGGGGTAGGAGAACTTTGAAGGTCTCTCAAACAACTCTGTGCTTCTGGGTTTGCTTTTTACAGTGATTTTCAGAACTGCTTTTAGAATGAAAATGGGCTAAGGGCTTGTCCCTGGAGTCCAAAGGGAAGACCAGACTGGAGTGCTTACTGAGTTAGGAGTAAGGGAGCTTGCAGCCTGAGTTAGGAGTAGGAGAACAGTTGGCAGGGGCCAGAGTGGATAAAGGAACACAAAAAAGGGTGGAAAATAGGCTGAATTGCAATGGCTCATAACAACATCAGAAGGTGTCCTAGAAACTTAGCAGTAGAGACCTACGGGGTTTCCTGACAGGGAGCACCTCGGTGAGGGAGCATGGTGGGACAGGCACACTGTTTCTGCCACAGTCATTTAGAAAACATCTAATGGTCCATGAACACAGAGCAAAGTTTTTCATATTTTAGAGAGGTCAGGGAGATATGGCAAGAGTTTGAAGGTGCAGGAGAGAAAGGATAATTCTCCCTCTACCCTTCAGAATTCTTGGCTGAGACCTCCTGGTAATAAAAGATAGCTTAACAAGAGAAAACAAACAGAAGTTTATTAACATTGTTTTTAAAAAAGGAAATAGAGATCCAAAATGGAGTTATTTCTCCCCAGGACCGCAAACCCAGACTTGATTTAAGTTCCAACCTCTCCCAGAAATGTGACCTTTAAAACTTCCAAATCAGCACTAGTAAGGTGATTTACATAAGGAGGCCTCTGTGATTCCCTTCCCCCCAAAAGAAGGCCTGAAACAATCCTTTCTTTTCACTTGCTAATAACTTCCTTGTCCCTCCCTCCTTCTGCCTATAAAAACCTTCCGTTTTATACAACTCCTTGGAGTGAATGTCTATTTACTAGAATGTTGCCCAATCCATGAATCTTTGAGTAAAGCCAAGTAGATCTTCAAATGTACTCAGCTGAATTTTTATTCTTAAACAACATGTACACTTCAGTAACTCCCTGAGATGGCCAAAGATACTGCCCTACAGCCATCTTCAGCTATATACAAAAGAGAGATGTTGGGGTAAGGAGAGGCTAGCTATAGGATGGTACCAGGGGAGGCACAGTAAACAAGGATAAGGTTTATTATGCAGATTTAATTCCATGCTTCTCCATTGATGAGAGTTTCTTGTGATTTAGATTTAGAGTCTTCTTCTCTTCCTGAACAGAGAGGGAGACACTCTTACAAATGGAGATTTCCTTTATAAATGTAAATTTCTCTTACAAAAGGGTACCTTCCATTCTATTTTCTAAGCTTCCCCTGGGTCTGCAGTTTCTCAAAATAATCAGCTCAAAATAATCCTTATGCCAAAAAGACATATTTTGGGAGGTGTATTCTGCTACCCTTCAAAAGCATTCTTGTTCTTTAGTTCAAAGGAGTAATAGGACCACCCAGAGACATCTGGTACATCCTGGGGTGGGGGTGGGGATAAGTGATGGGAGGGGAGGGTCACGGGAAGAGAGGCATGGAATCCAATTTGGATAAATTTGTTTTTTCTAGGGTAATGCATCAGATCATTAAGTGAAAAGGTATTTTAAGTGACACCTATGGTATTTTCAGTGGGATCAAACAATATAATAAAAATTAAACTGCAGCACAGTGACTTTCTAAAATGGGACTTCAAAAGAGTAAACATAATAGAAGCAGAATTAAAACAAATGAGGCTCATTTGCTTTCTTTCCTGAACACAATTGGAGTAATTAAGTACAAAGGTAGTATGATAAGCAATTACACAAAAAAACAGGCAGAGGCACTTATGGACCATTCATTGTCTCCCTGGAATTCTCTTTTGGACTCCCACTGATGCAGGCAGGCCAATTCTAAGAACCCAGAGATGGTCCCCAGGACTAGCCTAGAGGGTCCTTGGCTTCAGAAAGGAGGGAAATGAGACACAAGCCAGCAGGAGGTGAAAGGAGAGTTTATTGAAGATACATATAGGAAGAGAGAGTGTCTGGGAGAGTGTCTGGGAGACTAGGAAAGGAAAAGAGCATGAGTCTCCTCTTTGCTTGGGCTCTGGGGTTTTTATTGGTGATCGTGGTCTGGCGCACATGTCCTCTGAAGCATCCAGGTACTAACTGGTCAGAACAAAGACAGGGTCCAGGGGTCCTTCATAAGTCACTCATTCCCTGAAGTCAGGGGTCTTGGCATCAAGGTGTTTGGAGTCAGTGGTCTTGGAGGATATTTATGACCACCCCACCCCATCACTCTTTAGATAACTATCTATTGTGCTGGGAGATAATCATTATCTTTTGTCCCTTACCAGGACAATCTATGCTATTTGCTTGACAAGGCTTGTGTAGAGCAGTGGGTGCAGGTCCCAACAGGAATAGAAGCCAGAGTAAATGGGGCAAACAGCTGTTTTTATGGGGTCCCTTTGGTTTCCCTGTCTCACCACGACACTGTACTGTTCTGATCCCAAGAGTCTCTCCACCTCTAACCATTCTTCTGAATTCTTTCTGACTTCTCTCTTCCCGCCTGGACATATCTGGGTTTTCCCTGAGCTAAAGCATCAGTTCTTTTTCTCCTGTGACAGAGGTGACATAGTATTTTGAAACATCATGTCTTGTAGAGCCCAAAGCCTGGTGTTATTACTGGCCAGCCAGCAGGCCTGGCCAAATTAGTTAATCTCTCTGAATCTCACTTGTCTCATCTTTAAAAAGAAGTCACACAATATCTGTCTTGTAAGGTTTTAATAATGATTAAACAGAGAGATGGCATCTAATTCCTGCCACCATGTGCTTCTTCACAAAATCGATCCATACGTAGCAGTCTTTTCTTACTTCATCTCAAACTCAGCTAACTTCAAATAGCCTTTTCTGTCCACAACTTCTTAGCACAGCACAGTACTGTATTTTGATTTTTGTTGTGATAGAATGCACATAGCTTAAAACTTACCATCCTCACTGTTTTTAAGTGTACAGTTCAGTAGTATTAACTGTACTCACATTGTTAAGCAATGTCCAGAACTCTTTTCATCTTGCAAAACTGAAACTATACTCATTAGATAACTCCTCATTTTGCCCTCCCCCCACCGCCCCTGGCAACCACCATTTTATATCCTGTCTCTATGAATTTGACTACTCTCAGTACCTCATATAAGTTAAATCATAGAGTATTTGTCTTTTTGTCACTGGCTTCTTTCACTTAACATAATGTCCTCAAGGTTCATCCATGTGTGGCATGTGTCAGAAGTTCGCTCCTTTTTAGGGATGAATAATATTTCATTTTATGTATCTACCCCATTTGTTTATCCATGTATATCCACTGATGAACATCTGAGCTGCTTCTACCTCCTGGCTGGTGGGAAGGACGCTGCTATGAAAATGGGTGTACAAAAATCTCTTTGAGACCATTTTCAATTTGCGGGGGGGGGGGCATATGCCCAAACGTGGTCGTGCTGGATCATATGGAATTCTATTTTTAATTTTTTGAGGAACTGCCCTGCTGTTTTCCATAGTGGCTGCACCATTTTACTAATGTTTCAACAGCCTTGCCAACACTTGTTAGTTTCTGGTTTCTGATATTAAATAGCCATCCTAATTGGCATGAGGTGATATATCATAGTGGCTTTGATTTGCATTTCCCTCATGATTAATGATACTAGCAGCATTTCTTAGGGTTGTTGACCATTATCATATTTTTATCTTTATTAAGTTTTACACCATCACTTCAAATAAAGTGTACTTAAAAATACTATCACTTTTATTCTTCAAACTTCCTCTCCCAAATTTCCTATTCTTTGTAAATTTCTCATTTATCCAGACTAGAAACATCATCTTAATCATTTACTATCCTGAATGACTCTTCGAGGCCTCAAGTTCTTTTCTTTTAATGATTCTTACTCTCACACAATTCCCTCCACTTCTGCCATGACTTCCCTGATCAGGAACCTACCACACTTAGGCAGTAAAACGTCTTCCTGCCCATCCTGGCTTCTTCTTCTCCACCAGCTCCTATCCACTTGAGCACTGTTGAGAAATTAATTCACTTTTAAAACATCACATTTGCTTTATAATTACTTTGATCAAGATTTAGTAGGAACTGTCTACTGCCCACTCCAGAGGTTCTTGGAATTTGTCTTCCATGGAATGTTTTTCCTTCATTTGGCAGAAATACTCTGTTGATAAAATTTAATAATGGCAGTGATTTCCCAAATCACAAAACAATTAAGTTGATGACTAAGATTTTCTTTTTCAATTTTAGACTTTTCTCCTATTTTTACTTCTTTAGTTTTCCATACTTGCCACTGTTTGATTGGCAGATGACAGAATAATGAAAAAATAATTCATAATTACAATTACTAGAAAAGCTCTGAAATCATGAACCATATCTATTTGGGCAACTCAAGCTTTTCCTCATTGTCATTGTAGCTACTTGTTTTGTTGTTGTTGCTATTGTTGTTTTAAAGATCTTCTTTATTTATTTGAGAGAGAGATCATGAGCTGGGAGCAGGGGATGGTGGTGGTAGTTGGAAGGGAGGACAGAGGGAGAGGGAGAAGCAGAGTCCTTCCTAAGCAGGGAGCCAGATGCTGGGCTCGATCCTAGGACCCTAAGACCTGAGCCCAAGGCAGACACTTATTCGACTGAGCCACCCAGGTGTCCATAGCTCCTTGTTTTAGTCATTATATAATGTGGTTTCCAACTCATCAATAAATGATGTTGGGAAAATTTGACAGCCATATGCAAAAGAATGAAAATGGGCAACTATCTTACACCATGCACAAAATTAACTCAAAATGGATTAAAAACTTGAACATAAGACCTGAAACCCTAAAACTCTTAAAAGAAAACATAGGTTGTATGCTCCTTGGCATCAGTCTTGGTAATGATTTTTTTGGATTTGATACCAAAAGCAAAGGCAACACGAACAAAAATAAGTGGTACTATATCAAACTGTAAATCTTTTATGGGGTGTCTGAGTGGCTCAGTCCATTAAGCATCAGAATCTTGTTTTTGGCTCAGGTCATAATCTCAGGGTCATGAGATTGAGCCCCAAGTCTGGTCTATCCTCAGTGCAAAGTCTGCTTGAGATTCTCTCCCTCTGCCCCTCCCTTCTGCTTGCATGCAAATCATATATCTGCTAAGAGGTTAATATCCAAAATATATTAAAAAAAACCTCATACAGCTTGATAGCAAGCAAACATACAATACAATAAAAAATGGGCAAAGGATCTGAATAGACATTTTTCTAAAGAAGACATACAGATGGCCAATAGGTATGGGAAAAGATGCTCGACATCTAATCATCAGGGAAATGCAAATCAAAACCACAATGAGATATCACTTCACACCCATAAGAATTGTCATTATCAAAAAGACTAGAAATAACAACTGTTGGCAGGGATGTGGAGGAAAGGTAACCCTTCTGCATTGTTGGTGAGAGTATAAATTGGTACAGCCACTATGGAAAACAATATGGAGGTTCCTCCAAAATTAAAAATAGAACTACTATATGATCCAGCAATTCCACCTCTGGATATTTATCAGAAGAAAATGAATACACTAACTCGAAAAGATATATGCACCCCCATGTTCATTGCAACATTATTTACAATAGCCATGATATGAAAAAAACCCAAGTGTCCATTGATGGATACATGGATAAAGACAATGTGATCTATCTATCTGTACGTATGTATCTATGTACCTATCTACCTACCTATCTATAATGGAAAATTATTCAGCCATAAAAAAAAAAAAGAATTAAATCTCGCCATTTGTGACAATATGAATATACCTTGAGGGCATTGGGCTAAGTGAAATAAGTCAGACAGAGAAAGACAAATTCCCCCCATATGATTTCACTTACATATAGAATCTAAAAACAAGCAAACAAACAAAATAAGGTCATAGATACAAAGAACAGATTGGTGGTTGGCAGAGGCGAGGGATGGAGGTGGGTGATATGAGAGAAGGAAGTCAAAAGGTACAAACTTCCAGTCATAAAATAAATAAATAATTCTTGGGATGTAATGTTCAGCAAGGCAACATAGTTTAATAATACTGCATTGAATATTTGAACATTGCTAAAAGAGAGTATCCTAAAAGCTCTCATTACAAGGGGAAAAATCTGTTACTATGTACGGTAATGGATGTTAACTACATTTATTTCGGTGATCATTTTGCAACATATACAAATGTCAAATCATTATGTTGCACACCTGAAACTAATGCAATGTTATATGTCGATTATACCTTAATAAAAATAAAATAAAAGGCATTAGGTATAAAAAAGAAAAAGAAATTGCTAAATATCTCCCAGGATCTTTGTAAACTCTCTTCCCTTTAGCAACAGAACCACTTGAATTTTAGCAGCTACAAGTCTGCCCACATAAATACCGCATTTGCTAGCTACCCTTGCAACTAGGTGTGGCCATATGATGCAGTTCTGGTCAATAGGTGGAAATGATGTTAACAACTTCCAGATTATATCTTTAAAAAGAAATTTTTCCTGTCCTTTGCTTTCTCCTGTTTCTTGCTGACAGAAATGTCACAACATGTGTAGCAGCCAACTTTGACCCAGAACCACCTTTTATTTGAAGTCTTTCAATGACTTTGTGGTGAAAAATATCCTACAAACTCTGGACAAATCCCCCTTTGGACTATTAAATGAGAGACAAAAGTCTATTGTATTTAAGTTATTGTAACTTTGGGTTTCCTTGATACAGAAACAACCTAGACACACACACACACACCCCCAAAAAAAGTCACAGGCATTATGTTTAGGGTTAGAAATTGTATATGATTTCCTAAATGATGTGCAAAGAATTAGAGAAGCTGTTGCAATGGCTGGCAAGCCTGGGAGAAGTCTGTTTTGATTTAGTGAGTTTGTATCTCAAATAAGATAAAGCAGTTTAGGCTACTGGGTCCCATCCCCCATTTATCTGCTGATCTTGAGGTAAATTAGACAGCTGCTGACACCCCCCCGCCCGATGTCACAGCCTGGACAGAGGTGGCCAGTCTTGAGGCAGCTCTGCATGACGGTACAGGTGTGAAGACAGGCACCAGTGCTCATTATGAAAGGAGCAGCACTGGACACTGTTTGGGATGTCCACACAGTCACATTGCTTGCATGAATACCTCCGCCAATCTATTGTTTTAACATCCTCCCTGAATAAAGATCTTTACAAGAGGACCCAGGGCATTCACATTGTCCAGATAGCGCCATAAACACATCATCTACCTTCAACCATATCTATGTAGGAAAAGAAAAAAAAGGACTATCCATTTTATGAGATTTTCCTACCCTGTAACAGCAATGAGAGAAAGGGGGGTAAAGTAGTGATAGCCCTCTCTTTTTTCTTTCTTTCTTTCTTTCTTTCTTTCTTTCTTTCTTTCTTTCTTTCTTTCTTTCTATCTTTCTTTCTTCTTTCTTTCTTTCTTTCTTTCCTTCTTTCTTTCTTTCTTTCTTTCTTTCTTCCTTCTTTCTTTCTTTCTCTCTCTCTTCCTTTCTTCCTTTTCTTTCTTTCTTTCTTTTGTTCTTTCTGTGAATGGTGTAAAGAATGAATAATTCAGGTAAAATATCTGAGCCCAGAAATAATCTCTTACATACATAGTCAAGAAATATTTGACAAAGGAGCTGAGAATACTCAATAGGGAAAAGATAGTCTCTTCAATAAACGATGTTGGAAAAACTGGATAATCGCATGCAGAAGAATGAAGTTGGACCTCCATCTTATACCACTCACAACAATTAACTCAAAATTTATTTGAGGTCTTAAACATAATACCTGAAACCATAAAACTCCTACAGGAAAATAGAGAGGAAAAAAGGTCCTTGATATTGGCCTTGGCAATGATTTTTTTGGATATGTCACCAAAAGCACAGGCAACAAAAGCAAAGCTAACAAGCTTCTGTGCAGGAAAGAAACAACAAACAAAATGAAAAGGCAATCTACTGAATGGAAGAAAATATTTACAAATCATATATCTGATAAGGAATTAATATCCAAAATATATAAGGAGCTCATACAACCTAATAGTAAAAAAATCCAATTAAAAATGCACAGAGGAACTGAATAGACATTTTTCCAAAGAAGACACACAAATAGCCAACAAGTACATGAAAAAGTACTCAACATCAATAGTCATCAGGAAAATGTAAAATAAAATCATAATGAGATATCACCTCACAGCTGTTAGAATGGCTATCATCAAAAGGCAGGGGATATCAAGTGTTGGCAAGGATGTGGAGAAAAAAAGAACCCTTTGGAGGGAATGTCAATTGGTACAGACATTGTGGGAAAAAATACGGTATTCCTCAAAAAATCAAAAATAGAACTTCATATTATCCAGTAATCCCATTTCCAGTTATAGATCCAAAGGAAATGAAACAGGGTATCAAAGAGATATCTGCACTCCCACGCTTATTATTCACAATAGCCAAGATAGGGAAACAATCTAACAATGTACATGGCTGTCTTAGATGAATGGATGAAGAAGATGTGATGTTTATAATGATGAGAAAGAGAGAAATCCTGCCATTTGCAACAACATAAATGGACCTCGAGGCATTGGGCTAAGGGAATTATAAGTCAGACAGACAAAGACAAATACTGTATGATCTCACTTTTATGTGGAATCAAAAAGCCAAACTGACAGGAACAGATATAGAATGGTGGTTGCCAAGGGCTGGGGAGTGATGTCATGTTGGTCAAAGAGTACAAACTTCCAGTTATAAGTTGAGTAAGTTCTGGAAACCTAATGTATAACATGGTGATTATGCTAACAAGACTGTATTATGTACTTAAAATTTGGTAAAAGAATAGATGTTAAATATTCTCACCACCGAAGAAATGGTAATTATGTATATTATTACCCTACCGTGGTAGTAATTTTACAACATATAAGTGTATCAAATCAATACACTGTACACCTTAAACTTACACAATGTTATACATCAATTATATCTCAATAAAACTGGAAAAACCCTGTATTTTTTTTAAAGAGTTTACTTATTTATTTGAGAGAAAGAGAGTACGTGAGCACAAGTGGGGGAGGGACAAAGGGAGAGGGAGAAGCAGACTCCCCTGCTGAGTGGGGATCCCAACACTGGGGCTCCATCCCAGGACCCAGGATCATGACCTGAGCTGAAAGCAGTTGCTTAGCGTTACTGAGCCACCCAGGTGCCCCAAAACCTGTATGTTTCTATATTTCACCCAACAAGATGCAGCTGTCCTGAAAAGTAAAGATATTCCCAACTCACCCCCAGAACAAGGAGATGCATGGTCCCAACTGAATCGTATCCACCACCAGCTACATTCAATGTCTCTCAAATTCTGCCAGTCTCTGTTACCTAAAGTTAAAATCATAAAGTTAACTTTGAACGACTTGGATACTAAACAAAAATGAGAAGAGAATGATTCGCTTATATAAATACATATCTTGTAAGAGAAATCTGCAAAGTTACCAGAGTCCTCCTCTATAATTGGTCACAATACCCTCCGTAATTGCTATCTATGGCTTTCTTCTTCTACTGACCATTCCACATTTCCACTTCCTTCAGCCAGAACTTCAGCCGGGTCATGAGCACTTTTAGAGTGTGGTCATGGTTTGTTCATCTGGCTTCAGTGGAGCTGAAGGACTCTGAAGCTAAAAAAATCAAATAGCTTAAAAAAAATTTAAAAATTTAAAAATAAAAAAAATCTAAAAAAAAAAAAAGAAAGAAAGAAATCAAATAGCTGTGTAGGCCAGTCTTGGACAGGTTATACACGCAGACGTTGATGTTGGCCAGGGAAAAACAGCATTGAGGAGCAGCAAGCACTGAACCCACCAAAGTGAGATGAATTACCAGCAGGGTACCGAGGGCTACATAGGAGGGCCACACTCTACCGTGAGGGAAACAGTGATGTACAATTTAACTGCAGCCAAAATACACACCAGACACTTTTTCTTGCCTCCTGCCCCCCCATTATCAGGATGGACATGTAGGAAACATAACAGCTGCTCAGAATTTTAGGGATGTACCAGAAAGAACAAATGTGTCCTCTACTGTGGGCTGTGTCACCTCCCCATGGAGGCCATTTCTCCATGAGATGAGCTAAGTGATTCACGGATATGAATCACCCATGACATCTGTCACATTCAGTCTCTAAAGCTGATGTGGATTGGAGTGAGGCGTGCCCTGCCCTGATTAGGTCCCTGTGTGACGGGGTGGGTGTGGAGGAGGGGAGTCCTGTCCATATACACTACTTTTTCATTTTAAGTAGTTGGAAATGAAAAAACTAAAACATGCCAAGTAAAGCTGAACGCTCAGATTTAGCTTTCCTTTCCATCTCTCTAGGAATGAGATATTAATAAAATCTGACTCCCGAGCCGTCCTCCGGACTTTTACTGAGGCTGAAGGCATTGCTCCGAGTGGATATGGGGCAGGGTCCGAGCAATTTAAAGCCAGAATAAAACATACTTCGTTCACTTTGCCTAGGACATGAATTTCTGTTCCCCGGGCATTGGAATTCAGGTCATATAGAATCCCATAGAAACGGCTGGAATCATCTGAGACCACAGGAGACGTCACATCAAAGCCATAAGGGGCTGTGTCAGGTACTTACATAAAAGTCACATTCACACCAAACTGAGGAGAGACGGTGTTGACTGCTGATCAGGGTTTCATTGTCAACTCAGCCACAGGTCAGCCTGGAAACCTTAGGCTAAGCCTTTGCCTCCCCTGAGTTTCTATATCATCTTTTATAAAAATAGAGCTAATGCAGCCCAATTATGAAGGCTGTTGTGTTAATTAAATGAATGGACATAGTGAAATCCTATGACACCAGACTCCGAATGTATTAGCTTCTTTCCCTTCTTTCCATCTTCCTTAAGAGTGGGAGCAAAGCCTATTCTTTTTTTTAAATTGTTTTATTTAAATGCAATTTAGTTAACACATAGTGTATTATTAGTTTCAGAGGTAGAGGTCAGTGATTCATCAGTTGCATAGAACACCCAGTGCTCATTCCATCATGTGCCCTCTTTAAAGCCCATCACCCAGTTACCCTTTCCCCCACCTACCTCGCCTCCAGCCACCCTTTGTTTCCTGCAGTTAAGAGTGCAAAACCTATTTCTTTGCCACAAAACCACAAATTACAAAATCTTCCCAAAATTATAAACCATGTCATTGTATCATCCTACTCAAAAACATCTATGCTGTTGCTACTAGGCCCAGGTTGGGTTCAAGTGTCAGCTCCACACTTACTGGTTGTGTGACTTTTGGCAAAATCAATGTACACAACCTCAGTTTCCTCCTCCGTAGAATGGGATAATAATGGCCCCTACTTCAGATGGTCATCAAAGAGAAGTTTCAATGAAAGAATACATATAAGTGCTCAGAAGCTATCAGCTAGAAGGTCTGCCTTTTAATGACCTTCAGTTTCCTCTGGATTCTACCCATTAGCATGAATGTAAACGAGAGAGAGAGACCAAAGCAGTTTTGGAGACCTTGTTCTTGTCTTGATAACAGAAGAGCTGGTCTAAGTCCTTAATCCCATCCTAAATACCCTTGGTGTCTTTGATTCCCACCACCTGCTCTGACTTCCCCTGGAGGGTTTTCACAGTCTGTGCTCCCCACCATCCCAGAGAGTACAACTATCCCCGTCACGTGACGGTGAACAGGTAGGTGTGGGGGAGGAGCTCCCTGAGAGATGTTCATTACACACACACACACACTCAGAAGCCCAGGGCAGAGGGCCCAGAAGCCCTTTAAAGATAAAAATGTTTGTTTTCCCAGTTTGGCCCCTCCAATTCTAATGAAAGCTTCCGAGCGCTACAGGGATGGTAGGAACCAGCTGCGGGCCAAGTGGGTAGGAGGTCTTAGTGCCAGGGCAATGGCTGTCACCTCCCACAGCTCTGGCATTCTACAGGAGTATAATTTGAAGGATGGCCGGTCTTCCTGGTTTTTTGGGGGGAGGGCATGTCTAGTTATGTTTTGTTTAGTTTTTAAAAATCAAGTGGTCCTTATGTATGTGTCTCTGTTTGTCTGTGTGTATTTGCATGGGGAGGTGGAGAAAAATGGGATCAGAATCACTTTGAAGACTTGGTCAGAATGAATAGCTAAACTTTCCCCTACCAGGTCCTAAAATGCCAAGGTTCTGATTCACTCATTGTTGTGAGGTCTGGACATAGGTGTTTTGATGAAGAATCCAGGGAATTCTGACATGCACATCCTCCAGCTGAGAGGATCAATAATCAAGTGTCGGCAAGGCCATCTTTATTTACTCCCAAAGTTTATTTAGAAGTAGAAAGTTAAAGCAAATGGTGAGCTCTGTGAATTGTGTAAGACTGATGAATCATGGACCTGTACCTCTGAAACAAATAATACATTATATGTTTTTAAAAAAAGAAGATAGTAGGAAGGAAAAATGAAGGGGGGGAAATCGGACGGGGAGATGAACCATGAGAGACTATGGACTCTGAGAAACAAACTGAGGGTTCTAGAGGGGAGGGGGGTGGGGGGATGGGTTAGCCTGGTGATGGGTATTAAAGAGGGCACGTTCTGCATGGAGCACTGGGTGTTATGCACAAACAATGAATCATGGAACACTACATCAAAAACTAATGATGTAATGTATGATGACTAACATAACATAATAAAATAAAATTAAAAAAATAAAATAAGAAAGTTAAAGCAATCCAGAACCCTTCCATGCAGGGCAAGGGCATTCAATTCACAAGGGGTGCCATGTTTCCTGTTCACTTTTTTTTAAGGATTTTATCAATTTATTTGAGAGAGAGAGTGCAAGCACAAGCGGGGGTGGGGGAGGAGCGTCAGAGGTAGAGGGAGAAGCAGACTCCCCATGAAACAGAGAGCCTGACATGAGGCTCGATCCCAGGACCCTGAGATCATGACCTGAGCTGAAGACAGATACTTAACCGACTGAGCCACCCAGGCACCCCTCCTGTTCACATTTTTCTACCAAAGCCTACTCGACCCCTTTCCTTCCCTTTCCCTATTCTGCTTTTCCCTGTTCCTATATCTGTTATCCATTTCCTTTCGCCATTTTGCTCCTTCCTATTAGCCCCTGGGGACACTTGAGGGCCTGTCAGCATAGCATTGGGGAAGTGGCTTATTTTAAGTCCTCCCACCGTGTGCCCCTCCAGAACCTCAGGTAACACCTTCATTGTGATGCTGTGTACCTGCCCGTGTTTCCCACAGTGGGGCAGCGAGGGGGCTCATCTGAGCTTGCCTTCTCCTCTTTGGTGACACACTGTCCTGTTGGAGCTGTTCCCTACCACCTTCCCTCACCCACTGCTCATCTCCTTTCTGGGGGCTCCTGCTTCCCCAGGCATCACTGTGAAGAACAGCGGTTCTCAAACTTCCTCCAGGTCCCCTAGAGGCCTTGCAAGAGCAGACTGCGGGGCCCCTTCCTCCTGACTTTCTGATTTGTAAGACTGGGTGGGGGCCCGAGAATTTGCTTTTCGAATAATTTCCCAGTTGCTGTGGGTTCAGGGACCACACTTTTAGAACCGCTGGTGAACAGAAGAGAACATAGGGAGCAAACTCACTTGACTTCCATTATGAAGTTAGTCACTGAAGGCTCAGTCACCCAGGCAACTTATTTGTTTTCTTAGAGGCTCAGTATCCTCAACTGTAAAAATATGACGATAATCTCACAGAACTATTTTATGGAGTAAACAAGATATTGTCTTTCTGGCTTTCTATGTGAGAAGCAAAATTTATTAAATGGGATCTGAAGCACTGAGGTCCGTTTTACTAGCCACGTAGGGGGCACTGGCCACCAACACCAATGCCATATGGTGTGATTAGGGATGTGAGTAACCATTTCAATGCACAAAGTCTCAGGATTCGCTCACCTTCCCCTGACACTCCCTCTCCCTGCCAATGTGTAGTCCAAACAGAGAAGGAAATGAAAGTCGCTTTCATCTTCCTGGTCCTCATTCCCCTCCCTCCCTCACTCCTGCCGCTCAATCTGGAATCCTGAAGCTAGTGCAAAGGGCACATTATGTCCTTAGAAGGAATGTACAGGGCTTGCATTCCTGTGCTCAGAAGAGAGTATGGTCTAATGGGTAGGAAGTGGGAGCGGTAGGGTGGTGGGTTCTATTTAAAGCCTCCCACTGACTCACTGAGGCATCCAAGGGAAATGGTTTCACTTCTGGGCCTTTGGGTTTCCTCTTGTTAGAGGGAGGAACAATATCCCCTTCTTAGCAGGGTGCTTCTGAGGGCTGAGAAGTTGGTATTTGAGAAGCCCTTGGAGCTGGGGAGTTACATAGTCATACCAAATGTGGAATCTAGAGAAGCACATAATTCCTCCCTCTTCTCAGAAGCGTGACAGAATGCTTATGTCCAGCCAGACAGGCAGTTCAAGACTCCATCCTGAGCCACCTGAAGCTCTGCAGTTTGGAAATATTCAAGATAATGAGAATTTTGTAAGCACTCCTGCTGAGTCAGCATGCCCCCCTTCCCTGAGGTTTGGGGCAAACAAAAGCAGGGAGCAGGAGGGAGCCCTGGCCCAGGACTCTGAATGGAAGATGTCTGGGCCCGGCTCTGTCTGTCACACCTTTGGAACCTTGGGCCAGAGCCTGCACCACTCCAAGTCTCAACCTCTGGTGATCTCTGACACCCCTTCCAGCTCTTTGACATCCCTGAGGTTCTAGAACCCTGATCCATGAGGTCTCGTCCAGTGTGACCAAGAAGTCAAGGAAGTCAGTGGAGAATAGCTCTTGGTCTCCACTAAGAAACCACACAAGTCCTGTCCTCAGGCTTTGCCTTCCCCCAGCTTTGCCTTCAAAGGGCTCAGAGAATGACCACACAAGCGCACAGTTAATGCTTCCAAGGGTTTGGAAAGGCCTTCAAAGAACAGAGGGAAGGAAAAGGAAACTATGAGTCAAAAGCCACAAGAAAGGCAAAAGGTAGGGAAAAGTCTATCGACTCCTGCCAGGTACCAAGCTGGCTGCTTTATATACATGCATTCATTATCTTTTCATCCATCTTATGAGGTAGATTTTTTTTTTTTTGCCCAATTTAAAATTAATCGAAAGTGAGGCCTAATAAATTTCCTAATGTTCCCAGAGCTAGTATGCGGTGCTTAACACACTGTGTGTTGGACTCTACAGTGCTCCCTCCCAAAAGACGTGACACTTGATCTGGCCTTAAACAATCACTAAGATCTCCCCCAACAGCGAACAACCACAGTTACCCAGGTAGAGAGAGCTAAAGGAACGAAGTCACGGATATCAAATGGGGTCAGAGGCCACCACTTAAGGACAGACTCAGGCAGAGGCGGGAGAGGAGGTGGGAAGTGGGGGGCAACCTCGTGTGTCCTGTATGCAGCTCCAGGCAGTGACGAGCCGTGGAAATGGAGAACAACGTGATCCGATTTTGCCCTTGACATTTGCTGCTTTGATAGCATTGTGAAGGATGATGGGTTGGAAAAGTAAGATTCCCAGGCACTGATGAAATGTTACGGGGGAGGGACCGATAAAGAGATGATGACAGGAACCCAGCAGAGAGACGTGGAAGGCTGGAGCCAAGCCCTTGCCCCTCCCATCTGCGACATTTCAGTAACTAATGGAGATGCCCACGGGGTATATACTCGGAATTCTGAGAGTTGTCAGGAGACCTGCCTGAGCCCCTGACCATGATCCTTGGGACCACATAGTAGGTATGCATTTAACAGATCAGGCCCTGAAGGTTTGCAAATTCATAAGAGGATGTTGCAGAAACAGACCTGGTCCTCAAAGCTTCAAGGCCAATGGGGATCCTGATCTCCTTTGGGAAGGACCTGGATTCAAATTTCTCTGGACTCTGCCAAATACACATCCTCTAAATCAAAGGAAGAACCATCCCTGCCCAAACTGGCCTTTGACGCTGGACTGTCAAGAAAAACAGCAGGGTTCTCACACACCAACCGCTCTTGCCTGACCCAGGAAGAGGACCAGGCACCCCAGGTACTGGTCCTTTTAGACTGGATGGTCTGAGGCGTGGGGCTCAAGAGAACTGGGGCCACAGCAGCCCTCCGAGAAGACTGGGCTTGAGTCCAGCCCACCGAAGGGAGCTGCCAGGGTGACAGGGAAACACAGGGTGACAGAGTGTGACGACAAAGAAGTGACTTCACCGAGCCATCCCATCAGAGATAAACACGGGCCCTGCCGAGGCCTCGAGAGGCCCAGACAGAGGCCAAGAGGATGTGGAAAAAGTGAGATGTGTGCACCCGCTTGTGAGGAGCCGCCTTGACTGTAAAAGGGGTCACAACATGGAAATGATGACATTTCCTGTTCATTTGGGAAAATCGAGGCCTGGTTTCATCTTTACGTCCACCAAAAATCCACTTGTCTCCTTCAGCTCTCACCCCTTCTGTCTTTTCCTTCACCAACTCAGAAGGTGACAGGGACCACGCACCGCGTGCTAAGGGCTGGACGCACCAGCCTGGCGCCACGTGCATTCTCCCTAGTGACCAAGACAAGGAGACTGCGAGATGATGGGGCTGGGTTTGCACACTGCCCTGTACGGTCCCTCCCGGTTAAAACAATCTCTCATTTGTGTCTTTCTCTCAGCCCCCCACTCCTCTGTCCACTTATTTTCATCTTTTTCCCCCTTTCTCTGTTTTTTTCTGGCTTATAAAATCTAGCTCGTGTGAGTAATGTTCATATGGTTATGAATACAGTCGGTTCTTTGTCATCTGTGATAATGAGAGGCGGGTCATGTGGATAACCCCAAACTGCAAACACTATTCATATACATGACTGAGGAATATTCCAGTCTGACTAACAGTCTAATATTTGGTTTGGGCTGCACTCTCTGAGTATCCATTAGCTCGTTAGCAGGAAGGGCAGAGAGGTTAACCGGGCAAGCCTCGGGAAGGACGAAAGGACAGGAGCCAGGGCGAGAGTATGAACACCGGCCAGGTCTCCTCCACTGAGCAATGGCCTCAGTGTGCACTAGATTTTGTTGGTTTGTGTGATGAACGCTGCAGTTGTCTGCGTGGATAGCATGGCTGGGAACAGAGTGCAGGCTGTCATAAGAGGAGGTGATCATTTGCCAGAGGTTTGGAGAGACTGAGCTGCCAGACCGAGTAGGGTCAGTATCTTAGTTCCAGCGTGGCTCAGCCTGCAGGGACAGGGCAAGGACTCCTCACCAGGTTCTGCTGTCAGTTTGATTCCCCGTGGGTGTCGCTGCACTAAGGAAACCTTCTTGGATGTGTACAACACAAGACTGGATCCTATAGGAAATGTAAATTAGCTATATTCTAACACCCAGAGATGAGCACCATTAACGTTTTGGTTTATTATTTTTATTCTCTTTTCTAAGGTGACAGATGACAGATGATGGTTAGATAGATGGGTGGATAGATAGGTAGATAGATAGATAGATGATAGATGATAGATAGATAGATGATAGATAGATAGATAGATAGATAGATAGATAGATAGATAGATAGATAGATGATAGATAGATAGATAGATGATAGATAGATAGGCAAGTAGCAAAATAGATGCTACATAGACAGATATAAAAGGTAGATAGATGTTCCATGTATAGCTTTATATGTTACATTTTACTTATATAATCTTGTAAGGATTTTTATGTCATTTGGTTTTTCTAATGTCTATAACATTTAATTTTATGCATGCATAGTCATTTATTAAATTTCTATATTATTGAGATATTGTTTCCAATTCTTTGCTTATTGTATACAATAATGCAATGAAAATCCTCCTGCACAGATATTTCTTTGGATCGTTGAGTTGTTCCTTAGCAGAGATTCCTTTTAAAATGAATTTCAGAGGGTGCCTGGGTGGCTCAGTTGGTTAAGCGACTGCCTTCAGCTCAGGTCATGATCCTGGAGTCCCAGGATCGAGTCCCGCATCGGGCTCCCTGCTCGGCAGGGAGCCTGCTTCTCCCTCTGACCCTCCCCCCTCTCATGTGCTCTCTGTCTCTCTCATTCTCTCTCTGTCAAATAAATAAATAAAATCTTTAAAAAAAAATAAAATGAATTTCAGGGTAAAGGGGTACAAAGATTTTTAAGGTTCTTGAATCAATTATCAAAAAGTTTTCTAGCTCTTTTTCATGGCTCTTCAGAGGCAGTGGGCTGCTTCGGGATGAGGCTGAACATCTACCTCCCAGCCACTGGCTGCCAGAAACTCACTGAAGTGGATGATGTTTGCAAACTTCTTACCTTTTGTGAGAAGCGTGTCGCCACAGAAGTTGCTGCTGACGCTCTGGGTGAAGAATGGGAGGGTTCTGTGGTGTGAATCCTGGTGGGAAGGACAAACAAGGTTTCCCCATGAAGCAGGTGACTCCACCCGTGGCCGTGTCCACCTGCTACTGAGTGAGGGGCGTTCCTGTCGCAGACCAAGGAGGACTGGAGAAAGAAAGCACACATCGGTGGATGCCAATCTGGGGGTTCTCAACTTGGTCGTTGTAAGAAAAGGGGGAGAAGGATATTCCTGGCCTCACTGATTCTACTTACCTCGTCATCTGGGGCCCAAAAGAGCTGGCAGAATCCACAGACCTTTCAGTCTCTCTAAGAAGATGCTGCCCACCAGTATGTTGTGAGCAAGCCCCTAAACAAGGAAGGTAAGAAACCTGGGCCCAAAGCAGCCTGGATTCAGCGTCTTGTTACTTCGCGCACCCTGCCACACAAACGTGGGCGTATTGCTCTGAAGAAACAGCGTACAGAGAAAAATAAGGAAGAAGCTGTAGAATACGCTAAACTTTTGATCAAGAAAATGAGGGGCAAAGAAAAATGCCAGGAACAGATTGCCAAGAGATGGAGTCCTCTCTGTCCTCTCCAACGGTTTCACCTCTGAGTCTGAGTCCAGCCAAAAAGGAGATGTTCAAGGGGCGCCTGGGTGGCTCAGTCAGTTAAGCGGCTGCCTTTGGCTCAGGTCATGATCCCAGGGTCCTGGGATTGAGTCCCACATCGGGCTCCCTGCTCCGCGGGAAGCCTGCTTCTCCCTCTGCCACTCGCCCTGCTTGTGTTCCCTCTCTCGCTGTGTCTCTCTCTGTCAAATAAATAAAATCTTAAAAAAAAAAAAAAAAAGATGTTCAAGAGTAACAAATAAATAAGATCAGCCAGCAGAAAAGAGAGAAAAGTTTTCTAGGTAAGTGGCAACAATTTATATTTTTATTAGCGGTGTAAGTAGCAAACACTTGCCACCATTAAAAGTTATGTTTCATAATGATTAGAACTTTACAAAGGTAAAAATGTGATAATTTGATGTTTTAATTAGGATTTCTTTGCATTTATTTTGCCAACATTTTTCCTATACTTATAGAACTCTCAATTTATAATGCTGCCCATTTTTCTATTGGAGATTCTTATTTATATAAGCTATTCTTTTTTTATAACTTATTCTCATGAACTTTTTCTGTGCTGATTTTTTTTTCTTCATTTGTTTTTGGTCTTTTAATTTTGTTGATGATTCTAATATTGAATATTTTTAGTTTAATTGTCCTCAAATCTTTGCTTTTACTTTGTAATTTCCTCCATGCTTTTATATTTCCTTCTCCACTTTAAAGACTAGAGAATATGTATTCATATTTCCTGCTTGCTTTTTTTATTTTTTGTATTAAACTTTATAATTCATGTTGTGCTTATTTTGCACATAGGATGAGGTGAGGATTTTACTGGAGATCATTCTCCAAACTATTGACTAATCCATTGGTTTGTGATGTTTCCGTATCACATATTACATTCCCATACATGCAGTACACACCTTGATGCATCACCCAGATTCCCCTTCAGGAATGAAGGACTTACTCCTCCAGCTGCAGGAAGATAGCCCTCAACAGAAAAAAACTGCCCTGTCCTGGGTCACATCTCCTTCCAGGGGCAGCCATCAACCAGTGATTGGTTGATATGGGACTACAAAGATCCTTTCCCCCCAAATAAGGAGAATTCGGACGGCCCTCTTAGCCCCACAGCTCCCTGTGTGGCTGAAGCCTATGTTGGGACTAAATCATAGCTCAGTTTCTCCCTTTGCCTGGTTTCACTTCCATCCCCTACTTCCTTCCATGCTGATGCTAAGGGCACTCCCTAACCAACCTAATCCTGCAACCTAATCACCCTCCCAGAGTCCCAGGAACACAGCCTTTGACACATATACATAGCAACCCACAGTCTATAACCCACAATGCCAAAAGTTCTGAAAACTGAAAGCTCTTTATCATGAGTTTGGTGTCAACATTCATTTGGGAGAAAAATATGACCCATATCAGTAGGAGGCCATTTATAGTTTTGATGTATTCTGCCCACTTTTATTATAGAAATATTAGTGTATCTGATTATGGGGTACTGGTCCAGACTCCACTGAAAGTATTAAATATTATTTAGGATACACCAGATTACCTTTCTAAAATACAAATTTCAAATTCCAAAACACACCTAGCCCCAAGAGTTTCAGATAAGGCATTGTGGACCAATACAGAGTATATGTTGAAACTTGCCTTGATGCAGGTGTCCTTTTAATTGCAATATCATCATTAAGCATTTTGAAATCTAATAAATTAAAGTCTCTCCTTCAGCACTGCTATTCTTTTACAAAAATAACTTTTGTTATTCCCACCCATTTTACTCTTTGAAATTAACTTCAGAATCATTTACCAAATTACCCTCCAAACTGAGATTTTCACGGACATAATATTAAGCATAAAAATTAATCTGAGAATTAATATCTTCAAAGTATTTAACCATCCCATTTAAGAACATGAGAAACCTATCCCTTTGTTTAGGTTTACTTTTATATCTTCAGCTGGATCTAGGTGGATTTTAAAATTTCTTCAGATAAGAAATATATTTTGTTGGGGTTACAGCAATGACTTAGCATTAGTTGTTATTCTGAAAGAAACTAAAAACTTTTTCTATGTTAATTCTCCTAATTGGTTATTATTTGTGTATAGAAAAAAATAATTTATTCATAGCTTTACTTTCTATTGCCTCCCTGAATAGACTGAATGTTTGTGTCCCCTCACAAATTCATATAGTATTGAAACCTACCCCCCAGTGTGATGGTGTTTGGGAGTGGGGCTTTGGGAGGGGAGTAGGTCTTGAGAGCAGAGCCCTCATGATTAGTGGGATTAGTGCCCATATAAAAGAAATCCAGAGAGTTCTCTTGCCCTTTTTATCATGTGAGGTCATAGGGAGAAGACAGCTGTTTACCAACCAGGAGGTGGGCTCCTACCAGACGCTGAATCTGCCGGTACCTTAATCTTGGACTCTACGGCATCCAGAACTGTGAGAAATAAATGTGTGTTGTTTAAGCTTCAGTCTGTGGTATTTTGTTCTAACAGCCTGAATGGGCTAAAACATTTCCTTTCTGAAATTGCATTAATTCTAAGGAATTTTCAATTGGATTTCCTTGAATTTTCCCTATATTTACTTATGTCATCTGCAAATAATGATAATTTTGTTCTCTCATTGAATATTCATGCACCTTCTTTCCATTTTCTACCACATTGTGCTGGACATTATGTTCATAATGATGTGAAATGCTGATGGCAGGGGTAGGAATTCTGGTCAGCTTTCCAATTTTAATTGGAATTGTCCCTAGTGCTACACCATTAAACATCATGCTGGCTTAGACTTCAAGACACTTACTCTTAATCATCTACAGAAATATTATATTCTTAGCTTTCTAAGAGTTTCCTTTTCTTCCATGAGAAATAGGTTGCACTGTATCTTATATTTTTATATCTTCAGAAATTACTATGTTTTTCTCTTTTGAAATACTGCTATGAAGTAATATACTAATCGATTTCCTACTCGTAAACCATTCTTGAATTTCGGGATAGACTATTTCATTGTAGTGGGTGAGTTGCACCAATTCTTTACAGAAATATGGATTTTCACATACATTTTTATAACTGAGATCAGTCTATTGGTAAAGGTTCTCAGATGTGAGGCAGCAGAATCATCACCCGGGGAACAATTTAAAAATGAAGAGCACACAACCCAGAAGCTGTGACAGAAAAGAAAGATAAATCTGATTTTTGAATTTTAATTCTCCAATAGGAAAAGAAGCCCCCTTGCCAAAAGACAAATAGAAATTTGTTAAAAACAGCAAATTGAAGATCAATTCCGTATTTTACAAAGTGCTCAAGCAATCAATTACAAAAAGGAGAAGAAATCCAATAGTAAAGAGAATAATTACAAACAGGTAGTTTACAGGGGCCGGGGGGGGAAGAAAAACTATTAAGTAGACAATGTAATTTGAAATAGTTCCCAAACTTTTTGATAGTCAAAGAAATACAACTCAAAACTAAAATAGATATTATTTTAAGTCTATTAATATAGCAAAATTCCAAACATTTGATGACACCAGTCCAGGCAAGGATATGGGAAAACAGGCACTTGTATTCCTTATTGTTTCTAGAGAAGGGCTTGGCAATAGCTCTCAAATTAAAAATCCATGTACATTAGATCCAGCAATTCTGCTGCTAAGAATTTACCATATGGATGTATTCACACAATATATGTAGAAAGTGCAAAAGTAAACCAAGACAACCAATGTATTTACCAATCTGTCTTAATTTTAAAACATATCCTTTTGATGGAATAGTATGTTGCCATTAGAAAGAAATAGATTTCTGTGTACCGATAGGGAAAATTTCCAATATAGATTATTAAATGAAGGGAAGCAAATTGAAGACTAATTTTCTTCTCTACCATGTCTATTTTATAGCCTGTTTCTTACTTCTCAATTTTATTTCTGAGTACTCTCTCACTTTTCCCTGAGTATCCTTTACCTATTTTATACATATTTTTAAAGAAGCTGCCCCTTGAACTTTTTAATCAACACTAATTATTCTGTTTCTATTCTCTAATTCTTTAATATCTGCTTTTATCCTTATTATTTATTTCCCCTATTTTACTTACATTTGTTTTGTTGCTTTTGAAACATAAAACTGGAGATGCCTGGGTGGCTCTGTTGATTGGGTGACAAACTCTTGGTTTCGGCTTGGGTCCTGATCGGTGATCTCAGGGGTCGTGAGATTGGCCCTCAGGGCTCCATGCTCTGCGTGGAGTCTGCTTGAGATTCGTTCTCTCTTCCCCTCTGCTTCTCCCCCTGCTCGTGCTCGCTCTCTCTCTCTCTAAAATAAATAAATCAATATCTTTGAAACATAAAACTGTCACTCACTCTTTCCTATTTAATCACGAAAGTATATGTTACTGATTTTGACTATGATATTCGCTTCATGTGATAATTTTCTAAATAACTTTCTCAGTATTAGTTCATGATCTGTAGTGATAATTTTACTTTCCCTTTAGCTCGGTAGTTATTTAAGGAATTTTAAAGAAATTATCACGTGATTAAATGTATTTGTTTGTTTTAGTTATTTAAATCTGATAAAAAGCCAAAGCTGTCAGAAAACATAATTATGCTATATCCATATTTTGAAATCCGTTGAGGTTTTCTCTTTTTTTTTTTAAGATTATTTATTTATTTATTTGACAGAGAGAGAGACAGTGAGAGAGGGAACACAAGCAGGGGGAGTGGAAGAGGGAGAAGTAGGCTTCCCGCGGAGCAGGGAGTCTGATGGGGGGGCTCAATCCCAGGACCCCGGGATCATGCCTTGAGCCCAAGGCAGATGCTTAACGACTGAGCCACCCAGGCACACCAGAGGTTTTCTTTGTGTCCTTAAAAATCCTGTTCTTGTTTTGTGAATATTCTACATGCATATTCTATTTTCAATAGATATGTATTAATTCATTCTTGTTAAATAATATTTATTATTTAATCCTGCTAAATTATATTATCTATCTTCATTCTTGATTTTTGGTTCCCTAATCTTTCAAAATACAAGAGGGGTGAGGTAAATTTTCTTTCCTACACTACTGTGTTTCTTTTATTATAAGTGTATCTTTTATTTTTGAGCTCAATTTTACTGTCTTTAAGTTATTAAAATATATGCTTGGTATGTTTTAGCTTCTTCATTTTAGTCATGAAGTCGTTCAGCAAATATTCATTTAATGCTCACTCTGTTCAGTAACAGTTGACAGAGCCACTTGATACAGTTCTGGCCAGTAAAATGAAGCACAATTCTGCTATGGTATCTGATTCTCCACTTTCTCTTTCTTCCTGGCTGGATGCAGTCAACCGGCTGGAGCCACAGCAGTTACCTTGTGAGCAGGAGGGCAGGACCAAGACTTACAGATCTATCTCCCAAGATTATTTACTTCCTGAAACAACACCACCAACCAGCTACCTCTGGAATTTTTGTTGTAAGAGAAAAATAAATCCCTATTGTTGGATATACTGTTTGTTGGCTATTATGTGCTTACAACTGAATACATTCCTAATTAATATGTCTTTACATCTACTTCAGATTTTTCAGAAACATTTGAAACTACAATTTTTTAATTATAAAAGTAAGTACCCTGCACTAATTCTCCATGTAACAAAAGAAATTAGGATACTATTAACTATCTTCATTCTCCAATCTTTAGAAGTGTAATTTGTGAAATCAAAATTTTGTTTTGGTTAAATTTTTGCATTAAATGTTTTTTATATCATGTTACTTTTTTTTTTAAGATTTTGTTTATTTATTTGACAGAGAGAGGCACAGCGAGAGAGGGAACACAAGCAGGGGGAGTGGCAGAGGGAGAAGCAGGCTTCCCGCTGAGCAGGGAGCCCAATGTGGGGCTCGATCCCAGGACCCTGAGATCATGACCTGAGCCGAAGGCAGATGCTTAATGACTGAGCCACCTAGGTGCCCCTATATCATGCTACTTTTGCATTGAATTTTGTAATCATAATTGTAACAATTATTTAGAATTAACATTTTTTGCTCAATGTTATCAGTTTACACCATAGTTCGTTAATGGTTGGATTTGTCCATTCATGGGTAACAGTGTTGACTCACCTTTTAAGCAGCTGTCGTATGTCTTTAGGCACATTTGCTAACATCCACAAGAGTGCTATTTTTCTTTGAAATCCTTCCATGATTAAAAATGCCTTTCTTTGGCCTTTAAGCATGAACATGTTAGGCAATAACCTTTTGTATAACTGTAAGAACTCTTGGGTTAACATTTTTCATCAAACTCTTACCTGTTTAATTCTAATGAAGTTTTTATAAAATATTAGGAAGAATAGCCTAAAGGTAGCACAAATTTTTTTCTTTGTTAGACTATATTGTTTTTTCATTCTTAAAAAAAAAAAGAGTTGCAAGAATGTGCTACCTATCAATAATTTATCCTGGAAGCCCCTTGGATCACAACTCACATGATTGTGAAGTAATGATGATGCTGATGTTGATGATAATGGTGATGATTTTAGCTCAGGAAATTTTCTTCTATGTATCTTTCCTTATTCCTTCTTTTGTTTTGATCTCTTTCTTCTGAATGTTGCTTGTCTAAAATTGGTTTTCTGTTCTCTATATCTCTGTCTGATTTTTTACATCTTTTTTTTTCAGCATTTATAGCCAGATATATTTGTCTACAATATATCTCTACATCACCATTGTCTCTCCATCACTGACTTGATTCTCTGCATTACCTATTCTCATTACTCTCGAGGCATATTTTAATTCTTCCATTGCATTTTTAAGTTCCCAGAATTCTCTTCCTGACTCTGTCAGATCCTTTTTCATGTCCGTTGTCATTCCAGAGGCCACTTTTATCTCATCTCTCAACTTTTGCTTCACATGCTCACACTTCCTCCAACTTATTGAGAACACAAGAGAACATAGTCTAGGTGATTTTTCTTCCCTTCTACGTATGCTTTTTCTCACATGGTATTGTCCTTGGACAATACGGACTTATGAACAACTGGACCATTTTTTTATTGACTTCATGTTATCTTTCTGTTTGTTCATCCTTGACTAATGGAACTTGAGGATTTATTTTGCCACCTGAGTATTCCTTAATGGGTTGTTCTTTCCAGACATTAGCAAATAATTGACTGATAACCTTCTTTTCTGGTTGTTGTAACTTGGCACCTGAATCATCATAGCTGCTTTGAGGGAAAAGTGGAATAAGGTGAGTCAAGTGCAGGTTTCTTGCTGCCACCTTACCCGGAACCTCCGCCTTTTTCTAAAAGGGGAAACCTCATGATTCGTGGATGCAAATGACAGATCGCAAAACAATTTTTCTTTCTTTTTTTTTTTTAAAGATTTTATTTATTTATTTGAGAGAGAGAATGAGATAGAGAGAGCATGAGAGGGAGGAGGGTCAGAGGGAGAAGCAGACTCCCTGCTGAGCAGAGAGCCCGATGCGGGACTCGATCCCGGGACTCCAGGATCATGACCTGAGCCAAAGGCAGTCGCTCAACCAACTGAGCCACCCAGGCGCCCAACAATTTTTCTTTCACTTAACAATGATTTAAAAGGTGAGCCAGTAAGTTTGATTGCTGGTACACTATACCCAATCTGAAGGAGGGAAGCACTACAGTAGGGTGGTTCAAGTAGTTTTGGGGGTTTCTGCCTCTTACATGCTTCCTCACAGTGTGACCTCAGGAAACCCACACCTGTGAATCTCAGTTCTCTCATGTGTAAAACAGTGCTAATTATACCTCCCTCATAGGGCTGTTGGGAAAATAAGATAGTGTATTATATGTTGTAGGCATCATATTATTAACATATGTTAGGCATTGTTAATGCAGAAACTAATATATGACAAGTATTCAAGAAAGTATAGCAACTATAAATATTTTGTTTGCTGCACAATATCTTATAAGACCTGATATTTTCCATTTTTATTGATTTTTAAGGAAACCTTCTGTACTAATTTCTTTCAAGTACCTTGTAATCAAATTCCTAAACGAATACAATGGCACTTTTTAAAAACAATTTAATTATCTTTATTCACACAAAAATGCATGATCACAGACCATTGCCAGCCACTAATCAATTTGAGCAAGTTAACAAGAATATGGAACCATTTCAAGAACCATTGGATGTATTCCTAAGAAACACGATTCGATTTTGACTCAATTTTACATACTGATAAGGAGCTTAAGAGGTTCATGATAAAGTCTTTTCATAGACTAAGAAAGACTAAAATGTTATCCAGAATTTTATTTCATTTTTATCAGGTGAAAATGCTTTCACTGTTGACATTTTTGCCAGCTTCAGTTCACAGAAAGAATGTTTTCAGTTAGTTACAAATACCAAAATGGATTGTCATCTGGGAGGGAGGAAAATAGGGAACCAGAGACCTGGGGGGCCTAAGAAAAAGTTCGGGGAAACAGCACTTCCTTCTCTCTGGCCAGCCCTCCACATAAACTTGATCTAAGATACAAAGTTTGAATATGCTTCTTCAGATTGAAAAATTAGGAATACTTTTAATAACTGCCTGCTTTATAATTAAATTCATTTCTTTAAACCTTTGTGGGAAATATTTATACTGAAAATCCTCAGGGCGCCTGGGTGGCTCAGTCGGTTAAGTGTCTGCCTTCAGCTCAGGTCATGATCTCAGGCTCCTGGGATCAAGCCCCGCACTGGGCTCTCTGCTCATTGGGGAGTCTGCTTCTCCCTCTGGCTCTCCCCCTGCTTGTGCTCTTTCTCTCTCACTCTCTCTCAAATAAATTAAAAAATCTTAAAAAAAAAATCCTCTTCCATGGGTTTTCTGTGGAGTCCTGAATTACTGCTGGACAAGACTGGAGGAGATGGAATGCCTTGTACCCTTTCCCTGGGGTTGAGCAGCCCCGGGAGACTGCGAGGAGGTCTTGTTCCTGAAGCCACAGGTGTTATCCTGAACTCAGGGGAACTGCAGAATCGAAGTCCTTTCACATCTTTCTGCTCAAGGGAGCCACCTACTGTGTCGCTTTCACATTGTCCACGTCCACCCTAGGTAAAAACAAGATATTTGGGGGAGAAATTACATTTTTAATGATTCAGACATTTTAATGGCTTTTTTCATTCTCAGAATATAAGTGTATCCATGACTTTAAGAAAGGGGTTCCTTCTACCTGAAGGGTAACAAATTCTCAAGAGTATTTGACTAGATATGAAAAATGCCAGAAGGCACTAGTGATTAAAAATCTAGCCAAGATAAAGGAAAAAAAGAATGTTTTCCCAATGATGGCATAAGTTAACAACTGGGGAAAAGGAGGAGATGAAGCACGACTAACATGAGCCACATCCTTGTATTTCACAACTGGCTGTACCTGTAAGACCCGTGTGTGTAACATTTATCCTGCTCTTTGGAAGATGGCATAGGATGTTTGATGACCACTCTCCAGGTAGTCTGAAACCCCAGACTGGAGGCTCATATCAAACCAGCCGCCACAAATGACTACGTGACTTTACACAAATCCATTTATTTCTCTGAGGCTAAGCATCTTAAATGTGAGGGCAAATCATTAAATGAGAGGCCCAGAACCATCTGTTTAAATAAATATGGCCAGAACACAAGCATATGGAAAGATAAAAATTAGGGTAACCCCAGAGCGCTCCCAAGGAACCCTACAGCTCTGTGGGACTCTGTTTGCAAACTAGGAGACCAAATGACTTCTTAGACTATCTCTAGCACCAATGCTCTATGGTTCTAAATGAAATATGTTAACAGCAACAACAACCAGAGCCCTGTGTCTCCATCTGTATAAAGCGTTCGTGAGGTCCAGCCCAAAGGAAACTGGTCCATGTGGTGTCACTCTAAAGGTGAGGAAAAGAAAGTAACAAGGAAAAAAAAAAACAACAACAAGGAAAAACTCTGCTCTAACTCAGAGTCAAACAGAGAGAAGGTGGTTAGTATTTTTGGATTTTTGCCAGAGCTCCAGCCTCACCTCTGAACTGCCCATGCAGGACACTGAGTCCCTTCTAAGGAAAAGAGATGGAATGTGCCAGAGCACTCGCTGACATAAATGTTCTTCCACTTGAAGTCTCTAGGATCAACTTGTACTATGAGACTTTTCTGACACTTTGTCCTCCTAACAGGCTTGTCCTGTTTGTTGCTTTGTGAACTAACATAAATCAAATCGAGCAATGTCCTCAAACCACACTGCACTTGATAGTATAAAGGAAGACTAGAGAGGGGAGTAAGTGTGCAGCCTACTTTACAAAGTCAACAGATCATAAAAGCACTATCATTCCTGAGGCAGGAGTGTCCACAGTCACTCTTCAGCCACTCCTCACACTTCCTCCCCCAGCTGTGGCCTCCCAGTCTCCTTTCCTTCTTATCACACATTCTGGGAAATGCAGGGAATTATACAGTAGTTTGTGACTTGTGATCACTAAGGGGTTTAGGATTTCTTATGGAAGCCTTATCTTTAACCACTCAAGTTCCATCCCTTTGTTTTATTTGGTCTTGACATACAGCTGTTTCCATATTTATCCTTCACATGCCCAATTTCCCTAACTATTCAGGGATGCCGCCAATCCTCAATGGATGCCTCCTTGACAAAGGATATATTTTCTGTATTACCTACTGTTGCATAACAAATCATTCCTGAACTTGGTGCCTTAAACAATAAATATATATCATCCCACAGAGTTTCTGTGGATCAGGAATTTGGGAGCTGGGTGATTCTGGCTTGAAGTCTCCCATGAGGCTGCAGTCAAGATGTTGGCCCAGGGTACAATCACTTGAAGCCTCATCTGAAACTACAGAACACCCTTACAAATGACTCACTCACATGGCTGTCTGCAGGAGGCCTAGATTCCTAACTGCTGTTGAGGGGAGGTCTTAATTCCTTACCATGCCAAACTTTCAATAGCACTGCTTGAGTGTCCTCACAACATGGTGGCCGGTTTCCCCTGGCATGAGTGATCCAAGTGACAAAGATCAAGAAAGAGGCCATAATGCCTTTCATGGTTTAGTCTCTTAAGTCACACACCATCATTTCTAGAAAACTCTATTCATGCAGAATGAGTCACTAATGCCGAAGCCGTGTCCAAGGGTTGGGGGAGAGGACATGCTCCACCCATCTAAGGGAGGAATATCAAGGAACATGTGGACATATTTTGAAACTTCCAACCTCTCTTTAGGATAGTCCAGGATAGAAAGTGGAAACTTCAAAAACAAATTACTACAATGGTAGCAATTCAACCAACGAAACAATTCTCTGCAGGACTTTGTGAATTGGGAGTGACACACTACACATAAGTATTGCTTTACAGATCATTAATGGCTTGCCAATGAAATTGAGAACCAAAGGATCTTTGATTTAAATGTTAGCAGTAGAAGACACTACAGGTATCTTTGTAATGATCTTGTAAACTAACGGAAAATTATTTAATTCACAGAGATTTTCAGGAACACACCTATAGTCTACAAGAAATACACCTTAGAATTTGTCTGCTATGATGTTGCAGGAAAGTCAAAGGTGTTAATGATCAGATGCTAATGAAGGTGTTAATGCTTCTAACATAGCTGGTGATGAAGGGAATGCATGGATGGCTGCAGTAATCTCTTCTTTGAAATTATTTTCATGATTTTGCCAAATTTTACAATAATTTTGGAGAAAAAAGAAGTGGCAAACATTGTACCATTTTCATTGTGTGTGTCCGGGGTATGGGGTGGGAGCGACCAAAGTTTCATGTTAGCAAACAAGACCAACAGTTCGTTCTTGCCAAAAGTAAATAAATAGAATTCCTACAAATTAGGTCTTTTTGACACAGAGGCAATCAATCAACTTGTTTGTGTTATTTTGTTATTGTTGTTTTTTTTTTTCATTTTCCAACAGTGTATTTCATCAACACACAACTATAGCTCCCTCTTTCCCTCCACTCACCAAAAATAAAAACGGTAATAATAAAAATAATAAACTTTTTTGGCAAAGACAAAGACATTTACACCTATTATACAAATTATTTTTAAGTTCCACTGATAGAGAAAGAGACTTGTGTACAAACTACCCAAATAAATACTGCTCCTTCTTACCCAGTGACTGGGTGTGATGGATTAAATACTAAACAAGAAAAAGTAACAAGTCTTGGCTGACATTCTCCATGCCTTCTGGCATTTCTGTCTTCATGGGGACCATTCATCTTCCCCTTTTCGAGCTGTCTATCTACGAACTCTGTATTTTGGCCGTGAATGTCTGTACCTATTTGCCTCCTAATCAAATGCACAAAGTGTGTTCCGGATGCCAGTGAATCTTCTGCCTTGGACAGGTTTTGGTTTACTTAGCCCCTACCAGCTGAGAAGAAGGCTGCAGTGTCTCGAGTTATGTGACTGTAGAGAATTTTATGAATGGAAGAGGCTCTCTTAAACAGTGGGTTCTCTCTGGTTATCTCTGCAGCTTTGATCTCCTAAGTGAGGTCCATGAACTAGATGGTTCGTATGGCCAAAATCTCTGGCACCACTGCAGACCTGTGGAATCAGAATCAGGGCTTTTTAAGAAGATTCCCCCAGGTGACTCCTATGTATACTTAAGTTTGGGAAGCAGTCCTCAAATTATTTCAAACTCAAAAACTTTTGCATTCTGGATAAACGAGAAAGCTTTACACAGGGGCTTGGCAATCCGGTGGTTCCCCTTGTTGGCTCATACTGGGAGTCTCAACCTGGACTCAGCCTGCAGAAAAGAAAATTGCTGGATGCAAATGTTCACATCCTGGTAGCTCACCTCCATGTGTGGTGGGAACCTGGGCTATCTGACCAGACCATCAGACCCAGGCAGGCCAGTGATGCAGCTAAGAACTCCTAGCAGAGGTTTACAAACAAAATCATTCAGACAAGCTAATCCTGGCTGGAGGGAAAAGCACAAAGCTGTAGCATACACCCAGTTTATGGAAAAAGAGACCCAATTCAAACATGTTCGGCTCCATTAGCTTTCCTGGGTTCGCCCAACTCCCTATTTCTCCGTTGATTTGTACACAAACAAGAAGACAACTTATAAATCTATATACAAAGGGCCAGAGCTTCACTGCTGAAAGGGAGAAAAGGCATAGATAGTGCCATCCCCAAACCGAAAACTCCATTTGGAACTGAATCAAAAGCAGAGTTAGACGCTCACATCTGCAAAGAGCAAACACACGTAACACTGAAATATTTGAAAAGCCACCATGATTACTCGCTAACAAGGAAAGCAGAATACAGATTTCAGCTAGTTCTCAGCAGACCTCAGGCCCTTCCTTTCTTATTCAATATTCTGTGAACTACAAGGCCTGGGAGGAAATCATTACCCTCTCTGTTTTACAGATAAGGAAGAGGCACTGAACAGGGAAGTAAGCCTCCCATTGTTAGGACTTCCAAATGGCAGAACCATAACTAGATCCGGGCTCCGTGATTCCAACGCAATGTTTTGTCCACTCTACACACTCTACACACTGCTTAAGAGATTACTGAAGGCTTATCCCAGCTCCTCATATGCAACTAGTCACTCCTCCCCATGGTGGAATTGCAGAGTGCTTTGGAAACTGCCGTAAATATATCCCTCCCCCTGAATCCCTACTCAGAGGTTGCTTCTATTCTTAAGTAAATTACAAATAATCAACCTTGAGACAGTAGGAATTTAGCCACCACTCTTCCCCAAATCAACCAGAAATGAAAGATTTGATGTCACACTTCCTATTTAAGCTGTCATTTCCTCAAGTCTTTGGAGGAGCTGGGTTAACTATTCTATGGTTATTTTTTTATTCAGTTTTGCCAGTGTGGCTCACAGCATTGTGTTTCTTCAAAGGCAATGAATGGAACCCACCCGAACTCTAGTTTGCTTGAGCTTCTCCCCCAGAGACTGCATTGTTGCAGGAAAATGAGCTGATGTTCAAGGCCCTCCCAAGGCTGTCTCTGAAATACACTGGCCAAATGGAATTAGCCAAAATTTATGGAATGAGATCCAATTAAATTTTGCAAACTGGTATTGTGTTCTCAGCTATGCCAGGCACAATGCTAGGCCCTAGTGATACCAAACTGACTAAGAACATAAGCATTAAATGGCAGAACGTGAGTTGGGTGGTATGATAGATTGAAGTACATGGATATTAGGTGGCGAAAGGTGTGAGTGGTGATCAGTAAAAGTTACATTGCTGGGGAAAGGTAAATGGTTGAGCTAAGCCTTGAAAAGTGAGTCAAGGTGGGGAAGGGGGAATTCTATAATCTATACCAGGACTGACAACTGCAGGCAAACCCAACACCATCCCATTACTGTGCCCAGCACAGATGTCATCAAATTACCATAGCCCTCTCTCCTTCTCGACCAAGACATGGTGGTCTCAAAATCTATCACTCGTGTTTCAGAGAATACTCCCCGTCCGTCCAAATGGGCCATAAGGTCCTTGCCATCTGACTTTGATCCAGAACATCTTCTTCAGCTATCTTTGTTTTCAGCAAACCAATCATACTGACTTGCTTCAATAATATTTCAAGACAACTTAAATGGACCAAAGTTTGGAGGAATGCTTCTCCATTTTTAATGTTTCCTTCCAAGTGGAGAGAACCCCACTCTTGTAACACTTTCGGTCTCTCTCTGTCAGTTTTATTTATTCTGCCCCAGTAACAGAGGACTAAATTATGTGATTATTAAATTTGTGAAGAATAAACTAGGCAAGCATAGCTCACCTCCTCCCATTTTCCTTTTGGAAGGAAGAGTTCTCAGCATCTCCATTCCATATGATTTTTTTCTGTGTAAGTTTTTGTCTCGGTAAGTAAGGCCTGCCTCACCAAGCTGAAATGCCCATCAATGGGGCTCTAGTTACACTGCATAGTTATACTAAACCATATCTTCCAGGAAAATGAGACAGGGAGAGTTATATCTCAGAAGATTATGTATAATATAGAAATTTTTTAATAAAAGTCACTGGGAGAATAAGAAGACAGAGCTCCTTTCTGCATTCTAGAGTCATGTACTTTCATGCCAAGAAGCTCATGAAACTGCTTACTCCAGAGAACCATGGCCAGACTAGGGGTAAGCCTGAAAGAACTGTGCATCCTAAGGAAGTACTGGTCCATGACTCAATCCAGAGCATTAGTGTTTGGCAGAAGGAATAGAGACAGCACACCTTGAAGATCAGTTACCGCTTGAGGCTGGGGGGCATGCAGCTTCATACATTAGGGCAGAAATGTGTAGATTGTTTTCATAATGGCACCCAATAAATCATGTCTCCCTGTGTCTATGCCTCTTTGCATCATAAGTTTGTCACTCCACCCATCAAGAGATGGAGTCATTTCCTTACCCTTTGAATTTGACCTAGCGACTTGCTTTGACCAACAGAACACTGGAGAAGTGATACGTATGACATTTGTGGATGAGACTTATGAGGACTGGCACCTTGTTTTTTTTACCCTCTTGAAATTCCCATCACTAGCCCAAGAGAGACTACTGCATGATGAGAACCATCCACAAAGAGAGTAAAGATGACCACCAGTATCAAGGCTCCAGACAGATGAGTGACCCATCTTAACCCCTCTGGGCCTGGTGAAGCCACTAGGTGATTATGGCCACATGGGGGACCTCAGGTAAAACCAGCAGAATAACCACTCAGCTGAGCTCAATAACCCAAAGAATCATGAGAAATAATAAGTCATTATTTTAAGCCATTATAATTTGGGATGTTTTGTGCCACTGCAAAGGCTAACTGGTACAAGGAGTGTGTTTCTCCATGGACAAAAAGGCTTTCTGCAGAATCTGTCCCACTATCCAACAAAGAAGTCCAATATCTTTGTCTTGAACCCCCTAGAAATGCCACAGACTTCCACTTTTATTAGACAATGCCTTTTCCTCCCTTCACACCCCTAGGCTCCTTTACTGGAACCTACTTAATTTTACATCAAGAATTTTTAGGAGCAGCTACAGTTGACTAAGCTCATTTCCCTTTTTTATTGTCCTCTTAATTAAAGGCATATCCCCTCTCTGAGATTCATATTCCACCACCTAAAATCTCTTCATTTCTTCCCATATTGTCCAGAGTAATTGAACTGCAATGGAAGAGGACATACATTTCTTACAAGAGGAAATGGATTTTTTTTTTTTTTTGACAAATCTTTATCTTGTCAGTGGCACATGCCCCTTTGGCTGTTCCTAGCCAGGCACGGGGGCGAAATATTGTTAATTAGAGATAGGTCAGCCTCAAAGGGATTTGAGTCAGGTTCCAATTTGCAAATGGGGCTTGTGTGTTTGGATGTGTATTCGGATTTAGATTGTACTGCAACTTTCCTTTGCACATTAACTTAAAGCTCTTTTTCTTAAATCCAGCCAAAAATGTTGCACTCTTTCTTATGCATGGGAGCACACATAGCAAAAAAACCAAACTTTTCAAGTGTAGATAAACGGTTTGAGTTTATATCTCCCAGCTAAAGGAAAATTGAAGATTCATATTTGTAATTGCTCTGCCTTCCTAGAGCCTTAATAAAACCAAACCCATGTTGTTTTTTGGTTTGTGATGGCCAAAGATCCAACTATATTTTCATAGATGCATTGGATTATTTTGGAAGTCTTACAAACTGATATCAACTGACTGTTTACTAGGCATATTTGCTCATCTAATCCTTGAAACCATCGGAAGGGTAGAGGTATTATCTCTATTTTGCAGATCAGATATATGAGGAGAGAAGTTAAGAAATTAGCCATGTCGTGCTGCAATGCTGTGCTTGGTCTTAGCTCCGTAAAGAGCAAACCATGTAACACAAAGTAATCCATGAAAAGTTCTTCTACCATAAATACTTACATATTAACTATGTTATTCTGAAATAAACTGCAAATAATTAGCCCTACCTTACACACACATCACAACCGAGGCATGAATCCTAGAATCTTAGAGTTTAGAGACCTAGTCCAATTCCTTTGTATTATATATAATGAGACTAAAGCTTAGGGTGGAAAAAAAGGGTGACTAGCTCAAGGTCACATCGTGGTCACTGGAAAACCTGGTTTACAAGCAGCTGGAGTTTGCACATTAAGACATGTGGTGCACAACACTAAGCAAAGTTATCCTTTGGAAAATGTTGGCTTGATCCCCTGTGAGGTTCACACTGAGAATGACATTTATCTTGCTGAATACTACTTCATCCATGGCATGGCCCCCCATCTTACAGACTGTGAGATTCATATTTATTTTTTCTGCATAGGATAGGGGATCTACATTAACCAAACTCACAGACTGAAATAACCTAAACCAGAGTGTAGATTCATTTACACCAAGGAATACCATCATCCCTCCTCTGCCAAACACACTGTATAATAGTTAAAATATTTTAAAATATCTTTCTGGAAGATATAGCCATGCTCAAAAGCAGGACAAACATATCCATGGGTGAAAAATAGACGAGACTACCCAGAGATAAGTGGAAGTGAAAGCCACCCAAAGATCTCCAAGACCAGAAACAAGAAGAGGCAACTGGAAGTTCATTGCTTCCAGTGTAACACAGAGTTCTTCAGCCTCAGCACCACTGACATTTGAGGCCAGATAATTCTTGGGGTTATGGGGTCCTGTGCATTGTAGGACGTTTTACAGCATCCTTGCTCTCCACCGCCAGTAGCACCCTCCCTCTTTCCCTCCCACCAGTCACACTACAAAAGCAAAAATATCTCTCATTGCCAAAATTGCTCCCATCTGAGAATCACTAAGGTCATCTAAACACGTATTACAAATGGCTGGGCTCTAGAACCAGACTAACTTTGTAAAACCAAGGGTTGTGTAGGGTGTCCTCACTTATGAACAGAAGCTGCTATCACCATCTGTCTGGCCAGCTGTTGTCACAACACACCTGGGGACAGAAAGAACAGAGACAGCCACCTCACCAGAGACCTGGCCAAGTCTTCTGCTGGCACAAAGCACTAGATCAGTGATTCTCTAATATCTCCATGAGCCACTTATGCCTCCAGCTTTCATGAGGCCCTATGTCATTTTCATCTCCCATGGATTAACATCAATAACCTTGATTCCAAACCCCTAATTCAATGCTCTCTGCATTATAGCATACTGCCTGAAGCCCACTCAGACTACGATTTTAAGGCACAAGCTATATTATATTCATTATGGCATCATCAGCTCATATGAGAATCTAGCACAAACTAAATGTTGACTAAAATGTTGGTTAAATAAACACATGGACAGGGTGCCTGGGTGGTTCAGTTGGTTAAGCAACTGCCCTCTGCTCAGGTTATGATCCTGGAGTCCCAGGATCGAGTCCCGAATCAAGCTACCTGCTCAGCAGGGAGTCAGCTTCTCCCTCTGACCCTCCCCCCTCTCATGCTCTCTCTCTCCCTCTCTCAAATAAATAAATAAAATCTTTTAAAAAAAACCACATGGACAAAAGGATGAATGGCCTAGTCTGAAGTGAGCACCTATTATGTACGAGGTTCTGAGCAAGGTTTGTTAGAGCATGAGCTTTGACATACAGACCTGGGTTTAGATCCCTATTATGCTTCTCACTAGTTGTGGGACCTTGGGACTATTACTTAACTTATCTGAGCTTCCATTTCTTTTGTACTAAACAGGAATAACAATGACACTTAGCACATTGCCATACACACAGTATGCTTTTCATTTTAGTGTTCTTATCCACTAGAACATTTAAGGACCATTTAATTCTGATATCCTGTAAATTGAATCCTTTCATTAGCATCTTTATTTTAGATATCAAAGGGAATAAGTGATTTGCCCAAGGGCACAGTGCTATCAGTGAAAAAAGCAGGATTCACACCTGGCCATTCTTGCTGGCTGCGTCCTGGGATCTTCACAACACCATCCTACCTCAGTTAAACTCCTGGAGTCATTTTTGAGGGGTCTAAAGATTACCCTTTCCTACTAATCCTTTGAGTTAGGGTGCCTTCCGTTTATTTTCTGGAAAACTTCACTTTAGTTAGCCCATGTCTGGGAGGATGCAGAGACATCATCTCCTCCTTGAGCAGACATCCTGCCTCCAAGCTCTACAGCCCAAGTAGCACTATCACCCGGGGGCCCCTAGCCTCCTAGAGCCAGGATTGGGAGGTGTGGTTTTATTCATTAAAGTCAGTGAAGTCTTATTTCTTGTTTGTGCAAAACTTTAATTTTGATTTCCATGTCAGAGTTTCTTTATTTCTTTTAATAAAATTTAGAGTTAGTTTGGATTTTGGATTCACCGCATCCAGTTATTTAGATGGACTGAACTGGTCCAGAGTTGGCTCCATCCATCTCCCAAATTCACAATATTGGCTCCATCAGGATGTTAGGAAGCTGGATGTTTTTCATATAGCAGTAAATACCAGGACCACCAATATGGATTTGAACGGCTGGGAAAAGATGGGATTTGAGTAACTGTGGGATCTTGACTCTTGGCACTTTAGTTCCAACACTGTAAATGAGAAAATGTCACTTCTTCAAATAAAAAAGTAACCTGATAATGTCTACATCAAACACAACTCATCCATGATTCCTGTCAAGCTCTGTCATTGGCGAGAGAGCCCAACGATATGGAACTCCTTGGAGGGATGAATCTGCATTTCAAACTCTGTAATAATAAACACCTACAGAGAAAGTCATGCCCATGAAGGTGCCCATGATGCTGTCATAAGTTCCCAAGAGAGGGGACCATGACTGAACCAGGGCCCCAGTTTTCCTCTGCTTTCCCCTAGTCCCTAGCATTTCTTTCTTAAGCCCACCATTCCTTCTGATCCAAAGGAAGCAGGTAAGCCAAAGGCTCTCTTGTTTCTCTTTCCTAGGACAAAAGTTTCTTATGAATGTCCCCAGGACAATTCCCCATTGTGCTTCTTTTCTATGAGTTGCTGCCCTTCTCCCCACCTTTCCCAGAGGATCAGAAGTGATGCAGCCAAAGCCTGTCCTCCTCCCACCTAGACTCTCCCCAGACTTGAACCCGCCAGGCCCTGTTCATGCTGCTGCGCCCAGACCTGCTGCAGATACAAGAGAGAACTGGCTCAAGAGGCCTCACAAACAAGTTTTGGGGGGGGCCCTGCTAACATGTGTTGAAACAAATAAGGCCGATGAACAGTATCACACAGCGGTAAAGAGGCTAAGCACCTTTTGAAGATGTGTGTTATTTTTATAAGTGAAGCAAACACAAATTTTTTTTCTTTTTTCTTTCTTTCCTTTTTTTTTTTTTTTTTGAGATAGAGAATGCAAGCAGAGAGGGGCAGAGAGAGAGAGAGAATCTTAAGCAGGGTCCACGCTGGGTGGGGCTCAATCTCACGACCCTGAGATCATGACCTGAGCTGAAATCAAGAGTCAGATGCTTAACTGACTGAGTCACCCAGGTGCCCCTCCGATGTTTTTTTCTGATTTGCATTTTTCTGAATGACTTTGTGCTCTGCATGCATTCAAGAGGTGGCTCTCACATGGAGAACAATTGGAGAATATGTTTAGAAGTCAATATCCTATTGTAGTCACCATTCTTGACTTCTCTGGGAGAATATTTTACATCTACTGAGCACATAGGTGATGAGCTTTTCCCTTCCCCAAGACCCTTTGGTCTTTTGTCACTACTGCTGTCCTTACTTATGTTGGAATGGCCAAGTTCATGGAGCAGATGAGAGGAGGCACTCAAATAGCTTTAGGCCCTAAACAGTAAAGTTCAACCTCCTTTCTCATAGCTGTACTTTGTAGCAAAAAAAAAAAAAAAAAAGTCTAAAATGTTTCTGATAGAAGTTACTCTAGACTGAATCATGTTCCCTTAAAATTCATATGTCAAAGACCTGATCCCCAGTGTGATGGTATTTAAAGACAATTAGGGTTAAATGAGGTCATGAGAGCAGGACCTCCCCCCTCCCCCAATTGGTTTTGTGCCCTTATAAGAAGAGGAAGAGACACCAAGGTTCTCTCTCCCCCTGCTATCCTAGGTCACAGTGAGAAAGTGGCTGTCTATAGCCAGGAAGAGAGGCCTCACCAGAAACATACCATGCCAGCACCTTGATTTTTAGCCTGCAGTATTGTGAGAAATAAATGTCTGCTGTTTAAGCCACCTGCACTATGGTATTGTTGTGGTACTCCAAGCAGACAGAGATGGAAGCAGATGGAAATCATCACATATGCAAATGTAGCCTTGATCCCCTAATCATAAAATTGCCCTGAGAAGTCAGGGGGTTGGGGGGAGATGGAAAGAAAGGCTGAGCTTGCTGAATTTTGGGGGGCTCAAGCAGACCCTGGGCCCACGGAACATTGCCCACAGGAAGAACTGAAGCATGCTGGGGAAGGGAGGCTGGGGAGGTGGGTGAGGGCATTTTCAGGGAAACTGATCAGGAAGGTGGCATCTCAATTCCTTGTGAGTCTCTGGAGAAAGATGATCTTTAAATGCACCAAAAAAAAAAAAAGGAAACATAATAAAAGCTAACATATTGAAGACCCAACTATCTCAGATTCTGCAGGAAGGGCTTATTTTTGTTTCCAGGGAATTGTTTTCCCACTGTGAGGGTTTGCTCCCTCCAAAACAGGAAGTGGTCTTGTTTTATCTATAGGCATTCATGAGTCTCTTTTGTTGCAAGAAATAGAGGGCCACAAGATCACCTCAGATAATGGGGTTTACTGCAAGGCACAAACAGCATTAAGGAAGGAAATAAACTTAGGAGAATGGACCCCTCCACCTTTGACAGTAGGTTCTCCCTGATCTGGGAGAATTCCACCCTCCCAGCTATTTCTCCTGTCCTTGCCTCTGTGCAGCATCCACCTCATACTTTACCCTGTCACCTGGCACGTCGTCCCTCCACCTCAATAAATATTTCAGAGTGAATGAATGATTGAGTGAATGAATGAATGAATGAAATGCTCATCCTTTCTATTCCTTCCCAATGTGGCCTTAGTCACAGCTTCAGCTTTAGAGCCCATTTGCCATCACTGCTTTGTGATGTGTGTGTGTGTGTGTGTTATGTGAATGTGAGTTTAGCTTTGATTCTTTCTGTCTCCTACCTTCATCTAATTTTTCAAGTCAGATTCCAGAGGCCGAGAGAGGGAAAACAATTGACCTAGAAAATCACCATTATCACTGCTTCCGCAGAGATTTTTCATACCAGGTCACCCTTGACTGGTCAGTTGGTTGGTTGGTTGGTTGGTTGTTTGGTTGGTTTGGTTTCCAGTTGGTGGGGGAAGAAGCAAGATCCTGGGGTTCAGACATATCTACATTGGGCTGCTCCCTACTAAGCTTTCAAGATTTGGCAAGTAAAAATGTAAAAATGCAGGATGCAATATTTGGGACATACTTATACCAAAGATGACTCATTGTTTATCTGAAATACAAATTTAACCAGCTGTTCTGTATTTTGTCTACTCCCCACCCAAGCAGTTTGAATGGGGCAGCTTCACAAAGATGAGATTTCAAGGTGGCCTGAGTGATGGGCCCACCCCCAGCCTTTAATGGAAATCTGTCTCAAATACGTATGTGATCAATGGGGCACCTAGGTGGTTCAGTTGGTTAAGCATCTGACTCTTGATCTCAGCTCAGGTCATGATCTCAGGGTGGTGAGATGGAGTCCTACATCAGGCTCCCAGCTGAGGGTGGAGTCTGCTTCAGATTCTCTCTCTCCCTCTTTCCCAACCCCCTACTCACTCTTTCTTTCTCAAAAAATAAAATAAAATACATATATGATCACTGAACAGACAAAAGTCATGTAATACAATTAACTACTTCTTGATAATATGGGGTCACCATTGCATCAGTTTTGGGTCTGTGTTGCTATTCACCCCACCACTGGAACTTTCGTTTGGGGGCCTGTTTTTTCTAGATGTAAGCTAGCTCTGTCCTTGCTGTCAGTGGTCACATCTTGCTGCTGGTAATGTGTTTGCCTCTTTTGTTTTCAATTTTATAGAGGGTTTTTTTGGTAACTATTATAAGCTTAAAACAAGAATAGGTAGAGACTGTGAGTGAGGGCATTAGGGATTTTATGAGATTCTATGTAAATATAGCACTTCACAATTTCAAAACTTGTGATTTTATGGCATTGGCTCTTCAGAAATATATCTGTGACATTTAGAGAAGGAAGAAAGTGCATTTATTTATTGTCACTGAGTGTTATTCCAGATTCTCTGCTCTGTGTGACACACAACTTAGCAGTGTGTTTCAGATGCATGGCATTGAGGTGGCTAAATCCCTAATAAAAAAGGTTATTACCTTATTTTGAAAATATAACTTTATGTAATCCTTGATTCTCCAGGCTGTTCCTGAGTTGGGGAAAGTGGACCAGTGTTAAAGATATCAATTAAAAGCATAACTTTTTTTTTTAATTTCTGAGCTACCACCATTGTAATTACTGACAGACACCTCAAAACAGCACCTGACCAAGCTCCACCCAGGGTGCTCCTCCTCCTATAAGCCCCCACTCCATCAATGGTACCACCATCACTGTTGCTCAAGCCAGAAACCTGAAGGTCCTGCTAGACCTCCTTTCTCCCTTAAAATGAGTAAGTCATTAAGCCAGCCAACTTTGCCTTCTGACTACATTAATCTTTTCATTCTTTCCATCCGTACTCACCTGTCCCTGTCCCTTCTTAAATCTGCTAGGACTAAGGAAATAGCCTTCTATTTATTTCCCTCTTTTAATCTCATGTCTTCTGCCACCACAAATAAATGGTGTATACTGTCATTGAAACGTTCTCACTACAATTCAAACCCACCCATGTCACTGCATTACCTGCAATTCCCCACTGGCCCCGGAAGCCGGACCCTTCCAAACTCGTGGACCTCATCCCCTAGCCTAGTCTTCTGACCTTGAACTTTCCACTCTATGAAAACAGCTTGCATTCTGTCTCCCATGCAGCACCATTTCACACCTCAGTAGCTTTGCTAATACTGTGTTCTCTGCCAGAAACACTCTTAGTAACTCTACCGCCTAGCCAGCTCCCACTAATGCCTTTCAAAACTCATTCGTTCTCAGCTTCATCCTCTTCTGACCCAAACCTTAAGCTGGGTTACATGTGTCCCCTTTGTGTCCCCACAGCCTCCAAGATAGCTTCGTCTTATAACACTGCATAACATCAAAATTATTCACGTGAACTTACCTTGAGCTAGACTATGAGCCTCTTAAGGGTTACAGGTATTCCATAGACCTTCATTCTCTCCGTCCTAAGTGTTTGAAACAGCACCTTTCACATAGGAGATAATGAAGGATCTCTGCTGGGGCTCTGGGCAGCCCTTCGCTGCCCCGGCTGATGTCAGTAATGATAGGTCAGGGCAGTCTTGCTACAGCTCGTGCTATACGTGTTAGGTGTTACTCTTCCCCTCGTGACGTTACATTTCTTACAAGGCACCCAACCCTAGAGGCTATTTCTGTTTCTTATAGTCCCCATGATATAATAAAATTTATTTTGTTATAATCCCAGCTCCCTACCGTCCAAACTTAGAAAGTATTCCCTGAGGAGTAACTTGAAGAACAGTGTGAATGACATCCCCCTGTGTCTACAGAAAACATTTCTCACCACTGATCACCTCTTGTTCCTTGTGGGTGCCCATCCTGTCCAACTGGAACAGAACTGATATGATAGAGCTCAGTTTTACCATCTTAATTTATGCCAACACTCATACACCATGTATAAAGTTTGAACTTCACTCTTCTGGGTCCCTCAATTCCAGTATCCTTTGAATGCCAACTATGGCTTTTCCCCTAGAGCTTCACTAATTTTAATGCAAATAAGATGCATCTAGACTTTTCTCTTAGGCATCCTGTTCTTCTCTCCAGGGGATTCCCCCCCCCCGCCCGCAACCCATTTTCTGACCATTCACACTTTTACTTAGAAATGGCCTCTTCTATTTGAATAAAGCAGCTGCCCCTTCAAGGGGGATCAGGACCTCTCCTGAACTGTGAGCCTCCTAAAGCATTATTCCCAGGTCTGTTGCCAGAGT
>NC_138374.1:129361216-129380581 GCF_054177405.1 Leptonychotes weddellii
TTGCATAAAATCTGGGTTTTCCTCACTCATCGGCCATACAAGTGTCTGAAGATCTTATATTCTGCAGTGAGGTGTAGTTATACAAACAAGCTCCCTGATTACTCTGGAAAGCAGAGTTTGAGAACTCACTTAAAAACCCACAACTCCTTAAGTATATTCGTCAAGGTCAAATGATTTATATGGCAATCATGTATAAGGTTTGGGTTTTTGTTTCCCAGTGCAATCTCAAATATCTTACCCTTTTGGTGACTTTTCTCTTCTTACACATCTGTGTAGCCCTCTTTTTCCTGAAGATAATGCATGTGGCATTTATAAGAAGTCGTCTGTCTCTTCCTTCAAAGTAGAACACAGTGAAGTTCATGGCAGTTAGTGATTCATGGTTAGATTAATTAGAAACTAAATTAAGGAGTCTAGAGTGTTTACTTATCTATTAATGCATAACAAACTACCTCAACACTTAGTGGCTTAATACGACAACCATTTTATTATGTCTCTCAATTTTGTGGGTCAGGAATTCACACAGGGCTCAGCTGCATATTTCTTGTGTTCTTTATGGCATAAAACAAGTACACTTGGGGGTTGTCCAGTGGCAGATGGGCTGGTCTGGAGAGTCAAAGGCAGCTTCATTCACATGTCTGGCCCCGTGGCAAACATGCCTGGGAGGCTACACTCAGCTGGGACTGCCAATGGGAGCCCTTCTACCTGGTCTTTCCAGGATGGCTGCCCCAGAAAAAATGGACTTCTTATAGGACTGGCTTCCCACTGAGCAAGTGTTCTGAAAGATAGGAAGTGAAAGTTCACAGTCTCTTGAGGCAACACAATGTCACATCCGCCATTGCCAATTGGTCAAGCAGTCCCAACACTCACCTAGGAGAGAACATAGACCTGACCCCTTAATAGAAGAAACAGAAGAGTATTTGCAGCCATTTTTTGAGGTACCTACAAGAATGGCTCCTGAGACAGTGGCAGAGAGAACACTGTGTATGATGCTGCTGAGGTTTTTTGATCACTACCTTTTGAGGTTAAGGAAATTTTCTTTGCATTCTTAGTTTGCTAAGAGTTTCTTTCCATGAACAAGTGTTGACTTTTATTCAATGTATCTAAGAAGATCAGCATATGCATTCCTTGGAATAATTCAATAAGATTATGATATTATGATATTTGTAGAATTACCTTTTTGTACATTGTTTGCTGAAATACTATGCCAATGATTTCTGCATCCATATTTATGATTTAGATTGGATGGTAGTTTTCCCTTTTGGTACAGTCATTGTCTGGTTTGGGAATTACAAAATGAGTTGTGGAGTTTCCTATTTTGCAATTATCTGGAAGAATTTAAATATTATTTAAAGTGTTAGAAAAACTGGCCTGAAATGTCATTAAGATGTTGTATTTTATTTGGGGGAAGATTTTGAAATTTGTTCATTCAATAATTTTGGAAGTTATAACACTATTCAGGATTTCTGTGTCTGCCTGAGTTAATTTCCGTAATTTGTATTTTATAGGAATTTGTCCATCAGGGAAGAGGTCTGGGCTAAAGATATATCTATCTTTTTATCTCCTGCATCAAGAGCCAACACCAAATGAATGAAGGTGCTAAAATAAAATGTAATGAACCAGCGATACAAAATGATCAGTCACCTGATGCCATTTTCCCAGACATGCTAATTCGTGGGTTTCTCAAGGGACATGCCAATGAGTCCTGAGCACAGCATAGTGAGGACCAAGGCTGCCTTGGTCAGTGGCTCATCTTAAGTCCTTAACTCAGCACTAAAGTTTTTAATTGGAAATTGAAGCTAATAATCCTGATAAACTGCTCACTTCATTGTGTCAGTATGCAGATGTAAGGTGATAACACACATCCCGCATTTTGGAATAAAATCCCTCAAAATTACTAAATGCAGATGAATTTATGAAGTTCCTCTCATCCCATCTTAGGGTTTGTGGTTCACATACAAAGGGGTTCGCACACTCTATTAATGTCTTTAAAAATGTAGCCACTGTCATGATGCCCACCTTAGCTATTCTCTACTGATCATTGCTTCCAATACACAATGTACTTCAAAGAGCCAGACAGATTATGCAAGGTCAGACACAGCGCTGGGGCATCCTTACTGGTAACTCACATGGCTGAAGCCATATTCTCTGCGGTCATAGGTTTACTGAACAGTTGTGCTGGAGGAGAAAGAGCTCAGAATTTGGAGTCAAGGGACCTAGATGTAACTCCAACTCTGCTAGTTACTACTCAAGGGACCACAGACAACTCACAGAGCTGTTATGAGCCTCCTTCCTTGTACAACGAGAATGAAGTCATCTCCCTTACAGTGTAATAAGATAATATTTGTCTTTGTAGTATAATATGAAGACTAAAAGAGATAATGTTTGTACATATGTTCTTAAAACTGTGATGCACAATATAAAGTAATCTTTTTTTTCCCCTAATGATAACCCAATAATATGGATGAAGAACAGTATGGTATAGTGGGCAAAGACTGAATCTTACAAAAAGAAAATATAGGTTTGAATACTTAGTGCTGCATCTTTTTAGATATATAATCTTGATCAAGGTACCCTTTACTTTGAGAAGTAAATGGGAGCGTATACATAAAGTGTTGGCGGAGAGAAAGCATTTAATAAATGTTATTTTGTCCCCCCCTCCCCCACCACTACCACCTTTGAATTTGACTAAATTAAAATAAACATATTTCTTTTTTAATTTGTTCTGCATCCTTGGTTCCAAAGTGATCGACTTTTGGGAAAATCCCAGCCTGATGGAAGAAAAAACGCATATGACTATGGAGTTCTATGAATGTGTGGGTGAGAACAGTAGACCTCTTTGGATTAATGCTTGAACTCCACATTAGGTTTTTGTGTCTGGGCAAGATCTCTTAGTAACTTAGAGAAGTTTATTTCCCCAAGATTAGCCAATGGAGGATGGACTCGGGAAAGCCCAGTGATATAATTTCTTCCTCGGATTCACCTGAGAAGGTGCATTGAGAGGGGGTTCAAAAGCCATTAGGGAAACCTCATCCAAACTAAAACCGAAATACTCTCCACTGTGGATTTGCAAGTTCACTCAATGGGCCAGTGAGAGAGAGATTAACCTGTTCAGCTTCTCTCTTGCCATTAGCCATCCACGCCCAGGAAGAAAAACACCATGCATCAGAAGCTCGGTGCTGAGGTGTCAAAATCAGAAACAGGTCTTTAAAGAATTCAACTGAGGAATTTGGAGATGATGGTTGACTAGAGAAATTTTACCACTCTCTGACATTTTAAGTGAAAATTCCTTTAGAGAAAATGTGGAGTTTCATGTTTCTTAGCAAAAGTCTGCTAATTCCCTGCATTGTATTATCAGCAATTCTAGGACAGGGATCAAGTCTCATTTGTTTTTAATCCCTGGGGTTGTACTGATACACAGAATTGCTGCACAATAAACATTTCTTGAATGCTATTCTCTCTGAACTCAATTTGCATTGTGTGGACTTTGGCACCTGCCCCCTACCAGGCCTCCTAGTTTTCTTTCCCCATTTACTTCCTCCTTTCACTAAAAATGACTAAGGTATTCTTCCAAGACCCGGTTCAAACTCATTTCCAGCAGAAAGTCTTCTGAGTTTGACCATACCCTCTGTGATCCCCTCCCCCACATTTGGCATTCCTTCAGTCCCAGAGGGTTTAGACAGCTTATGGGTTGCTTTACACATATCTTCCAATTGCCTTATTTATAATATCTGTTCCTTTCCAGTAAAAGAAGGATGAATGTCTGGAACTGTGTTAGGCATTTTATCATCTGCTCAAAAAATAGGCATTAAAAATGGAATGCAGGAAGAGAAAGAAGAAAGAGCAAAGAAATAAGAAAGGTAGGGGAGTATTCCTAATATATGAATTCCTACTATACACTGCTTCTGTAAATGCAGCATCATGGCCAGATTAGATGAATAAAATGATTCCTGTTGGATTATTCTCCTTCAATAAGATATAAACAGAATGTAGAAAACCCAGAGAAACCATTATCTACAGAGAAAGAAGCACGTTTTGTGTGCCTCTTCATTCAATTCAACTTCTCATTGATATAGGGACCTCACAAAGTTGTCCACCTTCCAGATTTTTTTTTTTTATATTTGACAAACCATCATTTGTTCTTGTAAAGAAGATCTACTTTATTATCTCCCTTAAATGCATCTGGAAGTACAGACTGAGTCAACAAGCAAGGGAGTTGGGACTAAAATCTGGTGTAACAGTTACCAGGTGTCTTAGGCAGCCCTGGAGGCTGAAAAATCCAAGACCAAGAAGCCAGCAGATTTAGTTCTTTTTTTTTTTTTTCTAAAGATTTTTTATTTATTTATTTGAGAGAGAGAATGAGATAGAGAGAGCATGAGAGGGGGGAGGGGCAGAGGGAGAAGCAGACTCCCCGCTGAGCAGGGAGCCCGATGCGGGACTCGATCCCGGGACTCCGGGATCATGACCTGAGCCGAAGGCAGTCGCTTAACCAACTGAGCCACCCAGGCGCCCCCAGCAGATTTAGTTCTTAGTGAGGCTCTCTTCCTAGCTTGCTGAGAGCTGCCTCTTCACTACATCCTCACAGGGCAGAGAGAGAGCTCTGGTCTCTTCCTATTTTTGCAAGGACACTAATTCCATCATGGTGGCTCCACCTTCATGACCTCATCTAAACCTAGTTACTTCTCAAAGGCTCCACCTCCTAACACCATCACATTAGGGGTTGGATCTTCAAATATATAAATTTTAGAGAGAGACAAATATTTGTGAATATCCTATGTTCACAAATATTCTATAACACCAGAAAGTCAGTCCAGAAGCTACACGAGGGTGATCTGGCAATGATGTATGCCATGAGGGTGATCACCAGCATTAATTCATGCAGACGATGATTAACCGGCTGGAAGCAGGCTCTTATTTCTTCACCACACTGGATTCTTCTTGAAGCTGGGCACTCTATGGAAGAGAAAGTGTTCCTATTCATTTGTTTTTCCATTGAACAATTATTTATTGAATACCTACTATGTGCCAGGCACTCTTCTAGGTACCTATGTTGTTTCCTCCAGGAGCTTATGCTCTAGCTGGGAAAATCAGGCAATGTGGGAGTAAACAAATGGCCAAGATCATTCCAGAATGACATATATTATGAAGGGTAGTGTGATAGGTCATTATTCAACCCAACATATATAACTGTCTGCTCCTTTTGCTAAGGTCTCTAAATAGACTCTTCAAGTTTGTCCTTAGATAATTGTATGTTTGTCAATGCCAGGAGAATCTCACTTTTTCTTTCTGCCATCCTCATCCTTTTCCTTCCAGCTCACATTTATCAAAGCACTGGGTTAAAGTGCTTTACATACATCATCTTACTTAATCCTGACAACAGCACCATGAGTTTGGTATCATGAGTATAACCATTTTGCAGATGAGAAATCTGAGGCAGAGAATGTTTTAGCAACTGGCCTGAGGTCATACAGCAAATAAGTGGTGAAGCCAGGATATAAATGCATGTTCTCTGATTCCAGAGCCCCTAGCAAAGCTAATCTGTCATCATTTTCCCCATGGCAGAGTTAGTCCTTCCAACAAAAGGAGGCACCAAACAGATGTCCTCCATTTCCCCAAAGGATAGAAGAAGGATTTGTATTACAGCCAAGGGATATAAACTAGACATAGTAAAGAATGTCCAGCTATAAAAGCTAAAAACTTCCTAGAGAAGTTTAGGAAATTTTTTCTTCTGGAGATATAAAGCAGAGGTTGGCAAACTCCTTCCCATGGGTGAAATCCAGCTACCTGTTTTCCTATATAGTTTCAGTGGCTCACAGCCACATTCCATCATTTGCATACTGTTTACAGCTGCTTTCACATTACAAGGATAGAATTGAGTAGTTGTGACAGAGACCATATGGTCCACAAAACCTAAAATTTTTATTATTTGGTCCTGTATAGAAAATATTTGCTGACTCTGATCTGGAATAACAGGTTAGATTTTGCCTGGGTTCGCTTAAATATGGTTCTTTCTGAAGCCAAAGAATGGTCTTGTTGAAAACTTTAATGTTCCCTTTCGGCTCTAGGACTAAAGATGTATTTCTGTGGTCAAAACAAGCCATTCTTAATTGGCAGGACTCTTCTATCCACTCCTTCCAGCTGTCTTCCAGCTCTGATTTGGCTCCTGTATGTAGCTGGGGCGCCTGGGTGGCTCAGTTAGTTAAGCGCTCAACTCTTGATTTCAGCTCAGGTCACGCTCTCGGGGTCCTGAGATCCAGCCCCACATCAGGCTCTGTGTTCATCAGGGAGTCTGCTTGAGATTCTGTCTCTGACCCTCTCCCACGTGCTCTCTCTTTCCCATAAATAAATAAATAAATAAATCTTTAAAAATAAAATAAAATAAATGTATGTAGCTGACAGAGGTTTCCCAAACTACACCGCAGACTGCCAGCAAACACAGCCTAATAGTGGTGGGGGCTGGAGGGCAACAGTAATAAATTCCACCCAGAGAATTTAGTGTGGTACTTGCCCTGATGTTAACTCTGCTTCAGTTGCCATTTGGATTAGGTGTGAAGGGATGACAGATTTCTGCTGTCCCATCATAACAGTGATTAATATTCTTGCTATGATCTCCATTATTACTAATAAGGATATATTTTGTTTAATTTTATCTTGGATAAAAGAAAAACTGGTTGTTAGGAGCATCATGTATTAATTGCTAAAGAATTCTTATTGATCAAGCCAGAGAAGCAGAACCGAGCCATTTGTGAATTCCCTTGGAAAAATACTACACACACACACACACATACACACACACACACACACCCTGAGAAAATGCACTAACTGCAAACATTTTCCATCCCTAAGAACTTCATGAGTATTTTCCCAATTCAGTTTAATATTAAATGACATTCCTTTTGCTTTTTTACACCACCCCTGGGAAACTGGCCTGGGAGCCTACTTCTCACAAGCTGTGTGATCTTGAACCAGTGACTTCATCTCTCTGAGCCCCATTTTCTTCTGTGAGATGTGACCATCAGAATGGATGCTCTTTCCCTACACACACAAGAACCAGCATGCCTGTGAGCCCTAAATGCCCTCCATCCACCCCAGCTGGCTCCCTCCAAGCCACATCTCAGCATGGTGCAGTGAAAAGAGGTGAACTTAGGAGCTGGCCAGACTTAAGTCCATCCTTGAAAAGCACATTTTTACTTAGCGGTTTGGGCCTCATGCCACTCACTGAAATGGCAGACTCTCATGCTGTTGTACATGCTCTCTGCCTTCTGCCTAGGACCCTCTTTTTCTGTGCCTTATGCACCACATCCTGCCCCACCTATGCAACCTTCCACAATCAAATCAGAAAATTAATGTTCCCTGTTCCTCTCTTCACCCTCAAGGAAGAGGTGTGTATTCCCAGGTCCCCTCAAGACAGTCTGCACTGTTAGCTGAGTGTCTGTGTAGATTCCTCTCATAGATAATGACTTCCTTGAAGTCAAGCACTGTGCTTTAGGTTAAGCACTGTGGGGACTTTCACATCAAAAGCACTCCTTAAGTAAAGCCCATCCACATCTCTCCATCTAACTTGGGCTCAACCTCAAAGTCCCAATCATGGCTTCAAGGCTCTGCACAAGATGGCTTCTATCAACTTCTCCATCCCCATGGCAGTCCATTTGTTCCCTTCTTTTAGGTTCTCTGGGGCAAGTTCCATCCCTTTGTTTTCTTTGTACATATAGTTCCCTCTGCAGGGTAAGTTCTCTACACACAGCTTCCAGCAGCCCTTTACCTGGCCCTTTGCAGACCTGAGCTCCTGTCCATTCATTCACTCATTCATTTAACAAGTATTACTGATCACTCTTCTAGGCACTAGACAAAACTCCCTGTCCACCTAGAGTCTCTATTCTAGGGGGAAGCAATAAACAATAAACCAATAAATACAGACTGTGTTGAATGGGGATGCATGCCAAGGAACAAAATAAAGCAAGATGAGAGGGAGCTCTGGGCTGGAGTGTCATGTGATAGGAAGAGGTTGGAAAGATCCTATGGAAAGGACAATGGATGGCCAAGACTTGGAGGAGGAGTAGAAACAAGCTGCATGAGGTTTTGTGGAAGAAGCAGTGAGTGGCCCTGAGTCTTGGTGGACCTGTTGGGGGATGGAGGAAGAGAGGGGTGGGAGATGGAGGCACCCAGAGCAGGGGTCCAGCTCTTACAAGGTCTTTCTGGCCACCGTGAGGACTTCAGCTTTTATTCTGAGTGGAATGAGCAATTTAAGCAAAATGATCCAACTCCTATTTGGAGAGGGCCAGCTGGGTTGGTGTGTTGAGATTGGGTTGCAGAGGAACAGGTGCACATAGAGGGAGACTAGCTAGGAGGTTTTTTCCATAATCCAGGTGAGAAAGGGTATTAGCTTGGACAAGGGTGGTAGAGATTATAAAGTAACTAACAAATGGCTGGGTTCTGGATATACTTTGAAGGTAAAATCTATTGGATGGACAGATGGGCTAGAAATGGAAAATAACAGGAAGAAAAGATTCCAGGATAACGCCAAGGTTTTGACATGAGCCACAGGAAGAATGCATTTGCTGTTTGCTAAGATGCGCAGGCTAAGGGAGGAGGGGTCAGGGTAAGGTGTGGAAATGAGTCGGTTTGGGATATGCTAGGTTACAGATATCTATTAGACAGCCAAGTGGAGAAGCCAGTATACAGCTTGATATACAAATTAAGAGTTCAGGGGAGAAGGGTGAGGTGGTTGCTGCGGTGTGCCAATCTTTGGAAGTCAAGGATGTGAGATTGAACTGCTAAGGAGAAAGAAAAGGAGAAGCCTGTTATGTCGGAGGAAAACAAAGAGTGGTGTCCTAGAGGTTAAGTGAAGACAGCATGTTGAGAGGGAGGGACTCATCAGCTGTCGAATGTTGGTGATAAACCAAGCAAGATAGGGACTGAACACTGACCATCAGGCTTAGCAAAATGGAGGTCACTGGCAGCCATGCCAATGTTATTTTCTCAGAGCGCCAACCTGAACAAACTCCTTCCTCCTACTCTCCCTCACAGCACTGTATTATTGCTCCAGGGCTCTTCTCATGGTTTGTTATTAGTTATATGTTGTGTATCAGTATCTTTTTTTCTTTAATTCACTCACGATATTGATTATAAGCTCCTAGAGGACAGGACCAGTGCCCCTTTTTTCATCATTCAATGCCAAACCCTGCTGGATACAGAGCAGACTCACAAGAAAAATTCATAAAAGAATGAATAAATGAACAGATAAAAGGTAAACCTTTGAGGCGCCTGGGTGGTTTAGTCAGTTAAACATCTGACTCTTGACTTCGGCTCAGGTCATGATCTCAGGGTCATGAGATCAAGCCCCACATTGGGCTCCCCGCTCAGTGGGGAATCTGCTTGAGATTCTCTCTCTCTCAATCTCTCTGTCTCCCTCTGCCCCTCCCCCAGCTCACTCTCTCTCTAAAATAAATAAATAAATCTAAAAAAAAAAAAGCAAACGTTTCTGCCACATCATGCCTATTTCACCTTTCTGTATATCCTAGAGGCCCCATCTCTGCCATCATTAATTAACTCCTTGATAGTGGGGAAAACTGACTTTTCCCCTCTGGATTTCAGTTTTTCTTTTAGCAAAGCGTGTGGGTCAATGGCTCATGCCAGATCTGTGATCCCACGATTCCATGGCAGGTGTAAGTCAGGCCCCCCTAGTTTCCACATCCTAGGGTAGTTTCAGTTTTCCCCTACCCAAAATATTCCCCACTGGCCTGGGGCAGCCTCAGATTCTATAACTAAATTTTAACACTTTGAATGCCATTTAACCTCTCCTAGACACTTGAATGGGAAAGCAGGTATTATCAGTCATTTTTGCTAGAGTGTGAGTGCACTTTACTGGTCCTTTCCTGCTCACAGTTTCAGAGAAGGACCTGTTGAGAAAGAACAGGAATGGAGAGTACTCAGAATGAGGCTACTGCCTGGGTAGGAAAAAGGTTCAAAGGGAAACCAGCAGGGATAAAGATAAACTACTCAAAGGTCCATCTAGGGCAGGTCTTACTTTATGAAATTGAATAGTAAAGGTCCAGTGAAGGTTAACTTGTGCCTTTAGGAAGCTCCAAATCCAAACTGTATGCCAGGTGACACTGAGTAGTCATTTCTCCAACCTGGGTTTTGATATCAGCCATAAAAATTGTGGAGTTGGCCTTGATAATCTAACAAGGCCCTGCTGCTTTTAAAGCCAAGGCTTCTGTGACAGTGGGATGACTTCTGTGATGATGGGATAACTTCTGTAACTAGTTAGGGTTGAGGGACATGTCCATTTCAACTGAGTAATGGAAATAGAGCAAATAGCCACACAGATACATGGTGGGTCACATCAGCCCCAGGAAGTACTAGCCAAGCATCTTAGCACAGCAAAAAGTAATTTCTTAAATTTCTTTAAGTTCTAACAAAAATTTCAATGGCTCTTGTTTGCCTCTGGACAAAACACTGCAAATGTGATCACATTCCCTGTACATGTCAAAGGTCATAAAATTCTTAGCGTTGCCTTTGGCTGACACTGAGTATATAGAATTGCAATTGGTTTAGTCCCCATGGTGATAACCTCCTTTAACAACCTTGCTAGTATCAATGGTGAAGACTGAGCTCTGGGCAATTTTGGCTTGCACTGGACCACGTTTATGTACGTGCACAATATCTAAGGCAAGATATTTGTAAGCCAGTGGATAGAGTGGAGTCTATGACCTCACTCCGGATCTGTGTTTGGTGGAGATTGAGTATAAATAAACAGATAAACAAGTGAGCAAACGTTTATGACCATGAAAGAGAATGAAGTCAACTGGATCATCAACAGAATCCAGCCTGCAACTCCACTTCATTAGCACAGCCCAAGGACAGAGGAATCATGTTTTTGGATGCCAAGATGAGATAAGAAATTTGAGGATCACCTGCTGCTGCTGTCAGGCCTCCCTTCAGTAAGGCACAGGAGCCCTGGCCATGGGCACCCATGTGAATGTGTTTCAGGTGGTGTGAGCGTGTGCGTGTGTAAGTACTTGCGGACGGTACACTTAATCGGTGCTTTTCTGTCCAGGAAAACTATATCCCCACCAGAGCCTGAATTATTAAAATCTTGAGGTTCCTCACATCTGCTACGAGCCTCCTATCACAATTTCCCTTGGCTCTCAGGTGCCACCCCTGCATCTGATGTTACAGGCATGCCCGAACCCTCCACTGCCAAGCGGGAAATGGCTTGCTATCGTTACAGCCAAGACCCAGGGAGCACGATTCAGGGAAGAGCCAGCACACACTGCAGGGCAATGTGCTGGCTGGGCTGTGGGGCGGTCTCAATACTGGAGAGCCAAGCCTCTCGCCCGAGTGTAACCAGAGCCCTTCGGAGAGAAGCCAGCCTGAGGTGCTCCAGCAGCTGAAAAATCTCTCCCGTGGCCTATTACATTCTAAGTTCCTCTTGCTCAGACCACCACCATGTAGATGGAAACTGAGTTAGGTCCAAACAGGATGAACCAAATTTCTGTTCAAGCAAAAAAAGTTGGCCCAGGGCTGTAGAGCTTTAAACGGACCATGAATAATGCTTTATTGCCTCAGCACTGGGGTGAACTCACCCCCCACGCTCCGCCTCACCTTTCACGGTGTTATTTTTAGAGATCTCATTACACCCCAGCTTAAACTAAAAATACGTTTCCCAGGAATAGCAGAAGCTAGTTTTAATTGTGCACAGTGACACAAATGCCCATGGACTCTGATTACATATGATGTTTCATGTATCTGATACCTCCTGTAGGAGCAAGGGGGGATTGATACATTTCATTTTTCCAGAACAATGACTAGACTGGCTTTGGAGGCTGTTGGACTCAATCAAGCTTTTTCTGGGCTGGAGCTGTTTCCACCAACCAATGCTTTGGTTTCAGATCATTTAGTGTGACTTACACAAAATCACAGGTTCCGGGAAGCCGTGTTCATGAGAAGCTCACCTCCAAGGTCTGATCCAAACCTGACACATCCCTTCCCTGCCCACTGTCCTGGTGCTTGGACATGGGGGTCAAGCAGGAGAGGAGCTTTGGGATCTGACAAATTGGGAGCTGGATCTCTAGCCTGCTTCTCTACCTCTGCTACTTTGGGCAAGTTATTAATCTTCCTGTGCCTGCTTCCTCACTGAAAAATGAGAATAATAAATGTTGTATGGCTAAAATGAAATAATTTATGTACACAGCAGAAGCCTAAAAAATTATCACATTATTTTTTTATTTAACTTGCTCATACACTAGTCAGGTCAACAGGAACATTTGTTGAGCACTGACTAAGACCACACCAGGGATCCGAGATGTGCCGACGTCAGACCCTGACAAAAAGCACACACACGGTTACAAATGGTGCTGCACAGGGCAGCATGGAATGCCGTGTTGGACCCAAGGCACCAGCCTGGACTCTGGAGCTCCCAGCAAAGAAGCACTTTATCTTGGGGAGAGAAAATCTTATGAACACAAGCTGGTCCTTGAAGGATTCCTAGGACAGTAGCCTTCTCTCCCCTGGTGCACCTAGAGGTTAAGGACACAGGCCGCCCAAGATGGAAGCCAGCTCTGCCTCCTACTTACCAGCACAACCTGGGGCAATTAGCTTTTTTCTCCTTCGTTTCCACATCTCTAAGATGCAGCTAATGATAATACCTGCCTCATAATGCGGTGGTGAGGATTCAGTGAGCTAGCTAATGTGGTACACATGTCTTTAGCACCTTGTCACCAAGTAAGAGGAATGCATGCGACAACAAAAGGAGTATCTATCGTGTCCTACTTGGACCGAACCATAGAGCACGTCATGCGAAAAGGCAGGCTCTCGGGTATCCTTGTGGAGTTAGTCTCTGCATTCCCTTGTGATGTTCTCTAGATCTTCATCAGTGTGCATTCAACCTCACCACCTAGTTAATAGGTTCTCTAAGGTCAGGAAGTTCCACCATAACCACTCAGAGAAACTCCGCCTTCTGTTCTCGAGGGGATCATTTTCCATTCCTGTTTTCAGACTACTCTGGTTTCCTCAGTTCTTCAATATCACTGGACAATTCTTGACATTTTGATAAACCTGACAATTTCATGATGCCAGTGAGATCATTCAGTCTGGTGAGGGGGAGTAGGTTTGTAAAATTTCTCTCTGAGGACAAGTCCAGAGGCCCCATCTCATCTATGTAAACTTTCAAATCCCAATGCCTCACCTAGAAAGCAGCTTGTTCATACTAGACCTGACAGTCACGTTCTACATCATGGCAGCACGGATGGACTGAGGGATGCCAAGTCACGGCGGGCCATAGGGACACAGGGTTTCTGAAAGGGTCAACACATGTTTAAAATGGGATCACAGTGGGGCCCCTGGGTGGCTCAGTCATTTAAGCGGCCCCCTCTTGATTTCAGCTCAGGCCATGATCTCGGGGTCCTGGGATCGAGCCCCCCGTCAGGCTCCTTGCTCAGTGGGGAATCTGTTTAAGGGTTCTCTCTCTCCCTCTGCCCCTCCCGCCACTTGCATGTGCTCTATCTCTCTCAAAAATGAATAAATAAATCTTTAAAAAAATTAATTAAATTAAATTAAATGGGATCACAGTGAATATGAATACCTTTTAAAAAGGACCTGTCACCGCAAGATACTCTCGTGGTTCCTATCATCATTTGGCTTCTTTCCGGAGCATATGCTGGTATCGAATACCAGGAACCTTTTATAGTACCTTTTTTTTTCCCCAGAGAGGTTTTGATGTATTTGCACAAAGAAATACAAGCTCTCATACAACTCATTGATGTATGACTGAAGGACAATTGTTTTGCACACTGATGTGAATAAAGAACAGAAATACGTAAGAAAATGAGAAGACGAGGTGACACGCAGCCCCACCTCTAGGATTTGAATATTGTCACCTTGTGTAGACTGCAGAATCCCTGAGTATTGTTCTCTGATAATAGTTTTACTCTTTCTCCCCAAATCCAGAAGCACACGTATGACCCCACGCAAAACCAGCAAGGCCTCCTGGGTGTTGTTTACCCCTTCCAGGACTCCCCAACCACAGTCTGTCCCTGCCATGTTGGCTGTCAGTGCTCACTGTGAGAGGCAGTGAACGAAGCCACAGGGAATGATTCTGCCCAAGTACCATGTCACAAGCTTACTTTTATGTTCCTCTAGCAATCTGGTGGCCCATGTGCCCTGGCATTCTGAGACAACTCAGGAGTGTCTGAGAACAGTGGAGATGGCCCAGAGTCACAGCCAGGCAGCTGAGGCAGAGAAGGTCCAACTGCCCCGTCTCCGCCAGAAGAAGTCCTGCCGCCGAGGAACAGCCTGGCTGGACAGCTGATCCTTGCTAATCCCCGCACTGTAGAGACAAACTGGTTGATTTTCATATATCTGTGACTTCGTGGTGTTCTTTATATCACCTGCTTTATTTTCAAACCTGTCAACAGTCTTCTGAAAAGGTTGCACACATGAGCAAAGACCTGAGCAGCTCCAGGAAGGACAGAAGCAGACACAGGCGGCCGGGCGGGGGGAAGGGAGGGCAGGCAGGAAGGGCCGCCACCCAACACCTGGGAGACTGAGTCAGGAAACCAGGGCCTTCTTGTTTTCTTGAGTTTTCTCTAACCCAAGCAAAAATGAGGCATAGGTTTTTACACTGTGACCCCTTCTGGTGAGGCTTGAAAGCTGGCTATAAATCCAAGATGGACCACACACTTACTGAACTATATTTATCAAGTTTCTTAATAAAGCAAAAGACTCAGAAGCATTTGGGAGTCAACTTTTTTTTTTTTCTGACAGAGACAGAAGCCAGCAACAAGCAGTTTACTGCTGTTGTTCAGTTGCCAAGTGGGTGATTCAGTTAAAATAGGATCGGCCTCACATCTGTTTATATGAACCCACAGGGTTGCTATTTGTAAAGGGGCCCTACTTGTCTGACCTGGGTTGTTGCTACACTTTGTTTTGCAAGATTGTTCCACGGTATCTAAAAGAAGACTCACAGTCCCCCCGCCAAGGGTGACATCTGCTCACATGCCTTGCTTCCCCCGATACCATCACATTGTCATGACAAATACTGGACGGGCAGACTGAGGCCACCTCTGAAGATGGATGTTGTACCAACTACTTTTTCTAAACTGACCAGTAGATTCAGTCTAACAATTGAGTTCAAGATCATTAATGTCAGAAAGTGAGAATGAAGGGAGTTTTAGGGATTGCAAAGGACAGTTCCCTCATTTTCAGTTGAGGAAAATGAGGACTGGTAAGCTTTTTTTGGAGGGATGAGCTAGGACTCAAAAGGCAGGATTACTAGAGCTCTTTCCAGTTTATCACACAACCCAAGAAGCTATCTGGCATCTTGAGATACAGCCTGGTTTGGAAACTTCACATCTGACCAGTTGAATGTGTAACACAGTGTGGGGGAGAGGAAAACTGGAGTGTCCCCAGTAATACAAGCAACATTCTGGGTCCTCGTGTCTATGAGGGTCCTCTTGAAGCTGGGAAGTAGCATCCAGAATTTCTTTCAGACATAAGACAAGTGGAGAATTCAGGAAAACTACAGAAGTGAAACATCAGGATAGTCCAGGGACTCAGAATAGTACAACAGCAAATGGGCAAAGGGCCCTTTCTGGCAAACTCTAAAGCACTCTTCAAGTATTTTAGCATGACGGGATGTTAAATTGGAAATTTTAATTGGGTATCAAGACATAATATCAGTCCTAAAACTATCCAAAAGGCCACTCAATAACCATTTCACATTTTCGTGACTCTCTCTTTGGAGAAGGCTGTGCCCTGCACACCACCCATCCCTCAAAGTCTCTTCAGGAAGCCTCAAGAGAACAACTTAGTTTGTTAGATGCTGTCTCATAGTTAGGGGTACAATGTGAACTAGCACCTTTCTCTCAGCCAGCAACCCTTCAAATGTAAGGGACTGCAGGTAGAGGAGAGAGGACAACACTAAGCAGCTTGTTCTCCTGGAGTTTGGCAAAGGGTTTCCAAGGACTAACTGTGGGCCCTGTAGGGAAGCTGACATGGGGGACATCAGCAGAGAAGTCAGCAGGGGATCTTCTGGTCTCCAGGGGCAGATGGGGGGGTGGGAATCTGTGGCCACTGCAAGAGAGAACTTTGGAAGATGAGAAGGTCTGAAGGTAAAAGGCCACCAGTGAGTGGGAAAGGCTTACAAGGACACTTGTAAGAGAAGCCATCAGTCTTCAGCTCTCCATAGGCTTGGAGAGCACAGAGCCAGCTGTCTGGGGTCGGGCTCCCATGGAGCAGAGCCTACCGTGGGAATTCTTGTGAGAGGGTTACAGAGGAACAACTGTCAGGACAAGGGCAGATGGGGAATCAGGATAGGGCAGGGCAAGTACAGAACAAGGATATGGTCTCCATGAGAGGCTGGCTTCTCACAGGCTCCACAGGGACCACCGGTCTGTCCTGTGGAAAGGGGCCAGGCTTTACCTCCATGTCACTTGGTCATGGGCTGCTGCTCATAATGCAGAGGAAGGGGGAAAGCCTGCGGGAGGGAGGGAGGGGGGCAACTGTGAGCCATTAGCCTCCAGTACTCACAGCACCTGGGTAGGGGCTCTGGAAGGAGCATTAGCAACATTCACTCTGCCCACTTTGTGCCTGTCACCCCAGAACTTTGCAGTTCTCCTTATTCTTTCCACCCCTCCCCACCCAGGGGTCAGAAACAGCTAGTGAGACAAGGGTGAGGGAGACAGAGAGGAGTGGACCTTCCCTACACATGTGTACACATACACACACACTCATGCTCACACACATGCATGCACGCTTCTCTTCCAAAAGGCAAAAGACCCACCTACAACAGGTAGAGCTGGGGGAAAAGTCATAACTTTGAGTGAAATCAAAAGTTTTGATTACTGCATGGGACTCAACATTTTTAAATGTTTCATGGCAATTTGACACACATCTAGAAAAGGGCACCCATCACAGCTCAATGAGTTTTCCCAGAACACACCCGAGTAACAACTCCCAAGGTCAAGAAATGGAATTCCCAGCCTCCGAGAGGCTCCCTTCCAGTCCCCGTTCTCCTCCCTCTGCCATGACGGTAACACCATAGTGATGGTTTTTCAACAACAGAGTTTACTTCTGCCATCTTGACAAAACCTGGGATCCTGACTTATCTGGAGCCTGAGTTTATAACTCATGTTGTCGTTCACAAACTGATCTTAAAAATCTAACTTCAATGCCTATTATCATGGAACTAAGGAGGGTAGTTTTCATAATAAAAATAAACAAGAACCAGATTTTTATCTCCTTGCTTATTGTGGAGAGAGAGGGGAAAAAAGAGGGTTTCTCTTCATGTTTCTTCCATCCCACCTCCACCTGCCTTCCCAGTCTCCCAAAGGAACACACACAAAAAAAATCTCATTCCTTAAGCTCCACTCGAGACCAACCTGGGACAGACGGTATGCATTCAGGATTTGCGTAAGTCCCCATTTGTAGGAAGCGGGGGCTTACAAGTGGGATGATGTGGGCCTTTGAGATCATCAGTCCCTGGAGGGGGCCTCTGGAAGGCAAGCTAAGCCTTTTGTTGCTTTTTCCCACATTTTTGTCCAGTCAGTGGTTTTCCTGAGAGAGTGGGGAATGTTAGGAAGTCAGGCCACTGCGGAAAGCCTTTGTTTAGGAGAATTTTCACCAAACATATCATTTTCTAATTGGGGCTATTTGCTGTGGCCCTTCTGCCTGGCTGTCTGCATTGAGTGGAGGTTATAATTATAAACAGAGTAGCGACATTTCCATTGAAAACCCGTCATGTGGTTTCCCTGACTCATCCTAACAAACCATGAGCCCCTCAACGTGAAGGAATTTCTTTTTTCCCTGAAAAAAGCACATACAGTGATGACCTTAGTTGACATTGCAGAATGATTAAATGCACTGGTTGTTCAATATTTTTAAATACTGCATAAAAAGGCAGGAGAAGAGGTGAAGCCAAATGGTGTTTGTGTGTATGCTGTGAATACACCTGGGTATTTACTGGAGACCTTTATTTTTTTTAATTGTGCCAATATTGGATGGCCATATGGCCCTATGGAAATTACTCAAATACTTTCTTCAAAGGAGACTAATTTTCATGCAAATGTAATTTCACTGCTGGACAAGCTAAGAAGAACAAAGAGGAATGAATGAATTAAATAAGAGGATAGTTGGAAAGTTTGCTCCCATGATATGGGGAAGTGGCAGAAAGGATCTCAAAGGATTGAGAAGGATCCCACAGGCTGTAGGGTTCTCCTCACCGTGTAACTCCCACTCAGAGCAGCCTCCCTGCGACAGGGCGAGTCTTCGTGTAGAGGGACTGCTGGCTGCCTTCCATTCATTAAAGATACCACCACATCCTGGAGGAGGAAGGAGACACACCTCTTACTACTTATGCCTTGAGGTCATTCTGAGAAGTCTAGACTCCTGGAAGGTCAGACTGGGAAGGAACCTTGAGAGAGACCCACCTGGGCACATTTCCGAGAGAAGGGGGCACTCTTCAGAGAGATCCCCAGGGTGACAGGGGTACACCAGGGCCAGTCAGGCAAGTCACCTGGCATCTTTCTAAAAATACTTGCTGCTGGGTCTGATCATGGGCCTACCGAATCAGAATCTTCAGGCCGGGGCCAAGACCCTGTAATTCTGATGCGTGTCCACATTCGAAAAGCAGTGATTCTTGTGGAAAGCCTTCATTTCAGAGTTGAGGATAGTAAGATTCAGGAAAATGAATTGCTTGCTAGGTATCACCAAGTGGCTAGTGACAAGAGTGTCTACATTGAATGTTTAGTGGTCTTCCCATGCTGTGACCCCAGCACCACATAGCTTTCTGGAAAGGCCCCCTCATTCTGCTGGGTGACCTGGAGTCTCACCTCCCTGACCCTGATTGTCCCCATCTGTAAAATAAAGGTAATAAGAAGTATCAAAGGAGGATTTTAAAAAAGATAAAGAAAGGCTTTGAAAACTATAAAATGCAGGATAAATAGAAGATATTGCTCTTATTATTTATGCTGTGACACTATCTTGTTTACATAAATTATATAGGAATCCAAGAAAGAGAAGAGCAATTAAAAAAAAAAAACTATCGATTAGTGGGCAAGAGCCTTTAAAACATTCACTCCTCTCAAGATGAGACAGTTGCAGGACTTCAGCCTGGGATGGGACGGGGCTTGGGGCCATCTGAATTTGTCCTTTAGCTGTTACTCACTGGCTTGCCCTCTCTTACCCCCACCCTCAGGATACTTTGGTTTTACATAGTTTAATAATTTTTTAGGGGAGGAGGGGCAGAAATAGAGAGAGAGAGAAAATCTTTTTTTTTTCCTTGTGATATCTTTTTTTTATTATGTTATGTTAATCACCATACATTACATCATTAGTTTTTGATGTAGTGTTCCATGATTCATTGTTTGC
>NC_138374.1:129381081-129388147 GCF_054177405.1 Leptonychotes weddellii
GGATCCCTACATTTGTATCTTTGGGGTAAATACCCAGTAGTGCAATTGCTGGACCGTATGGTAGCTCTATTTTCAACTTTTTGAGTAACCTCCATACTGTTTTCCAGAGAGAGAGAAAATCTTAAGCAGACTCCATGCTCAGTGCAGAACCCAATGCCGGGCTTGATCTTACCACCCTGAGATCACCACCTGAGTCAAAATCAAGAGTCGGATGCTTAACCAACTGAGCCACCCTGGCATCCCAATGTAGTTTAATAATTTAATGATGGCTAAAGCCGCTATCATTACCCATCCACCCAAGTCTCCCCTGCTTCATGGGTGAGCCCCCCTGAAACAAAGACCACTTTCTAAATCCTTTAGAAAACTACCAGCTCCTCACATAGTACCTGCAGGCAATTGAGGAATGGGAACACAGGACTGGAGGAAACCCCAGAGGGCCATTCATTCCACATTGAACATTATTTATCCAGTGCCCACAATGCACTAGTCACTCGTTTAGGCTCTAGGCTTATAGTAGTGAGCAAGAAAAAAAATTACTCCTGTCCTCTTGATGCTCAGTAAGAGTAAATTTAGGTAAGAGTAAATTACAAATTAGTGCATGAGCTCAGGCTGCTATAACAAAATACCACGGACTGGGTGGCTTCAACAAGACATTCATTTCTCACAGTTCTGGAGGCTGGGAGTCCAAGATCAAAGGGCCTCAGATTTGGTTCTTGGTGAGAACCCGCGTCCTGGCTTGTGGGGTCCTCACATCGCTTTTGCTTGGTGCAAGCGTGTGGACAGAGAGAGACAGAAAGAGAGCATGCATTTGGTCTGTCTTCCTCTTCTTATAAGGGCACAAATCCCAACCTGAGGGCCCAATCCTCCGACCTCTTCTAAACCTAATTACCTTCAAAAGCCTCCACCTCCAAATACCATCACACTGGGGTTAGGGCTTCAACAAACGAATGTGTGGGGGACATAAATATTCAGCCCCAAACAGTAAGTAAATAAATAAGTGCGTAAATGAACGATGCATTCCCTCATGCTCAGTGCTGTGGAGTGAAGCTTAGCAGGATGAAGGGCCAGAGAGTGGGGAAGGAACGGCATGCTCAGGGAAGTGTCCCTGGGAAGGAACATTGGGTAATTATCCAAGGTAATTATAGAGTGGGATGAGGAGGGAGCCTCAGTGTGACTGGGGCAGGATGGTCCAGGCAGAGGGAGCAGAAATGCCACATCCTAAGGAGAGAAGTGAGCCTGGCATGCTGAGGCCAGGCAGAGTGGGAGAGGCAGGACAGAAGGCGGAGGGCTGACCACAGAGGGAACCAGGAGAGGGAAGGAGCCCCACAGGCCAAGGCAATGAGAAGGAGTTTGTTCTGTGGAGCAGGCGATGCTTCAGGAGGGTCTTGAAGCAGGAGGTAGCCTCACATCTGACTCATGTTTAACAGTATTACTCCAACCCTTGCACTGAAAATACACCATAGAGGGACAAGCATGGAAGCAGAGAACAAGTCAGAGGCTTCTGGAGGGAAAGGTGATGGTGACTTGGACAGGTAGAAGCCATGGATGCAGCATCTGCTCAGGTCACAGGTGAGAAGGGGCACCAAGCTGATCTGCAGAGTCTCCAAGGCAGGGGTGCTCGCCCGAGCTCCCAGAAGTTGGGGCTCCATGCAGAAGGGTGCTTTGAGGAAGGTGCCAGGGAGTAAACATCTCCAGGACCCCCAGCCTGGTCTCCACTGCTACTCCTTGGTTTTACCTGCTTCCCACACTAGGGTTCCAAGCATCAGCCCGCCTAAGACGGATCTGACTCCCGGAGGCAGGTCATTTTCACAACCCTCCTCTATTCATGAGCATTTGCACCTGTTCCAAGTCAGGTTGCCTTTGCATTTCCCTGGGCAAGGAGAGTCACAAAAACTCCACCTAACCCCCCCTTCCCCTCATTGTCCCGATCAAACAACTGAATCCGGTGGGGTAGAGACCTCCACAGGTGAAAGAGTCCTTAGAAGGAAATGGGAGCTAGGGTCCCCATGCTTCTCCGTGCTGGGGAGGTTCACGGTGACATGGTCTGGACTACAGCAGGTCCTGCTCAGTTGGGCAGAGCACCCCCAAATGTCGCCTGGGGCCAGGCAATATCAGAAAGGGGGAGTCATGGCGGGTGGGGGCTGTGGAGACGCGGACAGCACGGTTCCCACCTAAAGGCAGAGCCACTACTTAGCTTCGGCCAGGGGTCACCATGTAGGAATGCATGCAAGCAACACCAAATCTGCTTTTTGTGAAAGGGCCAAAGGATGCCTACTCCTCTTTAGCATGAAATCCCCCACTTTTTATATTTTGGCACAAATTCAAATTACTTGAAGGAAAGCAAAAGGGAAGGAAGGGGGAGAGGGTGGGAGGGAAGGAAGGGAGGAGAGGAGGGAGGGAAGAGCAAGAAAGAAAACCTCTGAAGACCGCCCCATGTGCGTGCAGCCCGGCCAGCCTACAGCCTCCGGGCTGATGATTAGGCAACATGGCCTTAGGGCCAGGAGGAGCTCCAGGTCCACCCTTCCTTGGAGGGGCAGTTTAACTTCTCTTTACTTCAAGGGAAGTCTCCTCAGGGAGTGGAGAGCGGGAGACTCTGTATCACACCACTGCTAATATTTTGAACCCCTTCGGGCCAACGCCAGCCCTCTGGCTCCACGCTGGGAGCACAAGGGGGACTGCCCTCCTGTCCAGGGATGAGCTGGTGTGGAGTCCTCTGCCAGTCTTGCCATCCAGAGGCAGCACCCACCTTTGTGTGTCTGCTCCAGCTTTCTCACCACTAGCTGCAGAAGGAGCTCACCCTGCGGCGGAGCCGGGGAGCAAATAGCCCAAGTTCAAGGGGCAACTCTGGGCTGCTACAAGCAATTCCCCCCTGTAACCTGTCAGGCGCAGACAAGCCGCATGAAGCTCATGTAACATTTTCACCATATGCCGTTTGGAAATAACCCTGTTCCACAGGGAAAACCTTCAAAAGACTTTTCTTTGAAAACAGACCTAATGATAAAGACATGCTAAGCCCTGCAGCCCAGAGGCTGTCAAGGGCTTTACCTACAACCAGTTTTGTCTTATCTCCTGGGCACCGTGGGGTCGAATATAAGCTAGAGCTCAGCGCTAAATTTATTAGACATATGTCAGCATCTGTCTGTCAGAAACGGGAAGGTCTCCCTGCCAATTGAGCCACTCTGGTTTGGGGAAAGATCGAAAATTGTCTGGAATGTTGTCTGAGAGTAATGAAAAGGACTGGGTTCCATAGGTTTTGATTTCTCTGCTTTTACCTAGTCAGAAGTAAGGCACAGAAGCACAGATATTGATCATCTGGAAATGGTTTCAAAAAATAATTCACACATACACAGAGAAGAAGTCCAGGTGAATAAACATCAGAATGCTTGCCATAGTTATCTTCATATGGTGGAATAAAGGGTGATTTATTTTATTTTATTTTGGAGTATACCTTTATTTTATAAACATTCTATGATGAACATTTATTACTTCGGTCATAAGAAAAAATCAATTAATAAAAACTCTGGGGAAAAAAATGAGCCTGCATGATGAATTAGTTTTCTAAGTTAACTGTAACAAAATACTACAAACTAGGCAGCTCAAAGCAGCAGAAATGTATTGTCTCCCAGTTCTGGAGGCCATTAGCCTGATATCAAGGTGTCAGTAAGGTTGGTTCCTTTTAGAGCCTCTAAGGGAGAATCTGTTGGTGCTTCCGGTGGTGTTCCTTGACTTACAGACACGTCATTCCAATCTCTGCCTTAGTCTCCACAAGGCATGCCCCTGTGTGCAAGTCTTTGCCTCCATATGATCTTCTTATGAGGACACCAGTCTTTGGGTTTGGGGCCCAGTCCTGGATTTTGGGACGTGCACCCTAATCTTGACTACTTACATCTACAAAGACCTTATTGGAGATTCTGAGGTCCTAGTTGGACATGAATTTGGGGGAACACTATTCAACCTGCTATCTGTGGCAATGATGTGGGTTAATCCCCATAAAGAATTTCAGGTCACCGTTGACCCTTTTAAAAGCTTTCACTCCTGAGAAGGGGTGCTTTGGCTATCAGAACGGCATGGCCAGCCTCTTCCTCAGCCTCCATTTGGGCTGAGGAGTAGGGCCAGAGCTGGAGGAGAGATGCAGTCCAGCAGGACACCTGCCACCTGTCAGCCCCCCGGGGGCCATTGCACCCTTGCGGGACTGCTGGTAACAATGAACAGCCTGGGAATTACCCTGTGGTGACATGGTCGGTGGAGCGCTGCATCTTACTCAGCGTGTAGTACACTTCTGTAACGTGTGTAGATGCTATTAGGATTAGTGCTTTACAAAGTCGTTTTAAAGCATTACTATCATGTATTTTCTCAGTCAGTGGGTGCCCAAAGGAGAATAGGTGTCATATGTGAGTCTGTGAAATATTTGATGAGAAAATGATTTCTCGTAACTCAAAAAGGCTGGGAACCCCCATCCCACATTTTTATCTATAACGGGCTGTCTGTGGGAGGAGAGGTTTCACCATGATGTTTTGTGTATTTTGTTAACAGGCGCTGTGCACAGTCCTCCATAACATTTTTCTCAGGACCGTCAAACAATCCCAGGAGGCAATCACCCTGCTTTTCAGATGGGAAAACAGGCTCAGAGAGGCCACACAATCATGGAGAACCCCCAAATCACACAGCTAGGAAATGGTAGAGGTGGGATAAGATTCTGGAGGTAGGGGATGCCTGGGTGGCTCAGTTGGTGAAGCATCTGCCTTCAGCTCAGTCATGGTCCCAGGATCCTGGGATCAAGTCCGGTGTCAGCATCAGGCTCCCTGCTCCCCATGGTTCTCCCTCTGTCTGCGGCTCCCCCTGTTTGTGCGTCCTCTCTCTCTCTGACAAATAAATAAAATCTTTAAAACAATAATAATAATCTGGAGGTAAAACATGCACTACAGGGTGGTGTGATTCTTCTAGGAACTCTGCCAAGTGCCTTTCTTCTCAATGCTCAGACCCCGCTAAGAACACAGTCTCCTGGAGCTCTCTGTGCCCGGTGCATGGAGCCTCTGTGACACATTCCTTCAGAGCTAAGTAACATGAAAAGGTTGGCTTACTCTGAAGAACTGATATATTTTCTTCTTAGGGACAAAAAGAATAGGGTTTGCCTGGATTTCCATTTGCTGTATTCACAACTGTCCACTCAATCACAGTACCTGATGATCTGAATTTCTGTGCTATGGTCCCTCACCCCCACCTCAGACTTGACCTACATTTTCCCATTTATATTCTTTATATTTTTATATTGTCTCAATTTCTAGTTTAATTTACAACCTACCCTTGTGTTAGGTATTTTTCTGAAAATCCACCTTCTCTCTGGAAATCTTTTATCAAAAGGTAGATAATTTTTTTTTTATATTAGTATGGTTCTTACACAGGAGGGGGAAGAACCATGGATCAACCAACATTTTGCATCTACTCCTGCCGGCTCCTTTTTCTGAGGTCCCTCCAGCAGGCCAAGCCCCACATCACCTAGTGGCTGCCCCAGAGCCCCACACTGCTGACTCCAGTCCTTAAACTCCTTGCCTTTCTCTACTCTCCCCTCTCGAAGATTCCTCTGGGTCAGTTCCTGTGTTCAAGTAAGTTAATTAAACAGGCAACAAAATTAACTGCCAAATGAATTCATGAGTAATGCCCGCAGGTAATGTATAACTCAACCTAAAAAGGAAAAACTGCTAGTTTCAACAAAGGCTCAAGATTTCTTTAAAAATATACCTAATTTACCAGGCGTCTGGGTGGCTCAGCTGGTTGAGCATCCGACTCTTATTTTCAACTCAAGTTATGATCTCAGGGTTGTGGGATCCAAGCTCAGTGGGGAGTCTGCTTGCGGATTCTCTCTCTCCTTCTCCATTTTCCCCTCCTTCACTCTCTCTCTCTCTCTAAAATAAATAAATAAACCTTTAAAAAATGTACCTAATTTATGTAATAAAAAGTAGAGCAAGGCTACCAATTTGCTCAATTTAGCAATTTGAAATTAAGGAGGTTGAGCCCACTAAGCTCTGTACTTTCTCGAACCTAAGCCAGACTCCCAAGCAGTTGTTATTATACAGTTTTGGTCCTTGATTCAGTAGAAATAAAGATGTTCTAAAATGCAAGGCCAAATAAAGGTATAGAAAACCTTAAGAACCTGATTCCAATTCCAATTCAACTAGAGTATATTGACCATCTTCCGTGTGAGCTAAAGTGCTCGCGTGTTATTTCAGTTAATCCTCCAGCCACTTTGTGACCTCTTTTCCCAAAGCTCTTCAGGCACGGCCAGACCCATCTGGAGTAGAGAAGTGGAAAACAGACTCTGCTCTGCTCCAGACAGGTGACCTTCTCCCCCAGGACCAGAAGGAAGAATTGGTCATGCCTAAGCAAACACCCACGGCACCCCGCCATGTGGCCAGATCCTTGGACTGGAACACAAAGCCTCATGTTAGCCTAACCTTTCCCATGTGTCAACACCTGGCCTGGCAGAGTTAGCACTGCCCGGCATTGAAGCAAGCTTCTCAGAAGACAACCTGCTATGAGCTGAGGTCAAGGAGAGTGACATGACCCAGCAAAAGACCGCTGAGCAGCTGAGCAGGCACGCTGCAACTAACTGCCCAAGTACAACAGTGTCTGGAACCACCAGTTAGAGGCTCCGCAGCATGGGATTTGGGACACAGCCAGTCCATCTGTGTCGAATGGGCATCTGAGCCAACCCAGGACGGCCATTAGTATGACCCCTACTTTCATGAACATGATTCTCACCAATTGGCTCCACCAGTGTTGACATTTCCTAAGAAGGAAAATTGTCACACATGCCCCCATAAGGATATACAAGGCAGATACAAAGTTCCTGATGTTAGACAACCTCTACAACCAGAGTCAGAGTCGTGAAGGCTCCTATCACACTGTACCGGACACAGACTCTTGCACACAAGGCCAAAGTTGCATACCATTCATTCACATGGACATGGCAAAACTATGCAAGAGGCCATCTTGCCACCTTCTGGCTCAAAATTCACTGCTTTACAAGGCAAGACTTACAACATTGTTAGAATGTACAAAGCTCCAT
>NC_138374.1:129388247-129425510 GCF_054177405.1 Leptonychotes weddellii
AAAAAAAAATTAATTTGTACTTATGCTCATCTGGTTGTCAAACTCAGGGGAAATGAGAAGAGTCACTAAAATTTTTCCTAAGAAAATATATTTGAACCTGATCCCAGAATTAAAAGAAATTCTTATAATATAAGCCTGATCCCTGGGAGCCCTTGAAATTCCATGCATGTGTATATTTTGTTATGGAGAGAGAAGCCATATATTTCTCCAGAATCTAAAAGGGTTTACCATTGATCTAGTATTCAGTGCTTTTAGTTGATGGATAAAAACCCGACATCCCAAAATGAATTCATATTACGATAGTTGCAGAGTTTTGGCCAGTCCCTGGCTGCTTACTTTCCATTGTGGTCTTTCAGTAGCATTGTTATTTCTAGGAAGAGTTTGGGACTTCTGGGAAAGGTTAGCCAGAACTATCTTTCTGACACTGCCCAGTAAGAGTCCAGATAAATCTGCCATCAGCTTGGGGCACAGAGGGGCCTGGGAAAGCAGGCCTGCTTAGCAGGAATGGGCAGCACCATGCAACCAAATTAGTCATTATGTAAGGCTTTAAGTCTAATTCCACAGTTTCTTAACACTTGGGGAATTCTTCAAAGAGGCTAGAAAATTGGCAGTGCATCATTTGTCTCTGTGGGCATTTTTATTAAATTATAAGTGGATGCATATTCTTATACTGAAACCAGCACAAGGAAGCAGCTCTATACTACTTGGCTCTGTGTGCAAAGCTCCCTTTCAATTACCATGGTCCGTACTGAATTGTTCCACCCGCCTTTAGCACCATAGCTTCTAGGAAACACAAGGCACAAATAGCAAAAGCAATCATTACACCATCACCCAAAACATAAATCAATAGTAACAAATGATCCCGTACTCTTACATTGTTGTTCTTGGCCCTTGTGTAGACCATATGGAGTCAAACTTGGCCTTCCTTCCTTTGTTGTATAATGTTACTGCATAAAAACCAACTTTGTAATTACTCCAGGAGCTGGGGTCTTCATTCATACCTGATAGCCTGCACCATTCCCAAGTCCTCGAGGTGAAAGGGTCTCCCCAGGAACTCTTTCCCATACCACCCCCTTCTCAGCCAGGCTGACTTCTAAAATATGATTGTCCACGTTTGTGTGGATCACCACATCAGAATGTTTAAAAGTCCATAATACTAATGGTAACAAAGACTACTAATATTCATTGTACTGAGCCATTTATTAAGAAATGTGCTGAGCACATTTATAAAAATCTCAGTTCATCCTAACAGTTTACAAGGCAGGTGATTTTTTAATTCCCATTTCACATAGGAGGAAACTGACCTTTAGAAACTCAAAGATCATAGAATGTAGTAGCAGAGTTAGAATTTGAGCTGCCTTTCAGAGGCACCTCTCTTCACCACCCACCACTATCCCATACAATTACCACGAACTTCTAGGCTACCAGTTTTACTCAGATGTGGTCTTTATTGGTAATGGGTTTTCTAATTGGGAGAATAAACAAACACAGATGTATTCTAAAGTACTGAGATATGTAAGAATTTAGCCATCAGCTTCAGGAGAATTTAATTTTTTATATGTTCACATTTAAAAGCCACTGTTTGTTGAGCATTTACTACATGCTTAATAAAGCCACTGTGCTCGGTAGTTTTGGTTTATATACTATCTCCAATACTTTACTTCAAGGATGATTTCATATTTCAGATGGAAGGAAACCAAAGCATAAAAAGGTTAAGGGACATGCCCAAGGCCGTATAACTAGTGATTCAGGTCAGGATTTGCTAGTTCCCACACTTTCTATATTCTCCCTATGTCTGATATATACCTAGTTGTTCTCTTGTTTTATGTATGTGAATTGAGCAGTGCTAACTGCCCACCAACCTCCATTAGTGGAATACAAGGTCAGGTGGGTCTGCATGCATCTAGATGATCCCTTCTGTGGGCAGCATACCTGTTTGGAGCCAGGGAGCCTGGGTGTGGAAGGGCACTCAATACCAAGGTGTATCTCTTTCAGGTAGTTGGTTGTGGTACCAAACCTAGCTCCCTAGCCCACTCTGAAGCAAACCCCTGGTCTTATAATGGTACATGAAATCCAACTGAGCCAACCTGTAGAAACCCAACTCTTTCAAGACCACAGTGTTGTTAATCATATGACAAACCATGGAATAGTGAAAAGAATATGGGCTCCGAAGTCACATAGATTTAGTGGTGTCTTGGTAAATGTTTAATAACCAGCTCTCCAGTGGTAGGGAGGAAGCTCTGATTTGTAGCATTTGTCAATTGCTCTAGTATAAATACTCCCATCATGGTTCATTTTAAGGATGATGTCACTGAACACGGGGTTGAGCAAAGATGGCAATAATCGGCTCTCAGGAGCTGATGTCAGCCAGCTGAAGCACACCACTGCCAGTAGACCTTATTCTAACCTCAGCTCATAACTACCCCATACAGGATTTGAGGCAAGATATCAATTTCCACTTGCATTTGGTGGGAGAGATAATACTACTAGAAAAAGAATGGCACAACTAGAGGACTATTAGCAGGAGAACAAGATCATCTCTCCCCACTTTCTTAAGAAGCTGCACACACAAATCATTCTGACCAAGAAGGGCAAAGGAACACTTCATTATAAGCACAACTTATGTCTCTGAACTCAATTAGGAAGAATTGGATAAGTTGCATTGTATCCCGTGGTCAAGGTTGGCATATCCCATCCCATTGCATCCTATCCTGCTATCTTAAGCCCAAGCTGCATCTCAGGATCTGCTCACCCTCTGTCAACCCCATGAAGCAGAGAGACTGAAAAGAGGTGAATCACCCCAAGAGGTGTGGCCAGGCCTGGCCCTGGGGTAACAAGACATAGGTCAGCCGAGTGGCATGAGAACAAGAGAGGGGCAAGAGAACAGCAAGGCAACCAGGCCCCCTCGCTTGGCATCTTTTTGCCTACCCTTCCTGCCATCTAGAAGGGGAAGCAGAGAAGCACCATCACACTCAATAACCCTCCACCAATAGTGACTCACGGACTGGCACCGAGACCCACTCAGCACTCGGCTCACTTAGATTAGCACCTGGGAGAGGGGATGTTCTGCTTGGCCTCCGCCACTTAGGTCATGTGATTGCTGGGGAGATTAAATGACATTAAGTGAAGCACAGATTTGGGCCAAAGGGGTGCTGCCCAGCTTCATCACCCAGCTTCTCCTCACCTGAGAGACTCTGAATGAACTCTGGCTGTTAAGAATAAAAGGAAAGAAAAGAAGTTTAGTCTATTTGTGGCTACATAAAATCCTTATAACCAGGACTCCTCCACATCGAGCCCACCATCATATAAGGAGATTGATTGACTATTCTGAAGACTATTCAAAAGGATATGTTTACCATGTGCTCAGAAGATAGATGGAAAGGTGCTCTTAGCAAGGGCAATATTATGATTGAAACAAGCTGCTCAATCCCAAGTTGCCCATTCTCAAGTGAAAATGCATTCTGATATTTAAGTTCTTATATGATTGTATAAAAGTCAGTCACATTACTTCGTACTAATGACTTTTACTTTTAAATAGGAATCACATTCTTTCAGAGTAAATGAACCATATTAAGTTAAACACAATGTAAAATTACGTCCATTCTGTGTCGAGAAGCCAATGAGTATGGGAATGTTTTTTTACTCTGATTTTGCCTTTAACCTTGTTCTCCCAGCATCTGCAGTTTCTTAAGCCTTTGGTCTCCCTGGCATGACTTCGTTGATGCAAATGTGTGCCGAGATCCATCAACTGGAAAGGAGTTTTCTGGATTTGCATGTGTCATCTCTAATTCACTGGGGCTGGAGGGCGTCGAGTCCCAGTTCTGTGAAACGGAGCTGTGACAGCGAGGTGCACTGAGGTGCATGTGGGGAATCTGACTGACCTCCTTCCATGTTCCCTAAGTCCCGACGGTTTTCTGTCCTTTTAATTTCCACCAAGAGTGACGGGGGGACAAGATAAACTGCCTTCCTAAAATACATCCAAAATGTCTAGGCAAGAAACCTAAATAGAATATAGCTCCCTTGGCACAAAGAACTAATGTCACAGCCAAAGGAAATGGGATTGTGACCAGCTGAGGAGGGCAGAAAAAGTGGGGAGGGCCGAAGGGGAGGCCACCCTCCTGAGGCCTTAGGATCCCTGGCAGCGATCCTTTTTTCTGTCTATGACACGGTCCCACACTGAGGTGTGCTGTCTCAGAGGCCAGCAAATTTTAGGAATCTAAGGAATTCTAAGTGAATTGCATGGAAATAACAGATTGAAATAACTAAAAAAAGCCACCCACTTTTTCTGGAACTGAAGATCCTGCATGTGTGCAGACACTAGGGGATTACAAACAGGGTGGAGTGAGGTCTACACAACAGACAAACTTTTGCACAGCTGGGCCAAGAAACAAGGTTCCCAGGCTGTCAGATCACTCAAGTTGTGAGTCAAGTTTCTAAAGATGCGCTGTCCAATATGGTAGTCCCTAGCCACATGTGGCCATTTACATTTAAATATAAATAAATTAAAAGGAAAGGAAAAGAAAAATTCAGCTCCTCTGTTGCACTAACACATTTCAAACACCCAATAACCACATCAAGCTAGTGGCTACCATCTTGAAGAGTGCAGATATAAACACTTCTATCATCACAAAAGTTCTATTGGACCACGCTGGTCTAAATATATATAAAAATCCAAGAACCCTCTGATCCTTTATGGGATGCATTTTCCAAACTAAAACCCCTTACTCGGGTTTTCAAATAATTACCAAAGCAAATAAAGATAAACAGGATTTGTTCTTCCTTTGTGGCCAGCCTAGAAGTGTTTTAGGAAATAAAGGAAAAAAAGTCTTAATTTCTTAATTTCAAGCAATTCCCTTTTTTTAAATGGAAAATGTAAGGAAACCCACACATCATATAAATACTCGAGCATACAACACTACAAAACTTTGGCTATCAACTCCTCTCTTTGTAAGTAATGCAAATTTATACATAAATTACCTCAAGGAGGCAAATCTTTAAAATCTGACTTCAACCACTCTCAAAAGACAATTAAGAAAAAACGAGTGCTGTGCTAATTGCTTATCACTGATGAGGATCCCAGTGGAGACTTGCTGGGCTCCTTGGGCCAGTCTGAGCACAGAATGTACTCAAAAGTACTATTTTAGAACGGCTGCATGTATATGTACGTGTATGTAGGTGTGCTTGTGTGTGTGCATCAAAATCCTGCTTTTCACAAACAGACTATCCCCTTTCTAGTGGAGTTAGGTTACTCTGTTATGCCATTATCATTACATTTCTTCAAGAGGGAGAAGTCTACAGCCAGGGTAGATTATCTCCTGGCAGGTCTGCAGGCTGGGGCAGCCCTCCTTCTCCAGTGGCTGGCATCCTGCAACTCTGCTCTGGGCTTCTTAAGGATGCCAGGCTAGCTAAAGTCACAAACTAGGTAATAACTCTCATGAGCATCTGACTGGGCTCTCGGTGCCAAGGGGAGACACAGAAGGCCCACCACACCCTATGTGAGGGCAGTTTTATTGTGACGTGTGGTAGTCCTGGCACTGCTCACCAAATGTTTTCAGCCCTCTGTCTTCCAGACACGTGGATTACACAAGGGACCCCTTATGACTCTGCAGGACCCAAATCACAAATCATGTGGCTACTTCCAACCAATGACTTGTGAGGAGAGGTGGCACATGATCACCTCGAGCCAGAGCACTTGATGGATTAAGCGAGACCCTTCAGAGGTCTCTTTTCCCCTGCCACAGAGACAAGTAATATTTTAGACAGTGACTTTTCTGTCGGTCCGAGCCCTAGAAGGGTAATAAAGCAGAACAAAACACCTTGTTCAATTGCGGTAGACACATAGTATGAGTCAAAAATAAACTTCTACTGTTTTAAGACATTGAGTTTTTGAGTTGTTACCACTGCATGATCCAGCCCAACAGGACTGACACATGAGATAAGCAAGAGTAGGGGGTGGGAGGTACAGACTGACACAGTTTCTAACGTGAAGCTATAGCAGAGGGTTGTGTCCACAGGCTTGTGTCCATTGCTGAGCAAGTGCCACTAGACCAGTCCTGGGGGGGTGGGTCAGGAAGGTGCCCTCCTTCCTCTAGGAACTCGTGATCTAGTAGAAGTCTAAAATAAACTCTATTTTAATGGGATGAATCCTCTTTTAGCCATATAAACAAAATGCTCTAGTAGCTCAGAACAGACCTCAAGAGTTCATCTTACAAAATTCAAGGAAGGTTGCCATTACAGATATATTTCCCCAAGAAGCAGACTCTGATCTGCGTGCTGAACTTTACTTCACTGGGGAGTGCTTTGAGGATCAATACCTGCAGGGGAATGGAAGAAGATCCATTTGTAACAGTACTTTAGTTGGAGAGGAAGATGAAGGAACCACGTAACATAGTCACAGCGACCAAGCGAGGGGCGAAGATAAAGAACATGGATGTCGCAAATGATGAAGAGTTCACGAGGGTCAAGTCTGAGATGGTTCTTTGGATTCTGCCGTAAGGATGTCATTCTTTTCCAAAGGGCAGGGAATGGGGCTAAGAAACAATTGAACAGTGAGGAAGGGTTCATATGGGTTTCCCGAACTTTCCCACATCATGGCACACATAGGAAATCTTTATTTTGTACAGCCCACTGGTGTACATAGACACCGGCCAGGTGTGATGATCCCAGGGGCCCCCCTGGCCACCTTGAGGGCTGACAGAGGGCACTAGTACTGGGGGCTCCTGAAACCCTGCTTGGTAGAACACCAGTGTGCCAAGGCACACCAGGCAGGCGGCTCTGCACCCGTACATGCAGATCACTCATCTGAGATGACTGGCTGTCAGGGAAAGGCTAAAAGAACTAGGGATAGAGGAGTTAGCAGGCTAAACGAAGTGATATTTGTTTTCCCCACGATTCAGGAGGCGATGCACCTATATCAGAGAGTGAGCATGGGAGAGCAAAAAATAACTGAAAGAACAAAACTTATCCAAGTTTAAGGGGAAAACAAGGGCATTTGTAGAGTGGTAGTTTTAAAAAGGAAGTGTTTCTATAGAATTGAATGAAAATATGAGAAGGTTGATGATTTGGTGGGGAAAAAACGCTTTAGTATGGGAATGAAGGAAAATTAGGGAGTTACAAGTAGTCTGTCGTGAGAAAAGGGTATTTGGGGAGGTTAAACCTAAGACCCAAGTAGTGATCTGTTCACGAAGCATCTTGAATGCAGAGGTGAACCATCTGGGTCCTGTGAACAGGAAGGGGAACCCCTGAAGCATCGCAAAGACGATTTGTTGTTAGATAACTGTCTTAGTCCGTTCTGGCTGCTATGAGAAAGTGCCATAGACTGAGCAGGTTATAAACAATCAGAATTTGTTTCTTACAGTTCTGGCGGCCAGAAGTCCGAAATCAGGGTGCCAGCATGGGCCCTCTGCTTGGGTGCAGACTGCAGTCTTCCTGCTGAGTCCTCACAGGGCAAAAAGAGGGCTAAAGAGTTCGATGGGGTCTCTATCACAAGGGCACTAAATTCCATTCCTGAGGGCTCCAGCCTTATTACTTAGTGACCTCTCAAAGACCCCATTTCCAAATACCATCACATCAGGGGGGAGGAATTTCATTGTATGAGTAGTTGGGGGGCGGGGGTTGGGCCCAGACATTCAGCCCACAACACTAAGTCTGGCGTGAAGAGGAGATTCAAAACAAGAGAGACAACGAGAAAGACCAGCCGGGAAGGGCTACAAGTACACTCCAAGTGAGAAATGAGAGCCTAAGACATTGGTGTTGGGCACTGAAGGGACGAGTATGGGTTCAGAAGGTATCTGGCAGTATGAAAGGACAGGAAGCAGAGAGAAAATTGAATTGGACCATGAACACCACAGTGTGAGCATACTGACCCAGATATACTATAGTATACGATCTCAATACTATATTGACCTAGCAATATATTATAAGAAAGGTACATACTATTAAGATTTAAGTAAATATAATTATTGGCAATTCTGAGACTCAGGGGAGATTGCAAAGAAACAGGACAAGAAGGGTCATTCCACAGTCACTATCTCTTGCATTCAAAATTCCTTCCTTTTCATATCCTCATGGTTCACAACCTCATGGAGCTCCCAGGTCTTTAAAGTTAACTGTTACAATTGGCGTAATCCAATGCATACAATTCCTGTGCATTCTCTTTCAGGGCTAGAGGAAACAATTTGCAATTTGTTTGGGGTTTGCTTTTTGTTTTGTTTTGTTTTGTTTTTGTTTTTTTACCAAGGGATGTTTTGCAACCACCAGTTACTTTATTAAAAGGAAAAAAAGTAATGAGGTTAAAATTTCATTGGTTTTTTAAAGCAACTGGAAATAATCGATGTGCATCTGCAACCTGTTTCTAAATGCTCTTGGAGAACTCTGTTTTGGAATGTCCTGCTGTGACCCAGGCGATCCTAATAGAAGAAGCGGTTTTGGATCCATGCCTGATAGGAACTTATCACAGACTGAATGAGCAAATGAATAGGCAGTTGTTTGCAGCCCTTCTGAAACCGTCAGCTGTGCTCCTCAAGGAATAAGTGAGCAGAAGTAGAGACCAAAAATTTCTAGGCTGCTCTGATCTTTAGTTTTAAGAGGAAGCCATTTTGCAAGCTCAGCCCTGCATGCTGTGATGGTGTGCTTGGCAGGGCTATTCACGTTAATATTGCATTGATCTTTAGATTAAAGCAGAAGCCACTCATTTCTGTTTCCTTTTCTCCTTGGGATTGCAGAAACTTCAATCACAATGCCTTGTCTCCTCTTCCAAGTTTTTTACAGAATTAGTTGATTAAGCACTGTTTGGCTCCTAGCAAGGAGGGCATTTAAGCTGCCCTCGAAAGATGGCAGGTATATCCACTCAACAAGGCAATAGGCATAAGAAGACATGAAAGCTGTTGTCACTCACAGAACTTCCAGCTCTGCTCAGGACAGATTCCCTATTCCAAACAGGCTCCTACCCTCTTCTGGGACCACCAGGCATTTGTCCATTTGTCTAGGGGCTTGGGAATTCACAGGGGCCACTGAAACTTGAAATTTACCCAGCACCATTCCTGCTACAGAGAAGATCCTTAAAATGTGTTTATCCCCTTGCCTCTCTCTTTCAGGAAAGAAGGATTAGGCATCAAGAGCCAGGGTCTGTCCCCAAAGAAAGCCTGTGAACCAAGGCTCCTTATCACCTGGAGCCTGAGAAAGACCAGCTTCCAATCATACTCCACGGTATTAGCAAAAGAAATCCTTATACCATTTCCCTCTCAAAGTCCATCATAACTGTTACATTCGCCGACGTCATCATCGTCATCACCATCCTCACCAACATCACCATCCAAAGGATTTCTATTTTTATCCTTTTGTTTCTATAGCTCTGTTGTTTTAATGATTTCTGGCCCTTGCATCTTGGGGATGGAGCCTCAGGAGAGGAGATGTAATTTTTGAAATCTCACACTGAGTGAATGTAATACAAGGCCAGGTTCAGAAACTCCATTCTCATGCTCAAGGTAAGACATTTTTGTAAATGCCTTAAATTTTGCAAAGCACTTTCACCCCTGTTGTCTATTTGATCCTCACCCAAATCCACTGAGATGTACAGAGCACAAAATGCCAATCCCATTTTGCAGGCAAGGGGATGAAGACTCAAGAGTTAAAACCTTTGCCCAGATTCACAGAACCCCACCTAGAACTCAGACCCTCAGCCACACCTGGCTTCTTTCTGTTGTGCCAGGCTGGAATGGACAGAAAGAGCAAGGGAGAGGTGTCCCACTTCTCCTGACAAATCCCATTCGGCACCCTGGCCTCTGCACGTGTGTCAACGTCCCAGGAACTTTCTCCAACCCTCTCGTGCATGTCCTCCTAGCATCCAGAAGTACAGGAGCCCTCACCAGGAGAAATATTCCAGTTCCTTCTCTTCCAGCCTCCCAATTCAATCTCCCCATTCTCCATTTCAAAGGGTCCTTTGCAATAAGGCCTTTGAATTTTTTTATTAGGCTGTTCTAAAGCCTCTCTTTACATCTTTTTTCTTTCATATTTCCTTAAATGAGAAACTCACTAAGAAGTGAATTCTGGGTCACCCAAAGGTTAGGAGGGAGAGGGAAGGGGTATGATCAGTTCCAAATCCCAGCCTGCAATAAACTAATCAGGTTATACTCATATTCAGAGGGCCCCCCTCCACTTAATTAAAGATTGGCTATGCAGTACCTAACCACCCCTAGGAAGGCAGCCCACTGCTATTGTTGAGAAGTAAAATAATTATTTAGAAGCAGAAATGAATTCCTTACATCTGTCTGAACCCCCGTTGGTTTACAACCATAAGGTAATTTGCTTCAACTAACTTAATTTCTGTTCCCTGTTCAATTCCCTTGTGCCTTTTAACTAATGTTTTAATTCTCTTTTGCACTCTCTGCACCACCAAATCAAAGCAAAATTTATCTCTCTTTCATTTGCCAAAGCCAAGCAAATTTGGAAGGGAAAAAATTACTAATAAAGGACAAAGAAAATGTATTTTTCATTTCAGTGAATCAGAACAGAGTACAAAGAAGCTTAATCATTATATTAAATCAAAGGAATGTAAATCACATTATTCATATTCATAAATTGCTGACAACATGTGGCCTTTGAAAAGCTTGCGATGAGAAGCCTCTTTGGTGGAAGGGGGAGGGAGGGACAGACTTTGGGAGTGAGGAACACTTCGAGCCAGGATTAGCTCTTTCTCTATATTGGTTCCTTTTTCTCACAAGGCAGCCATTTTACAATTAAATCCCAGCCTGGCTCTCAAAGCTTTTGGCATTTCAACCTCTTAAGAATTGAAGACTAAGAGATGATTTGAGTCCTGAGCATCGAGCTGGTCTGGACAATTCTAATTATGGGTGACAACATGTGTCATCTTGATGACCAAGCTGAATAGAACGTCCAAAAAAAAAAAGAAAAAAGAACTTCATGGTTGCTCAAAGATTTTTTTTCATGCCAGTTGAAAAGATTCATGCCAGATGAATTAATAGTAATAAGGATAAATCAGGTTTAATAAAACATTGTACATTTCTCAAGGCTTCCACAGACATCACCTTGCCACACTGGCTCAAGGGAAGGCTGTGTGTGTAGAAGCTAAGGCTTTGGGCTCAAACTGGCTGTGTGCCAAATCCCACTCCTCCATGCTGGGCGACATTAGACCAGGTATTTAACCTCCTTGTACTCCAGTGCTCTCACCTGGAATATGGGAATGATGACAGTACCTAACTCACTGTGTTCTTAGTTAAATGAGAAAATGCACATAAAGCTCTTAGCGGAGGGCTCAGTAAAGATTGTACGCGCAGAGTTGATTCCTGTTATTCACAGTAGTCATGTTCTAGGAAGTCATCACCAAAAACGAATTCGCAAACACTGAACCATTGCTCCTAGGTAAGTTTCTGCCTCTGGTAACATTTTCATCAATCAGTCAATACACAACCACATTTTATCAGAATTTCTGTTTAAAGACACCTTATTTCATATATATTGAACTCCTAGCCACCAGCACTGGAACTCAGGCCTGAAGGAAGCCTATCAAAAATGCCTTTCACGGGGGATGCTTGGCTGGCTCAGTCAGTAGAGCATGCGACTCTTGATCTCAGAGTCGTGAGTTCAAGCCCCATGTTGGGCAAGGAGGCTACTTTAAAAAAAAGTGTAAAATACCTCTTTTCTCAATCAGGCACATCACAGTCTTCTTACACTTTGCACATTTTATGGCCATTTTAAAAGTGAAATCACCAACAAAAAGCCATTTTAAAAGTGAGATCATCAACAAAAAGCACTTTGCACATTTTAAGTCCATTTTAAAAGTGAAATCACCAACAGAAAAAAAATGAGAAAAATGCGGCACTAAATAGACAGCAGAAGGACACTTGCTTACAGTATGAGCTGAAACAAAAAGGTAGCGTGTCACCTTGCTTGGCCTCATCCTGGGAACATGTGCATCAGGGACTTACATGTTCCATGGCTCTGCACATACCTGTGAATGGCCAAGAGAGCACAGCAGGTATTGATTTGAAGAGCTACAAAGAAATTTTAGTGAGTAGGCAAATTTGCAAATATGGAATCACAAATAAGAAGACCAGCAGCGTTATGATTAACCACCCAATGAAGTAAACAAAGTAGCTATTATTTACTTTTTAGAGTTCAGTGTGGTTGGGGTGCCTAGGGGCTCAGTCAGTTAAGCATCCGCCTTAGGCTCAGGTCATGATCCCGGGGTCCTGGGATTGAGTCCTTGCTCAGCGAGGAGCCTGTTTCTGCCTCTCTCCTTCCCCCTTCCCCTCCTCTTGCTGGTGCTCTCACAAAGCGCATGTGCTCTCTCTCTCTCTCTCTCTCTCTGTCAAATAAATAAATTAAATCCTTCAAAAAATGTTTTAAAGTTCAGTATGGGTCTTAGGAAACAGAATATGATTTTTACTGTGATCCATATGCTGTGGTGTGAACAAATGATAAACAATGTATCTAATAAGATACATGAAGACAACAGAGAAACTTTTGCTTTTTTCAATCATCCAAAGGAGATCAGGGGTGGGAGCAGGGTCAAGAAGGATTTTCCATCCTAGAGGGATAGAAAATGAAAAGCAGATAATAGATAATATTAAAAACCTCAGGAGAAATGCCTAATGCTATTTTTAGTCTCCATTTTGATAACATATTTTAAAAGGTCAACTGTGATATGGAGTATGCATCATTTATGATAAGAAGAAAAAGTAAATTGGACTGGAGAAGGGAGTATTTCAAAATTGTTTTTTAAAATGGTGTGTTCACATCAGCAAAGGGCAATGACATGCATTTTGGGGTGGGCCACTTGCTTCAAAACTGGTGGTAAAAGGCACTTCCTTAAAAGAGGTAGAGCATGATACACAACTGAGAAATAAAATGAGTTGCTGATATTTTTGATAAAAAGAAATAATGACAAATCTTAATTGGCAAAAAAAAAAAGTCAAGAAAAATAGATGTAATTAGCATGGCTTTGTTAAGAATAATCAGTCAACTTCTGGGGAAGATTGCAGAGTAGGAGGATCCTAGCCTCACCTGTCCCCTGGATTCTCCTCAAAAATACTTACATCAGGGGCGCCTGGGTGGCTCAGTCGTTGAACGTCTGCCTTCGGCTCAGGTCATGATCCCGGAGTCCTGGGATCGAGTCCCACATCGGGCTCCCTGCTCGGCGGGAAGCCTGCTTCTCCCTCTCCCACTCTCCCTGCTTGTGTTCCTGCTCTCGCTGTCTCTCTCTCTGTCAGATAAATAAATAAAATCTTAAAAAAAAAAAAATACTTACATCAGTGTAAATAACCCAGAAAATGACCTCAAGACTGGCAGAACAGACTTCACAGCTAAATGTAGAGAAGAGGCCACATCAAAGAGGGTAGGAAGGGTGGAGACATGATCAGGAGCTGATTGGACCCACTGTCTGTGGGAGGGAGGGACACCACAGGTATGGAGATGAGAGGAGCAAACCCCACACCAAGCACCCCAGGCATGGGGAACCCACACTGGAAAGACAAATCCCCATAATATTTGGCCTTAAAAACAAGAGGTCCTTAACTTCACAAGTTCTTACAATCAGTGGGTCTTACCACCTAGAACTTTGAAAATCAGTTGGCTCAGCTCTGGGAGAGCCAGGGGTGACAGGGAACTGAGTCCCCATCCTTAAAGGGACAGCATAACGAACAGCCCACTGAGACACGCATAGAAGCAGCAGTTTGGAAAGGGCCTGCAGCATACAGGAGGGAAATTTGCTTACTGATCTCAGAGCATGTGCTTTGGGAGACTTCTCCAAGAACAGAAGAGCTGGAGGGTACCATTTCCCTCCCCCAGCCCCAAACCTAGATACACAGACACCTGCAGGAATTAGTGCGGCACCAACACTCTCCACCTGACTTGCAAGCAGTGCGCCCTGCCCCTGCACTCCTCCATGACCGGCCTCCGCCAGCCTGGCCTGACAGAAGCTTTCCCGGGCGGCTGCAGGTTCCCTCCCCCAGAGGATCATTGGAGAACTTGCCCGCACTGCACACCCGTGCCTTCAGCAGTAATCCACCCAAATCAGTGCCACAAGTGCAATGGTGTGCAAGCAGCCCCAACAGGGCTCAGCACCACCCCAAAATGACATAAAAGCCATACACACCAGTTCAACTACAATCCCAGCAGTGGGCTGGGGGCAGACATCTGGTCTGACTGCAGACCCCACCCACCAACAAAACTTTTCATGGGACAACACAAGGAGAGCACCCTGCGGTTTCGTGCTACTGGAGCTCTGGCAAACACCTGGTCTGACCCAATTCAAGCCCAGAGCAGTCCCAGACTGGCCACTAACAACGCAGGGACCAAACCTTGCCCACAACAGGCACAGAGAGCCATTGCCGATGACTGGACTGAAGGCAGATGCAGCTCAGTCGCAACACAACTGGATAGCTGCGTTCCAAAGAACGAAACTGGACCACTTTCTTACACCATACACAAAAATAAACACAAAATAAATTAAGGACCTAAATGTGAGACCTGAAACCATAAAAATCCTAGAAGAGAGCACAAGCAGCAATTTCTCTGACATCAGCCATAACAATTTTTCTTTTTTTTCTCTTTTTTTATTGTTATGTTAATCCCCATACATTACATCATTAGTTTTTGATGTAGTGTTCCACGATTCATTGTTTGTGCATAACACCCAGTGCTCCATACAGAACGTGCCCTCTTTAATACCCATCACCAGGCCAACCCATCCTCCCCCCTCCCCTCTAGAACCCTCAGTTTGTTTTTCGGAGTCCATCGTCTCTCATGGTTCGTCAGCCATAACAATTTTTGTGGTATGTTTCCCAAGACAAGGGAAATAAAAACAAAAATAAACTATAGGGACTACATCAAAATAAAAAGTTTCTGCACAGCAAAGGAAACAACTTACCAAGCAAAAAGACAACCCACTGACTGGGAGAAGATATTTGCAAATGACATATCCAATAAGGGTTTAGTATCCACAATATATAAAGAACTTATACAACTCAACATCGAAAAAACAAATAATTCAATTTAAAAATGATCAGAAGACATGAACAGACTTTTCTCCAAAGAAGACATACAGGTGTCCAACAGACACATGAAAAGATGCTCAACATCACTCATTATCAGGGAAATGCAAATCAAAATCACAATGAAATATCACCTCACACCTGTCAGAATGACTAAAATCAAAAATAAAAGAAACAAGTGTTGGTGAGGATGTGGAGAAAAAAGAACATTCGTGCACTGTTGGCAGGAATGGAAACTGGTGCAGCCTCTGTGGAAAAACCTTTAAAAATTTAAAAATAGAATTAGGTATGATCCAGTAATTTCAGTACTGGGTATTTACCCAAAGAATACGAAAACATTAATTTGAAAAGATACATGCACCCACTATGTTTATTGCAGCATTATTTACAATAGGCAAATTATGGAAAAAACCCAAGTGTCCATCCATAGAAAAATGGATAAATAATATGGGAATATATAAATATATATATATATATATATATATATATATATATATATATATATATATCATGGAATATGGAATATGATGGACTCAGCCATAAAAAAGAATGACATGTTGGGGCGCCTGGGTGGCTCAGGTCTTTGAGCGTCTGCCTTTGGCTCAGATCATGATCCTGGGGTTCTTGGATCGAGCCCCTCATCGGGCTCCCTGCTCGGCGGGAAGCCTGCTTCTCCCTCTCCCACTCCCCCTGCTTGTGTTCCCTCTCTCACTGTGTCTCTCTCTGTCAAATAAATAAATAAATAATCTTAAAAAAAAAAAAAGAATGACATCTTGCCATTTGCAACAACATGAATGGATCTGGAGGGTTTAATGCTAAGTGAAATAAGCTAGTCAGAGAAAAACAAATACCATGTGATTTCACTCATATATGGAATTTAAGAAACAAAATAAGTAAAAAAGAGACAAATGACAAAACAGACTCTTAAATGTAGAGAAGAAACTGGTGGATGCCAAAGGGGGGGAATAGAAGGAAATAGGTAAAGGGGATTAAGAATACACTTATCATGATGAGCACTGAGTAATGTATAGAATTGTTGAATCACTATATTCCACACTTGAAACTAATATGACATTGTATATTAATTGTGTTGGAATTAAAAATAAATCTTCAGATAAATGTAATTTCCTTCTAGAAAGAATGGCAGGAATTATATATATGGGGGTGGAGCCACAGATGAATTGTGTGTGGACTTTAAAAACTTCTTTATTGAGACTAGAACCCAGAAATAGAAAACCACATAAAACAATTGAGGGACTCAAGGAAGTATTGTAAGGAAGACACTGTTGTCTCCACCAGCTAGATCAAGAACAGAAACTTTCAGCCTCTGCGTAAAGCCTCGATGCACCCCATTCTTTTTTTAATTTATTTTTATTTTTTTATTTTTAAGATTTTTTAAAAAGATTTTATTTATTTATTTGAGAGAGAGAGAGAGTGAGAGAGAGCATGAGCAGGGGGAGGGAAAGAGGGAGAGGAAGCACACTCCCCACTGAGCAGGGAGCCCAATGCAGGACTTGATCCCAGATTCCTAGGATCATGACCTGAGCCTAAGGCAGACGCTTAACTGAGCCACCCAGGCACCTCATGCACCCCATTCTAATCCCAGCTTCCTTCCTGCACAAGGAAGTAATTCTGATTTGCCTGGTAATCAGTTTTTTTGTATTTCTTGATAAATCCAAGTGTCTTAGTTTCCTAGGGCTGCCATCACAAATTAACACAAAGTAAATACCTTAAAATAACAGAAATTTGTTCTCTCACAGTTTTAGAGTCCAGAAGTCCCAATCAAGGTGTTGGCAGAGTTGATTCCTTCTGAAGACTCTAAGAGGAATTTATTCCAGGCCTCTCTCCTAGCCTCCTATATTGCTGGCAATCCTTGACATTCCTTGACTTGTGGCTGCCCTCTCATCTTGCCTTTGTCTTCACATGGCCTTTTCCTGTGTGCCTATGTGTCTAAAATCTCCCTTTCCTTTTCCTTATAAGGATAGCAGTCGCCAATTTAGGGCATACTCGGAATCTGAAATGACCTCATCCCAAGATTCTTAACTGATCTGCAAAGACCCTATTTTCAAATAATGTCACATCCACAGGTACTAGGGATGAGGACTTGAATATGTCTTTTGGGGACTACTATTCAACCACTATACCATGTGTATATCCCTAGTCTCAATCATTTAGTATTGCTTATATTTTATTTTTTATTTTTGTCTTTTAATTTACAAGCCTCCCTCCAACCCCCCTTTTTTTTTCCTTTACAATTTATTTGTTGAAAGCCAAGGCCATCTAATCTGTAGTTCCCACAGTCTAGATATAGCTAATTGCACACTCGGAAAAAGACTCTCTTCTTGACCAAACTTTAGACAGACTCTTCAGGGCCCTCTTTTTGACTATACCTTGTCCTTGGGCTCTGTCATTTAGCCTGTCCAGTCCAGCTATAGCAAGAATCCTGGTAACGGGTTAGCAAGAATGCCTCCACTCTTGATACCTGACCACCCTGGACTGTCCTCAACCAATGCCTCCACTCTTGATATCTGACCATCGTGTTAGGCTGGTTTAGCAAGAATCCCCCAACCCTCCACCTGATGATGTCTCCTCTTAATACATTTCCATCTACCAATCCCTTCACCCTGCTCCTTGGCTATAAATCCCCACTTATTGTTGTGTTTGGAATCCAGCTCAGTTCTATACTAAGTCTCTTTTCCCCTGTTGTAATAGTTCTGAATAAAATCCGTTTTTACTGCTCTAACTTGTGTCCAGCTCTAGTTCTCTTTGACAACTCACAGCTTGCCATTCAGCATTTCCTCCGTCCTCTACATTTCCTACAAAGGTGCAGCTGGATCTAGACCCTGGACCAAACTCAGGTTCAATTCTTTTGACAAAAGTATATGTGGCGGTGGTGTGTTCTTTCATCCGAAGGTCCATTATGTCTGGTTTTTCCTTTCCTTCTAAGGCTAGCAGCCATTGGTGTTCAATTACTACATCTCTCAGTGATGGTATTCTATCATTATCCTCTTCTGTTATTCAATGGAATGATGCTACAATAATACACTTCTATATGTCATTTGTTATATTTCATATATTTACATCCTGTGTTGTATTTCATACAGGAAAAGTATGGAAAATGTTTCATTCTTTCTCTTGTCAGATTTAAAGGCAATAAATGTGTTTATATATTTATATGCATTGACCCATACTGGTACTTCTAATATATAGTTCACAGGGTTTTTTTCTTAACTATCTGTATGATATGTGTCCCCTTTCTTCCATACCAAGACTCCTGGTTTTCAAGGATATAAGAGGTGATAGAAATAGAGTAGCCCACAATTACTTATGTGCTTTATCACATATTAACTACTGAACAGTCTCAACAAAACCATTCTAAGTTAAAACTTCTTTTGCATTTGCTTTCTCCAACCTTCCCCCATTTTATTTCTATTTTACTGTATCTACATATATAGCCATTACATATTATATTCTCTCTCTTCTTAGTTCACCTTTAGTCTACAGTCTATAAGTAAATATATATTTAAATATCACCACCAGCAATTACCAGTAATTTGTCTCTAGTCATTTTATATGTTGAAGGTTTGTTTTCTAGCAGATTTCCCAGGAATGCTAGACAAGAACATATTCCCTGAGGTCTTACATTTTGGTAACATTTTTTCTATGCCCTTTGTACTGAAATAAGTTTTAATTGATATAAATTATATTTGGCTCATATTTTCTTTCTTTGATTACATTAAATATGTCACTCCATTTTCATCTAGCAAAAGGTGCTGCTGTTGAAATTCTGGTAATAATCTAACTTTTACCTCATAAATCACTTTCCCTTTTTGTCAAGATGGTGGAAGGAAATTTTTGGTTTATTTGTTTTATTGTCACCTCAGGCAGTTTTAGTAGAATATGTCTTGGCATGTGTATCTCTCTGAGTTGATATTCTCAGCTATTATGCAATTGCTTTTTCAATATGTAATTCAAAACTATATATATATATATTTTTTTTTAATTTCAGGACAGTTTCTTCACTTACAATTTAACATTTGCTATGTTCTCTTGTTTCGGTTTTCTTTTTCAAGAGTTCTAATTATCCGTACATTGGACCCTCTTTGCCTTTCTTCAGTATTTGCCATTTTCATGGAATCGTTTTTATCTGTAGCTGTTTCTCTTTTATTTTTAAAATGTTCCTATTTTTTGGTTTCCGTTTACCTTAAGGCACAATCTTTAGCAATTTTTCTGTTCTAGTCTTCTTTTCTGACATTATGATTCTTTAGTTTCTAATGCTTTTCTGACTTCTATCATCACATTCTGAACTCTGGTTCTAATTTGTGTAGCTTTGTCATGTTTTGTATCCATTTCTTGATGTCATTGAGCTTATTTTGAAATAGTATGTTGCAGTTTTGATCTGTTTTGTAAATATAACTTTCAGCTCTACTTTCACTGTATTTAGGGATGCTATTCTGCTTTTGCCCCTTTTTGCTCACAACTTTGACGAATGATCTTGATATTTCCCTGTTGTTCACTTTTATGTGAAGTTAGTTTCTTGAACTTTAAAAAGAGGTGTGGTTCACATGAGAGACTATGGACTCTGAGAAACAAACTGAGGGTTCTAGAGGAGAGTGGGGTAGGAGGATGGGTTAGCATGGTGATGGGTATTAAAGAGGGCACGTTCTGCATGGAGCACTGAGTGTTATATGCAAACAATGAATCATAGAACACTACATCAAAAACTAATGATGTAATGTATGGTGATTAACATAACATAATAGAAAAAATCAAAAACAAAAGAGGTGTGGTTCAAGGTGGCTTTTCTAACTTATAGAGTTTCCTTTTCTGTCGTTTGGAGGTATTGTTCAAAAATATGAAGCTTGCCATTTGATACTTCCTTGCTCTATTTCCCCTTCCCCATTTTATCTATACATTCTGTTTCTATTGTTTCTACTGCCCCTGTCTTAGCTAAGTTTTATCCCATCCCCAACGGTTTCTCCTCCATATGAGGTGCTGTCCTGAAAAAGATGACAAGTTTCAAGAATTCACAGAACCTAGACTCTTCCACACCTTGGAGACCTCATTATGAGCCCATTGCCATAACGTCACAAAAGCTGTCCAAATTTTATTTGCTGTTCTCAAATTAGACTCTGAAATTTTCAGTGAATACTTATTGGCTATTTGGGTTTTCCTCTTCTCAGATTTACTAAATACTCCATTGCTTTCCTTTGCCCCCTCCTGAACAGACATTGATTCCATGTAAGTTTGGGGCCTTTTGCTGGTTTCTCTCTACCCAATTGAATTTTGGGGTTCAAGAGGACACCCTGTTAGTTTTATTGTAAATGTTGTACATAGGATTTCAGTTTTACTATCTATTTTCTCTGTGTTAGGAAGAAATTCAAAAACTATGCTGCTACCTCTTATCTTCTCAGAATCCTTTGATAATGAATGTGTATCTTGATCTATGTAAAGAATCTAGGCTACGACTACAAAGATCCAAGGGATGTAAATTGCAGATGATGTTTACAGTTCCCCTACAGAGACTGCTACATGTGTAGGTTAAGGAGAGCAACTTCATGAATGTCTACACAGACTCAGAAACGACCAATTGTCCCACCATCCTACAGTACAAAAGCTCAGCCTCTCAAAATTGAGAAAAATCTGGGGTCAATATCGGCACAGGTTTCTCAAACACACAAACATACAAACAAACATACACACAACCATACACACAACCATACATACATGTGTACATGCATAGACATTTGATGTGTTGACTGCAGGTCTAACCATTGGATATCATCCATCAGAAAACATACCAGAACAAAGAGGGATGATATTGATCAATTTGGTCCCAGTGCACGTTCACAGGTACATTTTTACATATTCTGAGCAGTGGCAAAAGAAAATCAAGGTATTCAATGAAGTGGCAGCCTCTCATCTAGATCTGAATGAGTTTTATTGTTATTTTTTGGTGTTAAAAATGTTCAATCTGATATACTTTAAAAATGGAACTACTAGAATGGTAAAGTCAAAGATTCATTTAAAAACTGATATAAGAGGGACACCTGGGTGGCTCAGTTGGTTAAGCATCTGTCTTCGGCTCAGGTCATGATCCCAGGGTCCTGGGATCGAGTCCTGCATCGGGCTCTTTGCTCAGCGGGGAGCCTGCCTTTCCCTCTGCCTGCCACTCCCCCTGCTTGTGCTCTCTCTCTCTCTGACAAATAAATAAATAAATAAAATCTTTAAAATAAAATAAATGCAGAACACTGAGCAGGAATAAAGTTGTCTTAAACAAACAAACAAAAACTGCTACAAGAAAATAAGATAAAAATGTATCCCTACAAACTCTCAAATACAATTCATGTGGAGACAAACCACCAATAGCTCCCAAATCCTCACAGTATCAGCACTTATGCAAGATGAAGTAGAAGGAAGGCAAGGAGGCTTTAAATAGCCCTGAAAACAGAACTCAAAACCACCTCCAGGTCCTCACTGGAGAACCTCCCATGGTGGGCCCATCTGAGAAGAGCCGTCAAGCTAGAAGTGATCTCTGCAGAATCTAATCCATTATGGAAACTCTACAGCCAAATAGCCAGTTTCTTCAACATCAATGACAAGGAAAAAAATGAGACAGAGAGGAAATCTATGAAGTAAAACACATTTAAAGAGATATATCAACCAATGACACAGCTGGAACATTTTTTGGAATCCAATTCAAATAAACAAAATAAAACAATTTAAAAGACACCCAGTGAAATATGAACAATGAATGCATTTTTAATTACATTAAAGAATTACTATTTATTTTGGTGTTGCCTTCCTGTTGTGGTTATGCTTTTTAAAGCAGTTCTCATTTTCCAGAGATGCATATGAAATATTTATAGATGAAATACTATGATATTTGAGATTTACTTCAAAATCATCCTGTTGGAAGAGGGTGGGTGGGAGTACAGATGAAGGAGGATTGTCCATGTAATGATCACTTATGAAGTTGGGTACATTGGCTTTATTATAGTAATCTCTCTACTTCTGTATATGTTTGAAATTTTCCATAATGAAAAATACAAAGAAGAGATTTAGTAGAAAAAAAACATTTTAGGGACACCTGGGTGGTATAGTCAGTTAAGTGTAGGACTCTTGGTTTTGACTCAGGGTCATGATCTCAGGGTCATGTGAGATTGAGCACCATGTCGAGCTACATGCTCAGTGCGAAGTCTGCTTAAGACTCTCTCTCACTCTCCTCTGCCCCTCCCTGCCCTCTAAAATAAGTAAATAAATCTTTAAAAAAATACTTTAAAACAATACCTATGATGAAGGCAGTAAAGTGCTACACCAATTGAGGGGGATGCATGTCTTCAAGGAAGAAGGAAGATAGAATAGTCACAAATACAGGCATCACATAGAAAGCCATGTGGACCATTCAGGATCTCTAAGGATGCTAACTAATTTCTTGATCTTGTAGAGCCCAAGTCTAAAAAGAAAGAGGGCGCCTGGGTGGCTCAGTTGGTTAAGCGACTGCCTTCGGCTCAGGTCATGATCCTGGAGTCCCAGGATTGAGTCCTACATCAGGCTCCCTGCTCAGCAGGGGGTCTGCTTCTCCCTCTGCCCTCTTCCCTCTTGTGCTCTCTGTCTCTCATTCTCTCTCTCTCAAATAAATAAATAAAATCTTTAAAAAATAAAATAAAAAGAAAGAAAACTGGATGAAGACCATATTCAAGGAGGCAACTAATTAAATCATTTTAAGCACTGTTAGATCCTACAGATAGATTCAGAGAGAGTGGAAAAGTACAGTCCGGTCATTCTAACTGGACAGTAATTTTTAAGAAAAGGTGGCATGTGTTTGGCACATACAAATTAGCAATGTACAAAGTAAGGCAGTTCAAACTGGCCCTATTTATGCTGAGAAGCTCAATTCAAAAGAGGTATCAGAAAGCACATAATTTTTTTTTCAAGGCAGGTTTGTTATGGGTAAAAATGAGAGAGGATAAGTTACATGGTATGAATGAACTCTGTGTGCATCCCTCATGAATGAGCATGAAGGAATCAAGTTAGCTCTCAGATGAGGAGCAGAAGATCTCATCTGGGTCCTTTCTTTTCCACTTCCTAAATCTGTATCTAAATTTTTCTGAGCCTTAGGTTCCTGTTCTCCCACGAATGCTGAGTTGGGTCCAGGATTCGGTGTAGGGATTTATGTAAGCAAGTGTGCTTTGTCAACTGTAAAACCAGCATTCTCCATCAAGAAAAAGGACCTGCAGTACCTGGCACGTAAGGGTGATTAATAAATTGACACCAGGGCTGGAGCTCTGGGTCATTATAGTTTAAAGGTAAATATGAGACAACTCCTGGCAGCGGGATCTTCTGTATTACACTTCAAATGCTCCTTCCATACTAAAGACTCAGCAATTTCCACTCGGCATTGCGAAGGCCAAGAAAAAATTTGGTTATAAATCAGCTTTTGGACTTTTCTGGTTTTATTTTGACTCTTGTTTGAAATATTGGTTTAAAAAAGAAAAACCATGTACCATAGTCTCAACGTAAAAGCAGATTAAAATCCCAGTTCCATCATTTCCAAACTCGATGACCTTGGGCAAATGACCTTACCTCTCTAAACATTAGTGTCCTCACCTGAATAACATGGATACTGATACCTCCCTCTCTGGACCCTTGTAAGGACTAAATTCAATAAAGTGTTCTATACAAAGCATCTAACCAGTCCTGAAACACAATAAATAGTTGCAATAATAATGATACAGTTAATGCGGTGCCATTATTATTATTTTTTTATTTTTTTATTAACATACAATGTATTATTTGTTTCAAGGGTACAGGTCTGTGATTCATCAGTCTTACACAATTCACGGCACTCACCATAGCACATACCCTCCCCAGTGCCCATCACCAGCCACCCCATCCCTCCCAACCCGCCTCTGACAACCTGCCAGGCAATTTATCTGAGCTCTGTTTTTCTCAGATTTGTCACAGTCTTGACTAGCCTATTTACATTGTAAATTTTTTTTAGCATTAATTATTTGACCATTTGTAAGCTGCCTCTACCCAGTAGTCTTAGTATGTCACTTGGCCGCAGTTTGAGAATTAGAGATTTAAGACTGACACAGATAAGAGCCTGTGAATCGCGACAAAGACATAGGTCTTTGTCCCCTTTCTCGGGCTTGGGATGCAGAAACAGAGCACAAGATACTTCGCACACACTGAAAATTAAGGAAAACCATTTGTGTCAGTGTTGAATATCCCTTCCTTCTTGGCGTTTCGCTGATTCTTCAATAAGGTCTCACTTCCCCCTGCCACTCCTCACGTTACAGCCAAGAAGCAAGGCGACTCAGAGGCCATGGCTCCTCACGAACTGAACTACACCGAGGCCTCCCCTCATGTTTATGTGAAGACTCAGGGCTGGCTTTCAGGGGAGACCCATAAATCCAAGCCTCCGATCTCAAACTCCAGGCTCGGGGTGGGAATGTGAGGAGAAGGAGTTGGGGAGGGGGTGGTCTCCTGGCTCTCCAGGGATTTAGGTCAGTTCTGAGGAGGCTGAGGGAGAGCGTGAGGCAGGGCGCTTCACTCCTAATTTCTGCAAGGCCCTAATGACCCTGATCATTTTTCCTCAGCGCAGCCTCTTCCAATCTGCAGCCTGGTGTCTCTCACATCTCCCTGGAGGGAACCTACAGAGCAGAACTGCTCTCAAATAAACAGGACCATAGAAATTTAATATGTTTGGTTCATTTATTTATTACAAAACAGAGTAGGGCAAAAGTAGCCACTCTCTCTTCTGATTATTATTTTCTTTGTTATTGTTTGCAAACAAACGAACAGTGCTCAGCAAAACTCATCTCCGTACAAATGTTCTTTCCCTAAAATCAGCTTTTGGTGCATGTTCCTAACGCCACTCAGTTCAGTGGCCTAAAGGAGTCGGTGGACCAGCCTTGCCATTTGCTTCAGTCGGGGTTAGAGCTCCATGACCCCACTTCATCTAGGCTAAATCTCCCGTTCCATCACACTGGATACTGGGGGAGAAAGTCCTATTGGAGAGGGTTGTTGAAGCGAAAATACTTGTCTTGCTTCTACTACAATAATGTCCAGTGAGCTCAGACTTGTTTGCACATGCCAGGTCCTTGAGACACTAGAACTGCGTTGCTTTATGCACAGACTTTATGCAACGACCCTCGGCCACACGAGGTACTGTCAGGCAAGGGAAGTAAGGTATGGCTGGAGCAGTGTTTCTCAACCGCTTGTATTCTTCATTTCCCCAAGCCAACCCATCCCTGCCCCCAGCACACAGGAGGCAATTCATAATGCTCGCCCTAGTCACAGCTGGATCGTGGATTCCACAATTCTCTCACATGCCTTGCAGACATAATGTAACTTGCAAACTATTTATCCCTTCTATACAGACAAGGCTGTGGGTGAAGCAAGCTGTCTTCTTATATGGAAGTGAGCACTTCAGCATGACTCCAGCAGACCACGATGGAGTCAGAGGGATGGGGATGACGTTATCCTGCAGGCCAGATCCTGACCCAGAACAGATTCCTCTCCAAGAAAGCTACTGCCTCTTCTTTACCCTTGCAACCAGAAAGCAAACCAAAACAGCCTATTAACTTGCTAGCAAGCCTACGAATTTGTTAGTAGGATATGGACAACCTCCTACCCCAAATACCCTAGCCATATGAGCCACTTTTATTGAGATGACCATTACTCACTTGGTTGCGTCTTTCATTTTCATAAACCGAAATGAATCTGTTCTCCGCTTAATCAGGATATTCCTAAATTTCATTTTTCAAGTCTACAATTCTGAGGGTGTCAAAAAAGTTAACGGAAAATAGAGTTGTCATGTTGTCCTTTTAAAACAACATATCAGAAACGAAGCATCTCCAAGATGCTGTTCAGGATTAGAGTTGAGGGAGAGCTCTGTGACCAGTCTTCACTGCTTTACCAAATAAGCCACACTCACCTTCTGCTCTGTTCAGCATACTGACTGACACCATGGTACCCAAAGGCACAAGGAAGTGACCCTAGATTATCCGTGGATTTCTGCTCCTACAACTTGACAAGTGACCAGGCCAAAATGCAGGCATGCTTGCCCTCAAACCTGATTATTATCACTGTTCTCACTATAATTACGTAACTTCATTTCATAGGAAGTACAGTTAAGAAACATGAGTCAAAAAGGAAAGAGCAAGTGTTTCTGCGAAAATGTCATTGATGGGGCACCTGGGTGGCTCGGTAGGTTAAGCGTCCAATTCTTGATTTCGGCTCAGGTCATCATCTCAGCGTTGTGAGATCGAGCTGGGAGTAGAGGCTGCTTAAGATTCTCTCTTTCCCTCTCCGCCCCCATCCTCTCCCTCTCAAAAAAAAAGTGTCATTGAGCATCTTATGAAGAATCAATAAACATGACTCTCTAAAGTAGTAATATCCAATAAAAATACAAGGCAAAACGCACATGTAACTTTACATTTTCTACTAGTCACCTTCAAAAGAAACAGGTGAAATTAATTGTAACTTATTTTATTTAACCCATTGTATCCAAACTCTTATCATTTCAACCTGTAATGATATAAAATGTTTAATGAGATATTTTGTATTCTTCTTTTGTACTGTCTTGGAAATCCAATGTACAGTTTATACTTCTGGCACATCCTGGGTGTGTTCATGAACAGATTTTGGCATTTTTCTGATAGGCAGTTTTCCTTCAATATTGTCAGTGCTTACTGTCACTTGACGAAACAAGTTAAAAGTTCTCGTGGAAAAGATGTAGGGATTGTACCTGCTCGTACATTCAACAAGGGTGAGGGAAGTACGGCGTCCAGTGTAGGAGGAAACCAGTGGTCAGTGGTTGTTCAGTGCACACGGGAGTGCTCAGGGGATTGTGGCAAAGAGGCCAAGGGAGTTAGCCGTTCTTACAGGAAGTAAGAGTTTACGGGATGATTGTTCTAGCAGCTGGATACAAATTAGACCTGAACAAGGAGAGGCTAGGGGCACAGATACAGGCTGGCTGTATTCTGGTTGGGGCTGGGGCCAATGTAAGGTTCATCCGCACTTGCAAACCCTGTCAGCCCTAGCAAATCACCTAGCCCTCTGAGCCTCAGTTTCCCATCTCACAGGCGTGCATTGGGATTACACGAGACAAGGTAAGGGAAAGTCCTTAGCCAACGGTGAACACTACCCAGATTTTAGATACTACTATGATCGGCATAGGTGAGGTAATAAAATCAGGAAGGTGTTGTTTATCCCGAGGTGAGGTAATAAAATCCTGGAATGGAGTGAAGGCAGTAAAGCACTGACTAGAAGAAATGGAAGCAAAAGGCACTGGAGGGAAAAAGCCAAAGTGGGTCATTGATCGGATCGGTGGGGGCTGGGGCCGCAGAGCCTAGATAGGATAAGAAAAAAATCGTTTCCCATTAATGTCAACCAAGGAAACAAACTTCATCTTTTTTTTTTTTTAAAGATTTTATTTATTTGACAGAGAATGAGAGAGAGAGAGCACATGAGAGGGGGGAGGATCAGAGGGAGAAGCAGACTCCCTGCCGAGCAGGGAGCCCGATGTGGGACTCGATCCAGGGACTCCAGGATCATGACCTGAGCCGAAGGCAGTCATTTAACCAACTGAGCCACCCAGGCGCCCCGAAACAAACTTCATCTTATGCGTTTGTGGCATCATCAGAACAGCCTTTTTCACTGAAGCCACCACTTGGCTTGCATTTCCTACCCCATTCTATGGTCATCTGGCTCCTCCCCTCCCAGCACCCCCAGCTTCCACCCGGGATTAGAGGTTTTCTTTCTCTCTCCCTACCCAGAAACGGAACCACGGGATGGAGAGAAGCATGCAGTTTGGTGGGCTAAAAGTTATTGTCATTTATCAACTCCTGCTTTCAAGGACAGAAATGACAAATGGAATGCGGAGCCACTGTACTTGTACAGATAAAATATGTTCAAAAAATTGACAGGATACACACCCACCATTCTCCAGATTGCTGGCCACCAATGTATCAACTGTCACCAAGTGATAACAGCCCACAACCGCCAGTGGCTAGATATTGATCTCTCCAGTAGTCAACGGCAATTGAAGTTGGGCACACGGACACGTGCACACACACACACACACAGACAATACTTTAAAGCTTATGGCCAAGTGAATTAAATATGTTTCCCTCAGGAAAAGTATTCTCATTTTCTAAGATAAAAGTTTTTCACCTTCTAAAAAAAAACAACTATTAAATAAAACTTTATTAAATTGCTTATGAGGAAACATAACCACCCCAATCCCACACTTACTGGTACAAAACAAAAATCTAGATCAGCACTAATCATATGGTTTTTCTCAGTTCCCTCCATGCCATGAGTAAGTTAAGTTCCAGAGCAGGAACAGGTAAACCATTCTCAGGATGGTAAAGATACCAAGAAAGAAGCATTATATCCTCTGGAAATCCAATTGTACTTATATTTCAAGGTTGTCCTTTGTTTTGACTTACGTTGTCCAACTTTCTTCCATTAGAATGGATAATGGAGCATGAACTATATTTGGCAAGATCTGTGATCTAGGAGCAGGCCAGGCCCTAGCAAGATTATGAAGTAGGAAAAATTATATCTTTAATATCTTGGATCTCTCTTTTGAACATCTTCCTTACCTTGCTACCCAATCTTCATTCTCCCCCTCTGGTCTCTCTTTCAGATCTTCTCTCTCCAATGATATCCCACAATCAAGATCTTTCTTGTCTGATCCTGGGTTATCCACATTAATGTAGCCTGTACTCTATTCCTTAAAAGACATGGTCTCTGTTTGTGAATGTTACAAAGAGTTTCCTTGGTGGTAATTTAAGGCCTGCAGCCAGCCCAAGAGATTTTCTATACTCTTCAAATCACACTCAAGGTACTGTGCAGGTAATGAAAAATAGATCAGAGTGCTTGGGGAACCACAAACAGACCAATAAGTCAAAGGAATTATTATTGTCATAATTATTTCTCTGGCTTCATAAAGGATCATTGGTGTGTTGGAGCTGGTTTGTACTGCATGCAAGAACAGATTGGGCAAATCTCTCCCCCCAGTTCCACACTCAGTGACATTATGCTGGTAGTTTGGAATCAACCATGGCGAGAGTATTTACACCAGGGTAACTGGCAAATGCTACAATCAGGCCTTCCTCTGTACCCGCCAGAAAGCCAAGTTACCAGCATATCCCTGCATAAGGTCATCTGGCTCCCCCGTGTCTTTTCTGCTCACTGGTATATGCTAGTACCTACATTGCCTGACATATAGAACATGAAATATTTCAGTTACTCAAACGAACACAAACAGACACACTCCAAATCTGCACATGTGCACACACGGGCACGCACACACACACGCACACACACCTGAATCTGAGTATTCGGTACTCAGAATACTGAGTATATCTGAGTAATAATAAAGGGCAATTTTATTTTCTATTTTAGAATATTTACTTGGTTTACTGCCAAAGGCCTAGAATTCCTGGAGAAGCAAGTATTAACAACTGTCAGGATAAGAAGCTATTTAAGTATTGAAGAAAAGCGTATTATGGTACTTTTCAGTTTTAATAACCTCTTAGGACAAAAACTAATTTTTGAAATTGCAAGTTGTCCAAACAAGTCCTCTTAGGTTCTCATGTTGTACAATTAAGGTTCATGCACGCCTTGCCTAGCCTTATCCCATCCCTGCTCCCAACTCAAGAATCACAGCCTCTCTCCTCCTCCCCTCACATTCTGCCCACTCCTCAGCTGAGCTCCAAAGAAAACACTCTGTGAAAGGTCACCCAAACGGCAATATCCAGGCCATTTCTTGGTCTTTCTAGCCCCTCTGTGGCACTTGGTACTACTGTCCACTCCAATTGGCCTCATCCTGGCCATGTCAACTTCCTGTGGCCACCATTGTGTATCAGGATCCCTCGCTGGATTCGTCTAGGCCATTGTCTGCTTCCAGCGCCTGGCTCTCATTTTCCCTTACTCCCTGACTCTTGTTCCTTGGGTGTGCTGCCCATGTTGGCTGTCCTTCCTCCACCTTGCTCACGGGATTGTCAAAGGCGTGGCACACACTGTTAGATATGTATTGCATAAATGAACACGTATTTCATAGTCACACATACACACAAGTGCACGTGCGCGCACACACACGCACACACACATCAGCATTGTCCCTCCATCAGGACACACTCCTTAGCGCTCACGGGCAGGTGGACTCTCCCCTTGTCTTCTAGCTCCGCATTGGGCTCTCTGCTGCAATGCCTCTCTTTGCCTCTAGGGGGCAAACTGTGTTTCAGTCCCAACTTGATGCTGGAAAAGTCCTTCCTAAAATTCTCCCCTCTCCTTACTTGCCTTGAGCTGCTCACCTACAGTCTAGGGTATAGGCCTCTCCCCTCTGCCTTTCTCTTAAAGGCATAGTCTTTGTCTTTCTCTAGTCTCTCTTCCAGAGTCATCTCACAGAATCCCATGGCTTCAACTTTCATCTCAACATGCTCATAATTCCCAAATGCAAATCTGAATTAAATCTTTATTTGTAGATTCTACAAAACCTCAGTAAGTCCTACACCACACGTTTTATCTTCTCCCTCAAACGCATTTCACTTTCTGTTAATGGCACACCCAGCTCCTAATTAGTCCAGTGAGGACACCTGGAGGCACCTGTGATTCCTGTCTTCCCCTCCCACAACTTCCATTCCTTCACTCACGCTTGTCCGTTCAACCTCGGAGAGCTTTCTCCACTGGGTTCTCTGCGTTACCACCACCTGCTGCCACAGTTCAGGCATTGGGTATTTCTAAAGTGAACCACCACAATGAATTGCTAACTGACCATCCCACATGGAGACTTGCTTCCTCAATTCACCCACGGTACTGTTAGATTTGTCTTTCTGATGTCACTCTTTGGTATTTCTGATTGCCATGTGCAAAACAGGAATGTCTGCTTAAAGTGATTAGCAGATTGTCTACATCAGGATCACCTGGGAAGCCGGCTCACATTAAAGATCTTTTGAACCCCACTTCAAACCAACTGAATCAAATCGGTGGGTCCCAGAAAGCTGTATATTCAGCCAACTCCATGGATGAGCCTTCAACCCAGTAAAGTCGGAGGACCACTGGCCTGCAGCTTCCTCCCTAGGGCATATATAGACTCTTACCATCCAGCCCCCACCCACCTTTTTAATCTTATTTTCACCAGCCCCTTCACCCCATGCCTTTATGCAAGCTGTTCCTTCTGCCTAGAATGCCCTCTGGCCTTTTGCTGCCAAGTCTCACTCAGGTTTAGCTCTAAGTTCACCCCTGCTGTGACATCTGTGATTCCTTTAGTTATAACCAATCCCTAGCTCCTCGGGAATTGCTCCTTCTCATTGACTATACCTTTATGACAGAGTATCTCACTGCATCAAAGTAATATTTTATTATCAATTTCTTTGGGAGCCCAAGTATTTCTTAAGGGCAAGAACCAGGTTTTACTTATCTTTTTTACCCCCAGTTTCTGACACATACTAAGTAGTCAGTAAAATTATTTTTGAATAAATGACTGAATAAATAAAACTTGCCTTCTACCACCACAATACAGACATCAGACCCTGCAGACAGCAGCATTTAGGGGAAAAAAAAAAAAAACCACTTAAATCGAACGATAATGGCGCTGACAGATCCCCTGATGAGCCTGAAAGTGGTATGCAACCCATCAGACCAAGAGGACCCAAGTTTATTCCTGAAACCCAGGGGACATCTAGATCACTCCTCCCAGTCCAGGGCATAGACATAGATTTAGCCAGTTTGTTGAATAGAGCCAATCGTAGAAAAGGCAACAGCAAAGACCTAATTCTCAGACAAATGGGTAACTAAAGATACCCTTTATTTACTTATTTATTTTTAAAGATTTTATTTATTTATTTGAAACAGAGAGAGAGTGAGTGAGAGAGAGAGCATGAGCAAGGGGAGGAGGAGAAGCAGACTCCCCTGCTGAGCAGGGAGCCCGATGCAGGACTCAATCCCAGGACCCTGGGATCTTGACCTGAGCCAAAGGCAGTCGCTTAACAGACTGAGCCACCCAGGTGCCCCTAAAGATACCTTTTAAAAAGGTTGGTGGCAGAAACATGGCAGGGACCCCCCAAAACCAAGGCTCCAGATGGGCCTTGCCATCTGTCATCTATCTGACAACTGATGGCACTGTTTGAATAACCCCCGAGTTCATGGATTTGTCTTGTCCTGGCAATGGGAGTGGAGGGGATACAGAGGAGAAAGTCACATGATTCCTCCTTTCCAGGAGTTTCCAGTCTAGGTAGAATATCTAAGTGCTGCACATGGCAACAACCCAAGAATAAAAAACAAAGTAGCATGGTGGAAACTGCAAATCAAGCTAATAGGAAAACAAAGTCCACAGCTGCAGAGGGAATACCAGGGAAAGGAAGAAATCAGATTGATTTGTAATCGCAGAACTCTGGCGCTGGAAGGGGCTAGGGAGACCATCCAATGCAGCTCTCTCATTTTACAAACGAGAACAAAATGCAGACTGAAATGACTTGTTCCAAAGCCATTCAGATAATTTATCTAACCAGGAAAGCTTCCAGGTAAAGGTGAGATAAGCTTGGAAAAAAGAGAAGGAGAGCTTTGCGCAGGGATATTTGTGAGGAGGAAATAGCAAGAGGGTGGAGAGAAAGAAAGGGGCTTTGAGGAAGGATAAGAGGCAAATGAGCAAGTCGAGGGAGACAAAAGTGAAAAGTGCCGGGATGAAGCAGAGGACTGATGAGAAGTGAATGTGAGTATCAGGTGGGAGGCAGGACCAGCCTTTACAAATGGGAAGTCCGGGTCAGGGGAGGAGCAGGACTGAATATGCACACGATTGCACTATGCAGTGGATTCCTGTGCTATCAGAATCCAGCCCCACTTGGAGCTGGAAGCACCTCAGATGACAACCCATGAACTCATCTTACAGAGAATAAGTGCCAGTTAAGAAGAAGGTACCACAAATGTGTGGCCTTTGGAGCCATGATGATTCTGTTTTTAAAACCCAGATCTGTGTCTTTGAGCCCCTTATTGAAGTTCTCTGAGCCTCCTTTTTGTTTCCTACAAGATGGAGAAATATTCATCTCACGGAGTTGTTCTACAGATTAGGTTATTATGCATCCTTAGCACTTGGCCCAGTTCTGAGCCCATAAAAGGAGCTCAGTGAATGCTTCTTTCTCCTCCCTTTACACTAGGAGTGGAACTGACTTGCCCAAGGTCACACAGCTTGGGGGGGGTGTGACCTGGAGAAGGAATCCTATGCTCAGACTTGAAACCCAAAACTCCAGTCTTAAAGCAGGCTGCCTCTCTTGGGGACTCCCCAGCCAGGCTTCCAAAGTAGTACAACCCTTTGGAAGAAGGTAGTTTTGGAATTTCTGTAAGACATTCTGGGAATTCACAACTAGAGCTTCATTTATCCTTCTTCCTCAAGCTGTAGTGGGCTTCCAGCCTTGACAAGGGAACCCATGCCAAACAAACCAAAGATAATGAAGACAGCAGATCAAAGATAAGTCCTCCATGAAAGTATGTCAGCTGGGGACAGAGGAGGAAAGCTATTTTTTTTTTTTCAAAAGTTATTTTGACTTCATGATTTCCTAGGGATTTTAATGATAATGGTCTGGATTACTAATACAATTCACATCTCAATATGCTTAATATTCTTCACAATTTGAGGACTGGGACCAAACTATTAAAAGCCAATCAGGGGGCGCCTGCGCGGCTGAGTCTGTTAAATGTCTGACTCTTGATTTCAGCTCAGGTCAAGATCCTCACGCTCAGTGGGAAGCCTGCTTGGGATTCTCTCTCTCCCTCTCCCTCTGCTCCTCCCCTGCTCATTTGCACGAGCCTTCTCTCTCTCAAAAAAAAAAAAAAGCGCCAATCAGTCTGGGCCAGGCAGAGATGCAAAGTAGACACAGAGATTGCTGAGCTATAGGGCAATGTAAATAAAATGTATCAATGTTATAGAAAGATCAAAAGATCTGGTTTTCATCAAATACCCTTTGGGGAATGAGCTCCAAGACCATGGGCATCTAAGTTTTGGACAGCATGTAAACAATGAGACTTTAAAATAAAAATTTTAATTTAATAGATACAACTAATGCTTTTATCAATGACCTGGGACAGTGCCATGTTTGTTTGTTTTTTTAAGATTTATTTATTTGAGAGAGAGAGAGAGAGAGTTCGAGTAGGGGAAGGTGCAGACGGACAGCGGGAGAGGAAATCCTAAAGCAGACTCCCCTCGGAGCACAGAACCAGTCACAAGGTTGATCCCACCACCCTGAGATCATGACCTGAGTTTGAAGTCAAGAGTCAGTTGCTCAGTGGACTGAGCCACCCAGGCGCCCCAGTGCCGTATTTTTTTTAAGAATGTACTGCAATTCTGTTCAAATTTTTTAAGCATTTCCCATGCTCCAGGGAATATGCTGGCCCTGGCACTTTACGGAGGTGAGTAAGATAGGGTCCCTGTTTTCCAAAAGTGTTTCATCCCATATCACCCCTCTGCTCTAAACCCCACTGTGTCTCCCCATCTCACTCTACTAAAGCCAAAGTGCTCACAGTGGCCCACCAGGTCCTCAAGGACCTCCTCAGCCCTACTGCCCTCTCCTGCTCATGCTACTCCAGCACACCAGTCTCTCTCTTTCTCTCTCTCTCTCTTTTTGACACTGAATATGTCAGGCATCCTCCTGCCTTTGTGAAATGAATGGACCATTCGAGGAACAATTGCAGCTCCAGTTGTGGAGAAGGAAAATTCAGCAGCTGACCTAAGAACCTGCCAGTCAGAAGCTTCCTTCTGAATGTTCCTGAGGTGAGTGGCAGCTCTGAGGAGCTGGCTTTGCTCTCTGAGGTGAACAACCTAGCTACCTGGGTGGCTGGATTCCTGAAGGGAAAACCTGACCACGCCCCTGTCAGGGCAAGATATCACTGATTGGCACTGCCCCCACTAGGCGCTTGCATCCCACACGACGCCAGTGAGGGCCAGCCTGTCTCTGCTGGGCCAAAGATGGTCTGTTGTGTGAGGGGACCCTGCCACAAGGAAACACTTGAGCTTTTTAAAAATCTGGACTCATTAGGACAGAGCATGATCACTCCATTACACCTGCAAATGATCCTAATCCCAGGTCTGTTTTGAGCGCCTCCAGGTCCACAAAGCACGGAAACTAACTTCAAGTCAAACAGTGATATAGTCAAGACAACTGGACAATTTTATTATCTGGATCCGGGGCGGACAGATCCAGGGGTACTCGTCGAATGTCTGTCCTCTATTCCACCTAGTCATGCTTCATCCAGTTGGCATGGTCCCATGGCAGTGGACCCTCTTGAAAATAAGGGAAGAGGAGCTCTAGCGTTCTGGACAGACAGCCCCAGTCTCCCAACAGCCAAGCACAGCTTCCATAGCCAGGCGGGAGACCAGAGCCAAGGGAAGCTCACCTGGGAGCCAGCATGACCTTAGCTTCCAAACACAAGAAAATTGCAGTGTGCTATGCTGAGCAGTGGGTGGGGCAAGGGAGAAGGGTTCAGTGGGGGAGATAATGTTTGTCCTGGGGCAACATTTTTAACCATCCTCCCCACCCCCGGCCTGAGCAATACACCCAACGCTTTACATATAAGTAGCATCCCCCACATGCCCAGTATGGGCTGACTTAGTACCGAGCCCCCTCATACTTCATGTGTTCTCCTCCATACTCCTCTGCCATGGATGCATTTGTGCACATGCTTTCCCTGTAGCTCTAGTCTTGCTGACCTTCCCCTCTCCGGGAACTTTCAATTTCAGCTCCTTCTTCTTCAGGCTTTGCCTTTATTTCTTTTCTCTGATTGATCACATATACAGATAACCTGTACATCAGGCCCTTCTTGGTTTTGTGCAGTCCCTAAGATTCTACGCCTATTTGCTACTCATACTGTCCAGATCTTAGAAGCAGACCCATGATCAAGGATCATGGAATCCCCCGCATATCTGGTAGACACTTAACCTACCATCATATAGCCTTTCCTGATGCCCATCTTGGCCCATTGCCCCGTAGCCAGATGTATTGGGGGGCTGCTGGGGGTGAATCTCAAGGGGTTGAACTAATTATGTCCCTTAGTTCATGGCACATTACCATCCTCAATTTGGGTAAACCCTTTATTTACTTTTCCTTTTTATTTCTGTTCTCCATTTCCACCCCTCCGTAAGCAATCATATCTATGTGTTTAATGTTTACCTTTTTATTTGTAAGTGTCCTTGTAAAAACATATTATTTTGTACATCTATTTTAATTGATATAAATGATACTGTGTTATATATTTCATTTTTTTTTCACTCAGCACTATACTTTTAAGATGCATGTGTGTTGCTGTGTATGCTCCTAACTTTGGCATGGTAGGCATCAAGGAACACCAGAGCTGGACAGAAAAAGTGGTGAAGGTGAATTCTATTCTAGACCTATTGCAATGGAGGAAGAGGGACCTCAGACTAGAACTGGGCTGCAGTCCAAATACAACAAAGACAAGTGGAGACTTGTACTGGAGAAGCAGGGTGGTGATCAGGGAATGGAAAATCCCTAAGAGGAAACATCAGAGACAGGGGGATTCTGGTTAAACCGACTTGATAGGATTCTTGCTGAAGGCAGGCAAGATGATAAAATTGAGGGTGAGGGAAGACAAATTCCATCAGATATCGAGGGTAGGGGACTAAGTGTGCCAAGTACGGGGACCAAGGACAGGCGCCAAGGGTGGGGCTTGGGAGTTTAGAGAAGCCTGACTAGAGTTGGGTCCAGGAGAGTCCTTGTCATAAGCTGCAACATGTCTAACCACCTCATGCCCTTCAGCCCTCTCACCTTGCACCCCCACCCCCACCCACACACACAATGTTCTTGAGAATGTCATGACACATATTTCTTTATGGATCTGGGTGAGATTCTTCTAGGGACATATTCCCAGGAATGAAATTGGCCCTATGAGATAGATGATATAGACAAAGAGAGATATACAGGTATAGATATATAGATGTACATGTGTCAGTGTACATGTATAGGTGTGGATGGGCAGGTGTGGATGGGTAGGTGTAGATGGGCAAGTGTGGATGGGCAGGTGTGGATGGGCAGGTGGGGATGGGTAGGTGTAGATGGGCAAGTATGGATGGGCAGGTGTGGATGGGCAGGTGTGGATGGGTAGGTGTAGATGGGCAAGTGTGGATGGGCAGGTGTGGATGGGCAGGTATGGATGGGCAGGTGTGGATGGGTAGGTGTGGATGGGCAGGTGTGGATGGGTAGGTGTGGATGGGCAGGTGTGGATG
>NC_138374.1:129426010-129442124 GCF_054177405.1 Leptonychotes weddellii
CACCAGCTTGAATTCCCACCAACAGTGTAGGAGGGTTCCCCTTTCTCCGCATCCCCGCCAACATCTGTCATTTCCTGACTTGTTAATTTTAGCCATTCTGACTGGTGTGAGGTGATATCTCATTGAGGCTTTGATTTGGATTTCCCCGATGCCGAGTGATGTTGAGCACTTTTTCATGTGTCTGTTGGCCATTTGGATCAGACTATAGTATTTTTTTAAATAAATTGACTACTTTTACCAGAAATTTTTATATAATCTTAATAAAACAGAAAATGCTCTTGTAGTAGATAAAGCAATCTTGACCTCTATCTGCCACTAACCTTCTATCTTTAAGAAGCTAAAACTCAACAACAACAACAGAAAAAGAAACTAAAAACTGTTTCAGACCAAAAATATTTCCTATTCTGGCTACTGAGTAATTGTAATACAACAGAATCAGCATTTCAAGCTATTACTATCTTTAGTCAGACAAAAAAAATGCATTGTGTAGATGTAAAATATTAACAATTCTGTGGGTTTTTACAAGTATATGTGAGAAAAACAGACACAGTCAAATTCACCAAGACCCAGGAGAACAATTAGGTCCAGAGAAATCAATATAGTACAATTTTCTTTTGTAGAGTTTTTTTTCATACACAGTGCATTAGAGAGGTTTTCACCAAATTAAAATTTCCAAAATAGATGACAGTATGTAGTACAAATTATAAAAACCACTGGTGTAATGGCAAGACATTTCATGATAACTAAATTAAACCACTCAATCATGAGGCTGGTAATAAAGACAGAGAAGCAGGGCAATGAGGCAGAGGGTCAAAAGATAGTTCCATGAGATCTAAAATGAGAGGTACTTCTTAACAGCACTGGCTAAAGAAGAGTTCAGAGGAGCAGGTTCATTTACCAGTGTGCAAGGAGCTTCTAGAGGAGCTTCTAGAGGGGCCCCAGCACTTCTGCCCAGCAGAATTTCCAAAGCAGCTTGAATTTGTGGAGTAGCTTTATTTTCAGTGATGAGATTCCTTAGACCTATAACTAAACATGATTTCACTTTTATAGTTTGGTGAGACTTTTTGTTAAACAATTCACAAATCAAAAAAGCAAAAATAAATAAAACTCTGGCCAACCACAGAATCTATATTTTGCTTCAGAGCCTATGGATATTTTAAATCATAGCAAACAGTATCAGTGGTGCATCTGAAAACTTAGATCTTTGGGTCACTTTCAATGCTCCTGTAGAAATGCAACCACTACATTGCTACAGAGTCACAAGATGTGAAAGTTACAAAATTCTCCTGTTTACCCTGATCCTCATCTACATCATCTAAGGCAACTAAGAGCTGATATCTTTTTAACTATGCTTTCCTGGGGTGCCTGGGTGGCTCAGGTGGTTAAGCGTCTAACTCTTGATTTTAGCTCAGGTCATGATCTCAGGGTCTTGAGATTGAGCCTCAAGTTGGGCTCTGGTTGTCCCTCTCCCTCTGCTTCTCCCCACCCCCCAACTCATGCATGCTTGTGCACAATCTCTCTCTCTCTCTCAAATAAATAAATAAAATCTTTAAAAAAAAAAAAAAGGCATGCTTTCCCTACCAACAAATAGTACCTTGAAAATTTTAGCTATGTATTAGAATTTTTAAACTTTCATGGATGGGAGAGTTCTTCCTTGGGTCTAACATAAATTTTTTTAACTCTCTCTATATAAAATAGTTGGAAGCAATAGGTTTTTCTGGGTTTACCAACCTCTAGCTATAAGTCAGTCTTCGGACCACTTCCTAAGCCTCAGTTACCCCAGCAGTAAAAAAAGGGGGGGGCGAATAATAGTCCCACAACTCAAAGGTGAGAACTGAAAGAAATCATCCACTGAAAGTACCTGGGACAGTTCCTACAACACTAAGTTCTTCATGTATGTCACTATCATTGCCAGCCACCACCAGCACCTTGGCCCTGCACCAAGCTGGTACCACCCCTCTTCATCAAGCCTTCATCACCCCATGTCTTATGCAGGTCCCTTGGTCTCTTCTGCAGGCTGAATCATAACACCTTCTCTCAAATGTCCTCAACTATCTTAGCTCCTCCACTTCTCGAGTGATATTTGTTCATTGTGTATGTGTTTTAGAGAGAAAAATAACCATACTCTCTTGTTTCCTTCTGGGCAATGCCTAGTCTGCACTTCCCCTTATATTTTATTTCAGTGCCATCCATAATTCCAGTGGAGTCGTAAATAAAACACCTTGTATGGGTTACACCTGATGTTAGATGATTTGAGATTATTTCCTGAAAATCTGTGTATAAATTACTTAATTTTCAAATGGCAGTCACAGTTTAAATATACCAAGACAGGTGGTATTTAATGTACCCTACAGTAAATTACTTTGCAAAGCAAAGCATGCATCTTCAATATGATCATTCATCCCTTAATCCGTTTTGTGAGGCTGAATTTTTTATTTATCATATTTGCTTAAAGCATGACCTCTCTGTAGATTTTATCCCTTAATTGTATAGTATGCCTAGATTGTAAAGCATATTTACTTTTAAATATGTCTTAATGCCTTCTCTCTCCCTCTCCCTCAAGCTGTGAGATGCCTGCGTCTCCATCTTTGACCAGTACGGGTGGGTACTAGAAAGACAATTGAGACCACTGGCATTTCAGATACTAAACCTACAATAGAAATCAGTGGAACAGTTGATTCAAAGGGTTTAGGTTATGTCTCTGTTGATAAAAGCCAAGCTTTCAGAGAATTCCAATTCAATCTTCAAAACACATTTCTTGGGTGAGAGCCAGCACTATAATTGCATTTAAGAGTATGATGATTGTGTCATTTCCATCTATTTTGCATACATTTGAATAACAAATGCAAGTGGCCCTAACCTCACATATGTAACGATTAGAGCAATTATTAGTACAAATGTATTCCAAGTCTGTATTCAGGGCATGACACACATTAAATGTATACCAGGGCATGAAATCAACCAACTTAATTACCTCCCAGATAATATTCCACAAAGACATACTGTGTGAGATTGTCTTCTATTCCTGGACACTGGAAGTGTCAAAATAAATAATCTGACACTTAAAAGATGACTCTGACCAGAGGGTTGAGACTTTGAGAGCATGCCCAATGCAGCAGCATCAGATTGGGGGTGCATGTAACTGAGGTAAAGTGAGGGAGGATTGCTGGTTTAAGTCATGGTAAGAGGGTGGTTCAGTGGGGGTGTGGAATCCGGTGTTTCCACAAGCTCAAGAATGTGCAACCTCAGACCAGCTTGGTAAAAGACTCTGACATGCATAGTTGTAACTCTGTGAGAAGCATTTTGCTAGACACCTGGCATGCCTGATTGTCCCGCTAATGCTCACGCACTACCTCAGGAATCAGCCCTGTAATCACCACTCAGAGGAGGAAACTCAGGCCAGATAGGTCAGTCTGCCCCGTCCTGTGCCCCTTCACCTCCAGCATAGTGCCTTGCACACTGCCAGGCACTCTGTGAATATTCAAGGGAATGAACTCTCTCGATGCACAGGTGCCAGCTAGTCTGTTCCTTCTTTTGAATTTCAGGTGTAGCCCGTTTGTGAGAAGGTATCCACACTGACCTGAATGAGTCGTCAGCATTTTCCCGGGAGGTAGGAAGCTCTTCGAAGAGTGAAGAGTGTGCCTCAGAGATGTATCCCACAAAGGGGCTGAAAACCAGCGTGGGCTCTGAGGTTGTCAGGTTGAAAGCCCCAGCCCCCACTTCTTGGTCATGTGGGGTCTTAGGCAAGGGACTCCTCCACCTTTTCTTGTCTCATTTTCTTCACTTGTAAATGTGTTCAGTAAGAGTGAACAGGTTTGTTTTAAGGATTAAATAAAATAGTCTTAGAACAGTACCCAGCTCCTAATATGTGTTCAAATAAATATTAAGTATGGCCTTTCCCAAAGAGAAGGTCAAGCTAAAGTTGACTTTAAAAAACATTCTCAATTTCAACTATAAGTAAAGTTTTGATCTTCTAGTGTTTCTTTAGCTGCCAGTGGAAATGACTGCAATTGAGAATTTCACTTGTGTGTCGGGCCCTGAGCTAGGTGTGGAGAGTAATGTAATGAGTACGCGGACATAATTATACTTATTGGAGGCATGTCAGGATACTGGCAGTAAAGTAGGATAGCTCTCACCCTCTCCTTCCCCTCTCCTCTTTCAGAGTATGACTATCACACACACACACACACACACACACACACCCCATCACCACTGCCACCACCAGGAAGCCTTTCTGACTTGATGCTAGTTGAAATAGAAATATGTGTTCTTTTGTGTGTGCTTGGCTTTAAATTCTACAGATCAGAACAGGATGAAGATAGCCTTGAAAAGAACAGTTCAGGGTGTGTCTCCACAGCACCTCCCTGCTGAAGTGGAGTCTCTGTGTTTCCTTGTTCACCCACAAAGGCAGCTCAACCACTGACAAAGACTCCCTCCTTGACTAAACTTAAGTCAGTTTCCTCTAAGCTGCTCAACCAGGCCTTGTCCTTGGCAAAGTCCTCCTCTCTAGCAAAGAGCCCTGCTAGGCAGTTTACAGAGACTCTCTTCACCCTGGGCATCTGGCCAAGCTCTTCTGCCTCCACCCTGGATGTCTATTCAAGTTCCCCTTCCTCCCCTCCCTTAACACCTACCTGGGTCCCTCTTCATGATTGTCCATCCCCTCCCTCACCCTGCCAGCTCAGCTAAGGGCCTGCTTGTCCTGCTGTGTTCCAAGTGAAGTTCAATCTCTCTCCCTTGCCCTTTTGACCAAGAGTCCAAACCATTTCTCTTTCCCACCACCTTTGCTGTGGGTGCCCAGGCCCTGAGCAAGGTCCTGAGGATAGACAAGGTGCAGTGCTTGACTCCAGCCTGTGTCTGGAGACACCTGCAGCTGTTGGGCAGAAAGCAATGGTGGGTCCACCACTTATCAGTTGTGTGGCCTTAGACAAGTGATTTATTTCCTGCAGGGTGCAGACCTGCCCAGCCTTCAGGCAGTGACTTGAATGGTCAAAGCCAGAAGCCATGTGCTTGCCCCCAGGGCGCCATCTTTGGACCGTTCTACTGGGGTGAGGGCATTCTGAAACCACCAGCCCAACACACAGCTCCAAGTCCCAAGTCAACCTAGTTTCAGGAGGAAATAAAACAATTCAGTGGAAGAATCCAGGATAAGATTTTCCTTATCCTTCATGCTTTCACATTATAACATCGAATGTGCCCACTTTGACCCAAAAGTCCAAGGTTTGACTGCAGAACTTACTTTATATCACAGCTGTTCATATCCAAAGTAACTCAGTGAAGGTGCTTCATATGCTATGTAACAAGGGATATCTATTATTTTTACAGTTAAAGCCATTTCCTTTTTTATATGGAGAAAGACAAATATCCAAAAATTCACTACTTTCAGTGACTCTTCCCTCTTCAACTTTTCTTCCATTTGGCCAATGAAAGAAGGAGTGGAAGCTAGAGTATGGGGAGTATGGCATCTGTGGTGTGGCTGCCCCCCTCCCCGCCCTGTGCCATCCTCCCTCGCCGGGGCACAGCTGTTAATAACTCTGCATGATGAATCCCATTACCTTCTAGGGCAAGGATTCAGCTTCACAAAATAAATGTCACATCCATTCTCATCCATCCCTGCACAGGATGGAGCTTCTGTTATCTCCAGAGGCCTGGGAACAGGAGACAGAGAGAAGGTTCAGGGAAATGTGCACTGGACCACAGCTTAAGCCCAGAGGCTGCAAAACCTCCCATCCCTGGTACTCTGGGACCTCTGGCTCCATGCGCAAGGAGAGAGGGGTTTGATTCTTGCCTTGGCCTTGGTGTACCCTGCAGCTGGGACAGTGAAGGGGCCCGGGAGGAGAAGGAGGCTCAAGGGAATGCCAGGCCAGGCATTCTCCATTGGGTGTCAGATACCCACCTGGCAAGGTATCTGGCCCCCATGACCTTTGTCCTATTCCATCCCCCTTGTCTTGACCCACCCCCACCTCCCAAGAAACTTGGGTCAATGGTCCCTTTGGATAGGCATCCACTACCCAGGTCTCCTACCCTGGTGTGTCCAGGGGGACATCCCCCTGGCTTTCTATTCTACTCCTAGGGGTGAAATTTCAACCACAGACTGTGTCACAGGAAAACATAGGCTTCATCAGTAGAGAGTGTGCAGCTGGGAACCGCTAGAGTGTCCCGGGGTGAGCAGCCCTGCCAGGGCCACCTGGATGTCCAGCAGCCCACCGGGCTCTGCCAGCATGGGGCACTCAGTCCCACCTGCAGCATTCCCCCTTTGCTGCCACAAGGCGGGGTCACCCCCACATCCCTGCTTGGTCTGTGCCATATTGAGCATTTCATCCCAGAGCTTAGGATCCTCCTCTTGAATCAGAAACTTATTTTCTTATTGGCTTTGTCCCCTGACGGTTGTCTGCAACTCCATCCCCTCTGAGTATTTGGGTTGTGGCCAGAGTTCAGAGTGTCCAGGGACTTACCTTTGTATCTTTACCAAAAGGGGGGCCCCTCTTTGTATACAGATGTCCAGCCTGATACTCTGGGAGTATCAGAAACTCTCTAAGCAAATGGAATTCTGTTTCTGTTTGTTACTAATTATTCAGCCCTTTTGAGCCTCAGTCTCCCCCTCTGTAAGGTGGAAATAATGTCACTTTACAGGGCTGTTTGGTAATCAAAAGCAAGATTACATGGGAAATCAGCGAGCACAGTCCAGACATGCCACAGATCTCCAGTAAATGCTACTTGACTCAGAACCCTTTTCCTGGCCCTCAACGAGCATCCTCCAGAGTGTGATGGAAGAGCCCCCAATGCCGTATGTCGTAGGGACACTGGCTGGCTCTCCAGTATCATCAGCTCACACATGTGAGGCTTTGAGCAGGATCATAAATTTCCCGGGCACTTTACGTTCCCATCTTTCTGCATCGTTCTTGCTTATTTTACACAATATCGTACGTTTAAGAGAAAAGCACTTGGTGAAAATTTTTATTAAATTTATTTTCATTATGACCCAGCTCAGGAGCATCACAGTAGGGAAGAATTATTTTATTTGAGCCTTCATGACTTTAGTCTCCAACTTCCATAATAGACTTTTTACACATTATTATAAGCACCTTGCATTTACACAGAAAGATATCCCCCATGGCAACAGAAGCTTTTTTTGATTACCCATTTGCTTCACATATGCGTATAAACACACATTTATTTTCATGTCTTTGTTTGCGATGTTAATCCTTAAGTATGTGTGATTTTTTCATTCAAGGTAAAAGTTACATGCTTGAAATGGTTTGAAAACCAAGGCTCTTGCCTTTTGAGGGCTGTGTCACCACACCGGTGGGGTTCAGCAACAGTTGGGGGGTTCCACCCCAAGCTGACTCTGCTCCTGGCTCCCCTGGAAGATTGAATCCTGAAGTCTGCAGCCTGCAGCTCATGATGGTTGGGGACATGTCATGTCCATCCTGCAGTGATCAGCACCCTGCACCCGGGAGACTTAGCATTTGCCTGCTTACTTCATGGTTAAATTCAAAAATCACTAAGATATGATGAGAATGATCTGGACCCCTGAACCAGGAGGTTATCCAAGATCCCAAGTGAGTTTGTCTGCATGGGGGGAGGTGGGAATAAAGTGGCCCTTAGAGGAGACCCTTTGGGGCCAGCTTCTGGGCTTCCTCCTATTCCAGAGCTCTCTTAGAAAAAGCTTTTCATAAGGTGGGGTTTAAAATATGTATAGGATTTGGATGATCACAAGGAGTAAGAACAGCATTCCATGCTGAGGTTTCAAAAATACAATTTAATAATTCAATGCCTGATCATTAATTTACACGTTCACCTTTACTGTCTGACGAAGACCTTGAAGGAGGGTCCTCAAGGGGAGGGGAGAGTCTACCTCCTCCATGTCTTCTCTGCTCCCCAAAGCACCAGCTCAGGGTTGGACACACAATAAGTGTCTAATAAACATTATTAATTACTGCTCTGCACTTCACTGTGTGGGACACTCATACATGCAGAAGATGGGAATTTTGCGATTACCCATAAAGAGTGCTTTGTCGTTATGTCAAATAAGCATGTGAACACACTGAAATATAAGAAGATCAAATTATACCCTCATCGCTGCCTGTTCTCAAATGGGAAAACCAGCAAAAAATGGGATGACTCATCTTAAATACACAATCAAAGGGACAGCATTTCTCTATTTTCCAAGCTCCACTCCGGAATTACAGTCCGGGATGGATGAGCATATTCAGACTGTATCTGAATAAAATTGAAGGATGCTGGCCACCAGAATTGAGTCTGGTGAAGTGTATCTGGAAAAATTTGCTGTTTGGGGTGGTGTGGGGGGGGTATCCCGTGTTCTTAGAGTGGGGGTCATTTTCCATTGCAATCAGAGTACTTAATGTCCTCAGATTTTGTGTCTCATCTGCCATGCATTGCTCCTCACACATGGTGCCCCTTTCTCCTTGCAAGGGTGAATTTTAAAAGTGCCCCATAAATTAATAATAATATCTGCCCTTCGTTGAGTACTTCACTCTGTGCCTCTCATGATTCTAACATTTTAAGTACATTTCTTCGTGTAAACTTGTCAGCAGCCCTGTGATGCAGATAACATTAGACCCAGTTTGTAGATTCAGAAACTGAGGCAGAGGGGTGCCTGGGTGGCTCAGGTGGCTAAGCATCTGCCTTTGGTGATGATCCCGGGATCCTGGGATGGAACCCCGAGTTGGGTTCTCTGCTCAGCGGGGAGCCTGCTTCTCCCTCTCTGCCCCATTTATGCTCTCTCTGTCTCTCTCTCTAATAAATAAATAAAATCTTTAAAAAAAAAAAAGAAACTGAGGCATTGAGATGACAAGCCATTTGCCCAACTTACCCTATGTAGCCCACTTCACTGGGCTCGTTCTGCTCTCTGCCCGCGTGGACACAGCCGGAGTGCTGGCAAGACAGTGCAAAAATGGCCTTAACTTTATTTCCTGACCTTTCTATTCTGATAAGAATTTGGGAAATAGGGAGTGAGAGAATGAAGCCTGGGCCTAATCCCCAAGCAGTGAGCAGCTGGTTGACCTTTCCAGCATTCTCTGCAGATAAAGGCTGGGCTTTTTCTGTTGAGTGCGGAAGTTCTCAAAGTGTGGTCCCAGGACCAGCAGTATCAGCATCACCTGGGAACTTATTAAAAATGCACATTCTTGGGCCCCACCACAGACCTACTGAATCTAAAACTGGGACAATAGAGCCCATAGATCTGTTTTTAAAAACTTCCAGGTGATTCTGATGCACGCCCAATTTGCAGAAACTCCGGATGAGCATAATAACAAACAGACCCAGAAAGGGGTTAGCAATGAAGCCAGTGAAAATACTTGTGAATTTCATATGTGGAATCACAATATCCTAATATAAAATTGAAAGAGAATTTGGAAGCTTTCTACCTCGAGCCACTCACTTTACAACTTGGGAAAACTAAAGCCCAGAGAGGTAGAGCATGTTACTCCCTGTCACATGGCAACGTTGTGCAAGAGCCTTACAACCGAACCCAGACCCCGGCTCCTGATTCTGAGTCATCTTCCGCAATCCCGCTTCCCTTCCAATTTCCAAATATACCCTCAACAACTGTTACTTCTCCCAAGTCTGTGTTTAGAGATTGTCTAATGGTCTATGAGCAGGAAAAAAAAAAAATCTGTCTTCTTATTCTGAACATAAAGTACATTTTCTTTCTTTATATTTCTATTCTGCATCAATATTTATATACTCACAATTTTTAAAGCGATTTATCAAAAATTTTATTCAAATTAGTATAATAATTTTACTTCCTCTTTTATCTCATGGCTGGGCTAGAACTGAAGGTGTTACATTTTTAGGTTTTATTATGCGTTTGCATAATTTTTTCTGAAAAACTCAGAACGGTGTTTCTTTATCTCTCTGGCAGATAATCATCTGAGATTGCTCTAATCATGATGTGCTCAGCGATGCTGTTTGACTATCTTTGCTGAGCTGTGGGAAGCCATTTTTCTAAAACTCTTCATCCTTATAATCAAATCTACTTTTTCCCACTCCCGTATAGCAAACCAGATGGCCAAACAAAAATTCAGTCCAAATCATTGGTTTATGAAAATAACTAGGTAACTGTCATCTGAGGGAATGGATAGCTGTTGGAATTTTAATATTTCCATCCAAATATTTGGACTTTCATTGATGAGTTATTTGCTGAGTTGTTCACACTTAATATCCTTATTTCTTTCTTGCTTGCTGAGTGTTAGAGAAACCAGCCTGTTTAGAGATAATCTTTTTTTTTTAAAGATTTTATTTATTTATTTGAGACAGAGAGAACGAGAGACAGAGAGCATGAGAGGGAGGAGGGTCAGAGGGAGAAGCAGACTCCCTGCCAAGCAGGGAGCCCGACGCGGGACTCAATCCCGGGACTCCAGGATCATGACCTGAGCCGAAGGCAGTCGCTTAACCAACTGAGCCACCCAGGCGCCCTAGAGATAATCTTGACCATAGTCAATGTTAAAGATGCTCTGGAACACACAGAGCTGGGCCCCCTCCCACTCAGGGAGGAGACAGGGTCGTGGCTCTTCAGTAGGGTTGCTCAAGCTTTATCTTCACAGAGGCCACCAGCTTTTCTTTTCAACCTCTTTTATATGGTCTTCATTTCAAAAAAGCAATGAAGTACTTTCTATCCAGCTTTTTAGGAGGGGATCATGGATAATCTCAGAGAATTAAAATAATGCTATGAATCTATGCCGTAAGAGCATGTGATCCAAAACCAGTGGCAACAATGTGGACATCAGCTGGAGCAGGGAGAAGAATGCATTGCACGGTTTTGCATACAAGAGAAGGGCCTGGCTGGTATCAGAGAACATCACTCTTGCTTTGGAAAAATAACCTGATCGAGCACCCTTTTGTGTGGGAGGTTACATCTTCCTTTAGACCATGAACTGGAAGGAGTGACAAAGGAGGAGGTAAGAAAGAGGGCTAAACTCTTCTGCTTGTGGAAGTCTGGAGTTTCAGAGCCCTTCATGATCAGCGGAAAACATGAAGGAGGGAAGGAGAGACGGAAGAAGAATCTGGGAGTTGGGAGGGTGGGAGAAGAGACCCATGCAGGTGCGACCAGCAAGACAGTCCCTGGTCCTGTGCTATTGATCATCCAGGGATAAGACCAGCATGGGGGCTCCATGGGAGAGTACAAGAGTGTGGCACAGAAAGTTCTTGTACTAAAGCAAGGCTGGTCACTCCAGTTTGTGAGCCTGGAATTTTCTGACACTGAATTCCTTAGTCCTTAGTAAGTCCTTGGGCAAGTAAGAAAAGAAGCAATTCCTAGAACCAGCTCAACGGACACTGTGATTAAGAACAATCTGTGAGTTAAAAGCCCTAGAATGTTATGCCAGTGCAAAGCCAGTGAGCCTAAAATCTGGTCTTGTGAAGAATACTTTTAAAAATACAAAATACTGGGGCGCCTGGGTGGCTCAGTCGTTAAGCGTCTGCCTTCGGCTCAGGTCATCATCCCAGGGTCCTGGGATCGAGCCCCGCATCGGGCTCCCTGCTCTGCGGGGAGTCTGCTTCTCCCTCTCCCACTGCCCCCGCTTTGTTCCCTCTCTCGCTGTCCCTCTCTCTGTCAAATAAGTAAATAAAAATCTTCAAAAAAAAAAAATACAAAATACTGAGTCCAACACAGACTTTCCTAGGCTGGGGTTGATTACAAGATTGTGTGTTTTAGAAGAGGATTCTGATACACGTCTGGTGGTCTGCCCTAAGCAACTTAAAAGATATATTAAAATTTTAAAATTATTGAGGAATTTTGTCAAAAATAGTAGCAAATTCTGACATCTCCTCTTCATTAGGTTGGCCATCCTTCTGCATCCAGGCTTCTCAAATGCTTTCCATCTACTAATCAGTTCGGAAGGGGAAAAGTATTTGTGGAGAAATCTCCATATCTTTCCCAAATTGCTGCTGAGAAAAAGAAAAGAAGAAATGAACCACCAAAATGGAAACAAAAATGTCTTCATTTTCATGAAGGAAGAATCAAGGATCAGGGCACATTATTAACAATCAACATAGAAGTCAAGACTCTACCACACCAAGGGATTCTGGTGTGGGCCACCAATCGTGCCCTGATCCCCTGCTGAGAGCATTGTTCTGGGAGACCAAGCCATGAATTGAATATATATCAATATCTCTTATGAACCATGCAAGGAATGTCAGGGCAAATGCACCATCCATGCCCAGTGCCCAAAAAGGGCCCTGTCTTCCCCTGTAGCCTGAGCCTGACTCATATCCCACATACTGGGTGGCTTGAGAATTGGGGTTTTGAGTAGTGAGTCAACAGGCTCCAGATGCTCACGTCTTATTTCCATTGTAAGACGGGACACTCATCATTAGACTATCTTCCAAAAGAGCTCTGTGGGTCAGTTGTTCATTTCGGTAGCTATGATCTAAATCACAATCATTTTTAGAAAGCGTATAAGCGACCTATTAAAAAGTCAACCTCCAAAGTCATAATAGATTTAAGACTTCCAGTGTCAAACAGGTGCTCAGAAAATCAATCTATAGCAAGAGCAAACAAACTGAAAAAACAGTTTTAATCACCCTCAGCTATTTTTATTCAATGCACTGCTGCGATATGACACTGAGAATAAGATTTGCTTTTTTCTTTAAAGAAGACAACAGATGCCAGAAAGAGCAGGCAAAAAAAGAGGAAACAAGTTCCCCAGCTCACTAAATCATTGGTCACATCGATTATTCATTATTGTCAATGAATGTTGATTAAACAGACACAGTTTGATTAGCACAGCCTGAAGTACTAGTTCTTTATTTCTTAGACTTCTGTGTCTGAGCTTGGGGTCTTTCACTATGGACGACCCTTCTCTACCAGAAAAATGCTCATGAAGGACAGCTCTGATCACCAATCTCTTGCTCAAAACTCCCCATAGTCTCTCCCTTAAGGCCCAGAACCACTGTCCTGGTATGCAATTTCCTCCATCCTTCTCTAACCCTGCTTTCTGCTTCCTGTGGGAAACCTCACCCACTTCAAATGCTACTTTCTCCCCTGTGTCTTCTGTTCCTCCCCACTGTGCCTACACAGACTAAATATCCACATTGTTCTTGATCTCTGCTTTCTATAGGACACATTCCTTTTCCACTGTATTATTTTTATCTTGTTTCATTTACTAGACAATGGTCTGCAGGAGACTGATTGTGCTGGTTTTATCTTTGCATCCTATGACTTCTACGCTTCTTGGCCTGTAGCGCATGTGCAGGATGCATTTGTGGGTAGGAGGAAGGGAAGAAGAAAGAGAAGTAAGGAAGTGTAGGAGGATGACATGAAGGGAGGAAAGGAAGGGAATGGGGAAGAAGGAATTCAGTTCACACTAGTGTAATTGACATTTAGGAAAGTTGTATACATGTCTAGAACTTCCTGTATCTACTGTCTCACCTCCTATTCTTTCCTTAATCATCTCTATCTGAGCTTTGTCCCCATCCTTCCACTAGATTGGTCTTGCTAAACGTCTCCCACAAAGCCCCTCTTGCCAAATCTGGCGCTCACTTCTCGGAGCCACCTTACTTAACTAACTTGTGATGTTTAACACTTCCATCATGCTTTTCTTGAAAATTTTGGAAATCCACAATTTGATTCCTATGATACCTTCACTCTTGCTTTTCCCTGTATCTCTTTTACCCTTGCATCTCTGACCCTTGCACTGCACTCATTTCCTCCAGCCATCCTTTAAATATTGGTGATTTCCAGTATTCATCTTGCCTTCCTCTTTGCATGCTACCCACACACTCTCTGGTTAAACTTATCCATCCCCCTGGCTTCAGATGGTTTCCTATCTGTTGATAATTCCCAGTCTACATTCCTTGGCCTCCTCCCCTCCTGAATTCCATCCAGAATGATGTGGCCAACCTCCTACGGGACATCTCCCCTCAACAGCCACCTTAAATTCAACATGTCAGAACCAGGACGTTCCTTTGTTCCCCAACAGACTTATTCTTTATCCTGTATGTTTATGTCAATCAATAATACCCTGCACTTAGCCAACCCACAAGGCCAGAAATAAAAGAATCTTTCTAAAGCCCCCTCTTCTTAGCATCTCCAATCAGTCACTAAAGTTCCTTAATGTTTTTTGCATCCTCATACCACTGTCTTCCTTGATGCAGACCATTATTCCTTCATGTCTGGATCACCACAAAAGCCTTCTGAAAGGTTTCCCTGTCTTCGGTCTTTGTTTATAAGTCATCTTCTAAACTTTAGCCAACTCATCTACCTTTCTAAAATGTAAATATATTCACTTCATACCCTATGTAGAATTCTTCAATAGTACACCATAGTCTTCAGAACAAAACCCAAACTCGTTAGCTTCATGTGTATAAGTCAGTCTTACTCCCTCTTTGCTGGTCCATGCAATGACCAATAACCATGGAGGTTCATGTAGAAATCACTGTCAGGGAGTGGTGTCAGAGGCTGATGATCCCCTCTACCCTCCTTCTCGCAGAACTCCCACACAAAACCTAATTGGAAGGTGTTATTGTCTCTTGCCTGACAAATAATAAACTATCTTCCTCATAGGAAGGAAGGCTATTCTTCCAGTTAGTGTGACTCTAAGCCCACCTGCCTCCTTGTTCACTCTTTTGTCTTGGACTTTGGATGCCAAGAGTTGAGTTAATTGTATTCCTCCCACCTCTCAGCCCCTCCCCCTTACAAAACAATAAATCTTGATTCTACAAGCTTGCAACTCTCCTGAGTCTGACCTAAGATACAAGACTCACATCATCAGCTGTAAATGGCCCTACGAATGAATTCCCCTCAAATTGTTCCCCCAAAATTCTACTTTAACTACAGCAGAAGGAAGGGAGGGAAGATTTTCATTCATTTCATTCCACCCCAACCACAGGACTTTCACAACCCAGCATCATCCAGTCCTCCAGGCTCACCTGCCACCACTGCACCCCACACTCCCTGCAGTTCTCCCCAAGCATGCCATGTTCACTTCTGCCTCTGCACCTGCTCACATGCTATCATATTCAGCATGGAGGATCTTCTCCACATTTATCCCTGCCCCTCCTATTCCTATTCCAACACTCCCCACTCCTTAGATATCTTGTATTCATTAAATCTTGGAATCTTTATCAGACTTGGTTTTCCTCTTCCAGTTGGCTGGCTTCCCTGTGTATTCTCACACTGACTGAACATAATTCTAATGTAGCATTTACAGTCTGCAGTGCCACTGTGGGGTGTTCGTCTATCTCAGCCATGAGACAGAAAGCTCCTGGAAACTGAGAATAACGTTGTATGTGTCTTTGTAACTCCCAGGTTTAGTAGAGTGTCTGTTTCTGAGCCATTGCTCATCAACCAGTTTTTGATGGATGATTGATAGATAATAGATGATAGATAGATGATAGATAGATAGATAAAGTGAGTCTTTCATCAGAAAGAGTAGGATTTCTTCAAACATGTTTCATTTTGTCTCCCATCCAAGTGGAGTAGCATATGTCTTTAGGATGCCGCCTCATTCATTGTATGGACAGACACTCTTTGGTTTTTTCCTGGAATATTTGCAAATGTGACTCTGAGGAAAATAAAACCCAACAATTGGGGCAGGTGTGTGTGTGTGTGTGTGAGCGAGAGAGAGAGAGATGTTGGAATGGAAGTACAGAAGGATGGGAGATGTAAGAAGATCTGGATCTCTACAAACAGAATATCGCAGGCGGTTGGTTTTGAGGTACGAAGCGGAGAGCCGTGGTCCTGCGGGCAGATATCGGAGGATAAACGGCAGCGGGAGGTTGCCTGGCCGTGGGGATCCTACACCGCCGGTGAGTGACAGCCTCGCGCGCTGTGGACAGGCACAGACTCGCAGACCGGTAGCGTCGGGAAAGGACTTTAGGGCAGCCCCCGGGGTGGAGGACCAGACCGGCGGGGTCGCGCGCACGCAAACCGCAGCCGCCCAGAGAGAAACCCGGAGCGACGGTCGCGGGCACGCGAACTGCAGCCTCCGAGACGGAAACCCGGTGCGCCGGGGTCGCGCCGGTGAACTGCAACCCCCGGGGGTGGAAACCCCAAGCGGCGGAGTCACGCGCGCGCGCGAACTGCAGTCCCCAGGACAGAACCCCAAGCGGCGGAGTCGTGCACGCGCAAACTGGGAATGGCTGGTGGTTTTAG
>NC_138374.1:129442624-129477230 GCF_054177405.1 Leptonychotes weddellii
CAATGAATCGTGGAACACTACATCAAAAACTGATGATGTAATGTATGGTGATTAACATAACATAAAAAATTTTTTTAAAATAAAATAAAAGGTAAAAAAAATAAAGAGGGCACGTATTGCATGCAGCACTGGGTGTTATACACAAACAATGAATCATGGAACACTACATCAAAAACTAATGATGTAATGTATGGTGATTAACATAGCAATAAAAATTTTTTTTAAAAAAAGGAATAGTAGATTAGGACACGGACATGGACACACACAGAAGGAAGATCACGTGAGACACAGACGATCCTCCCAACCAAGGAAAGAGACTTTAGAAGAAAGCAACCTTGCCAATACCTTGATCTCAGACTTCTAGACTCTGGAACTGTGAGAAAAGAAATTTCTGTTGTTGTAACCACCCAGTCTGTGGTACTGGGTTATGGCAGCCCTAACAAACTAATGCACTGGTTAAAAAGCAGGTATTTTCTTGCTGAAGGAAATAAACTATAGAAGGGATTCTTCTAAATCAAAAGAAAGAATCTCTGTTAAGGAAAATGAAGTCACTTCCAAATCAAGGACCACTGGGTCCCTTCTCTCCTTTCATATTTTCTCCCCACCTCTGCTGCATATTGGCAGGTCCAGGCCCTAGAGTTGTCATTCCCCTAGTTCTGCGCACATGCCATCACAGCCAATTCCCCATGCTCATGCAGAAGGTTTTACACGGCTGACAATCCCCCTCCCAAAACACACAGTTAAATTCAAATAGTGTTAATAACCTAATGGAAACTTTTATTATGTAGAAAGAAGGAAGAAACATGGGTGCCTGGGTGGCTCAGTCAGTTGAGCATCCAAGTCTTGATTTCAGCTCAGGTCATGATCTCAGGATCATGGGATCAAGTCCCACATTGGGCTTCCTGGGGGTATGGAGCCTGCTTGAGATCTCCCTCTCCTCTCCCTCTGCCCCTCTTCCCCTCTCTCTCAAGAAAAAGAAGGAAAGAAGGAAGGAAGGAACAAAGGATGGAAGATAGAAGGAAAGGATGAAGGGAGGGAGGGAGGGGACAGAAAATAGACCAGCTGAGACACTCAGATCCCACCACACCCCTAGCCCCTTTCTGTTCAAGCAACTATTCACCCTTTTGCATCCATCTTTGCTATTAACATTTTTATATATACATAGACATCTTCTCAGCCCCAGCTCTCACACTGATCCTCCCTTCCCACCCCAAGTGCCATCTTGGAACCAAACCTTGCTCCCTTAACCATTTGGGAATATCATTTGTCTTTATGACTTTTCTGTAAACAGCCTCTTCTCATATTACTGAAAAGTCCCTTAAAATAGCCTTGGAATGAGTCATTAAGAGCTGTCCTTGTGTGCAGCTAAAAGCCAGAATATAAAGACAGTGACCCTTCATGAGTAGGACAGACCTCTATGTCACCTAAAATACATAAATACAAAGACTACCTCGTCTAGGGTTTGTAAGAACGTAGAGTTGTAACCACAGGATGGACAGTCAGACCACTTAGGGAACACGGAGCTCACAGGCACTCATGCTTGCTCAGTGTTCCACAAAGAGAAGCACGTTAGAAGAACCCACCTCAAATTGTATGACTTGTGATAGGTCACAGGGTCTCTGTGTTGCAATCCTGATAAATTTTCCTTTCGACTTCAGATTGAGCTAGTGGTTGCTTTCTGTATTTATAATTATATATAGGAGAATGTAGTTGGTATTTTAATTCTTAGTTGTAATAAAGCTAGCTGGAATTCTGTAAGCCAATCAACTCACCACTACCCCAAATACAGAACACCGTGTCTGCAAGTGGTTAGTGTGCAAGTTCAAGCTTGGTGCCTGACTGTTACAGATTATCCTTGTCACTTAAAACTGACTCAGCTCAGGGCCTGGGTGGCTCAGTCTTTAAGTGACTGACTCTTGATTCTGGCTCAGGTCACGATCTCAGGTTCCTGGGGTCAGGCTTCACACTCAGCCCGAGTCTGCTTGAGATTCTTTCTCTCCCTCTCTCTCTCTCTCTCTCTCTGCCCCTCCCCCGCTGCACTCTCGCTCTCTCTTTCTCTAAAATAAATAAATAAATCTTTTTTTTAAAAAGGCACTTTTAGGGGCGTTTAAGCGTCTGTCTTTGGCTCAGGTCATGATCTCAGCGTCCTGGGATCAAGCCCCGCATCAGGCTCCCTGCTCCACTGGAAGCCTGCTTCTCCCTTTCCTACTCCCCCTGCTTGTGTTCCCTCTCTCGTTGTCTCTCTCTCTGTCAAATAAATAAATAAAATCTTAAAAATAAATAAATAAATAAATAAAATAAAAAGGCACTTTTACTTACTAGAATCTCGCCTCCAAAGGAAAATCCTCATGGAAAATAAAAAGAAGCCTTTATAATGCTTGTCCTGGTATGCTTACAATCAAGATCAACAAATATAATTGGGAGATCACAGGAGATGAGGGGGCTTGGCCTGAGGTTTCCTTGAGGAGAAAAAAAAAATTTAAGGCAAAAACATTTCAAATTAAAAAAAATAATAATAATAAAATTCTACTTTAATGAAAAACTCTTACCCACATAAAAACAACCTCCAGGGGCTTTCTCGAAAACTGTTAAGATAAAATATATCCCACATCTTACTCTTCACAAAAAGGCTTATTATGTCCTCCCTATTAACTTTCTCCTCAGGGTATTTCTGATGTCTGCAAAACATATCACAGCCATTTCCTGCTGAACAGTTTTGCAACGCTGTCACTGAATTAAATTCAAGAAATGACTAAAACTGTGAACAAGCGTAAGAGTACTTAAACGAGGGGCCCATTAAATAATAGATACGAAGGTGAATATAAGTATCTACCTGGTCCTGTTAAGCAGCAGGCCCAACACGAGGCTGAACATGGAGCCAGGGTGCCTGTGAGAACCTCTCTGCAGAGGAATCGCTCGCCTGGCTGACCACATCCTACATGAGCCTTTCCCTTGCCAAGTGTCACTGCACCCCGCATCCTCAGCCATCTCTTCTCAATTAGTCTCATAACTAATGCCCTTTCTCAAAATGCTGACAATCTCTTCTCTCTAAAAGGGCTCCAGGCAAGGGCAGAGAGGTTGTTGGTGATGATCCCTCAGTGATTCACATCTATATGAATTCCATCTTCCAATTTGACTGGAGGGACTGTGGGTCTGTCTCCAGGGAAGGAAGGAGGGAGAAGGTGTGGCCTAGATAATGAAGGTGTGGCCATAGGTTCTGTCTCCTCCACCACCTGTGGTGATTGTCCTGCCACCAGGCCTCAACCACACGGTTTAAGGGTCAGTTCTATGCTACTTGAAGTCTTGTACTTAGAATCAGCATTACCTCAAAAACAGGCCCCCTTCAATTAGGGATGCAAACCAGGTTCTTTGAAAGGCCATAATTTAAAAGTCACCTTCTTTTTAAAAAGATGATTTATGAAAGTATTATGGTCAAAAGTTGGAAAGAAAAACCACCTGTAATCTTACCACCCTACCATGGAGTCACATAGGGAGGAAAGGCTGGGAACAGCAGGGACTCCAGCCTGGATTCCCATCAACACTCAGACAGGGCTTCCCCAGGTACCAAGGTCATAAGCCGGGACTGCCCAGGGCCAGGCCTGCTTAGTACTCCCATGCAAGGGCAGATGTTCAACTGTTGAGGCTCAGAGTGCAGAGCTTCCAGAGGCTGATTCTCAGACAAGAATGAGTGCCTTTTTTTTTTCCAGTTTTTCTTTTTTTTTTATCATACAGACTTTATTTTTTTTTATTATGTTATATTAGTCACCATACAGTACATCATTAGTTTTTGATGCAGTGTTCAATGATTCATTATTTGCATATAACACCCAGTGCTCATTATAACAGTTTTTCAAGTATTTTTCATTGCATTTAAAATTCATTGAAGGGATATATAGATATACAACTTATTTGATCAGCTACTAATATATTTGGGCATTCCTTTACTTTTGTACCCAAGAGCCAGTTCATTTTTTCTCCAAGTTCGACACCTAGTTTTGATAAAATTTTGGTGTGTTCTTTTTCACCTATTACTGAAGGCTGAGTGTTTTCAGCCTGTTGGTTTAAGTTGCTCTTTTAAAGATTTTATTTATTTATTTATTTATTTATTTATTTATTTGAGAAAGAACAGGGGAAGGGGCAGAGGGAAAGGAAGAGAAAAAGTCTCAAGCAGACTCCATGCTGAGCACAGAGCGCAATACCGGGTTCGATCTCACCACCCTGAGATCATGACCTGAACCGAAATCAAGAGTCAGACACTTAACCAACTGAGCCACCCAGGTGCCCCAAAGTTGCTCTTTTAGTCTTCTTCCTGTGGGTATGTTTTGTAAGACTGTCGTTTTTCTCAACTTCACTGATTACATCCATAATCATCTTTCCATCTTCCCCTCCAGTAAGCAGTGAATAGGTATGCGACAAGTTACCCAGACTAAGGACTGAATGGGGGTCACCTCCAGAACTCAGATGCTCTGCAGTTCCAGCCTGAGTGTCCAGAGAAAGAAGCTGTCACCACAGAGGCCAGGAAAGGGAGAGGACAGAACAAAGACCTATGCTTGCATGTCCAAGGTCCCAGTCTTTCCATGTCCATGAAGTCACGGTCACACCCTCTCCCACACACCCAGATGTCATCTCTGCATGGACCAAAAGGAGGGACAAGAATGTGAGAACGTATCCCAAAGAGATTGAGCCAAGGTAACCAGATGAGAAGACATTTCAGTTTCCCTTTGACCCACAGGGTAGAGCGGAGGGGGACATGGCAGGATGAGCCATCTGGAAGAAGATGAGGTTAGTTACAGGAAAGAAGAAAACAAAGTTACACTTCCTTTGTGCTCTGGAATGCATTATAAGTAAATTGTCTACCTTTCTTTATACTGTTTCAGTGATCGTCCCCAAGCCTAAAACTTTCTCCATGTTTTGGGTTCTTTCTTCAGAGTAAATTCCCAGAAGGGCTATAATTGGGTCGAAAGTTTCAAGTATCTGGATATATTTCTGCTAGATTGCCCTCCAAAAGAAATGGAGCAATTTTGACTCTTCGGGCAATGTGTGTGAGGGTAACTTGTCCCCTTTGTCCTCCTTTCCAGGAATCCCCTTACATTTCCAGGAAAGCAACTGAACATGGGATGGGCCGTAAGGTCAGAAAAACACACCCTGAATCACACTGTCTTCTGAGTTCCAAGTTGAGCCCAACCTGGGTTCAGTTTGCCGAGGCTACAGGCCCAGCAAGCCCACCTCCAGGGTGTGTGAACCTGGCAAGTGCTTTTCTTTCTCCTCTATAAATGGGGTTGGAAATACCTACTCCATGGGTCATAGGTAGGATTTAGCAAAATACACTTAGAAAGCACACACTAACCCACACCTAGTAAATGCTCAATAAATGTCAGCCATTTTATTTTTAGAATATAAACTCCTTCATGCTTCATCCATCTTTGTTCCCTGAAGACTAGTAAAATGCCAAGCCTATGGCAATGTTTAATAAACAACTGTTGAACAAATGCTGAATGAATATGTGCACATATTTTCATGCTCAAACACACTTGCTGACAGGGCAGGAAGAACTCCACAGGCAAAGGGTGTGAAGCCTCAAGCAGCAAGTGCCAGGAGCTCCACCATCCTCACAGGACAGAAAGCAGCCTCCACAGGATGCTGATAAACCAATGAGCTAGTGTTGCAGAGGAAGAGATGGATGGGAGGGAGGGGTACACAGGCTGTGAGGACAAAGATTCAGAGATGCCCTGCATCGGGAGATGAAATCAAGAATGGAGAAAGGAATTAGAGAGGAGAATGTACATGTGGTTCCGTGGCTGACATGGACAGAGAAGAGGATTTTTATACAAGCAACTGGCCAAATAGTAATACGTTCCTCGTAGTCAAGAACCTCAGTGTGTGAACATTCGCATAGCAGAATCCAGCCTGCCAGAGATTAAGGATGGACGTGAGGTATCTCTGGAGGAAACAAGGAGGACCTATGAGAAGTTCTCACTGAGGAAAACTGGGACACAATTTTTCTATTGTTCACTGTCTTTTTGTGTGTCTCTAGACATCCGCTAGAGGAAAATAAAAATGCCGTCCTAGGCAGACAGTAATCCATACTATGACCAGGGCCCTATCCTTTTCTCTCCTCAAAAGTGTAAACATCTCCACATGGGGGAACTTGGGGAGATTATTCCCCAATGCTCATTCTCATTCCTAAGGTCTTCTCTGGTCCTTGGGCTGTGGGTCTCTCTACTTTTGTCATTATGTATAGGTGGTGCCCATCCGTGTCCACCTGACAGATACCTTTCTTTTCCAACAGAGTCTGGAAGGTCAGTGATGTTGTGGTAGGCCAAACAGTTCCTCCCAAAGATATCCAGGTCCTTATCTCTGAAAGCTGTGAATATTTCAAGGGTAAAAGGGACTTCACAAATGTGATAAGCTAAGGATCTTGAGATGGGGAGAGTCTCCTGAATTGTCCAGGTGGCCCTAGATAGAACCACAAGTGTCCTTAGAAGAGGGAGGCAGGGGGAGATCTGACAGTGAAAGAGGAGAAGGTCATGTGATGATGAGACGGAGCCTGGGGTGATGTGGCCACAAACCAAGGCATGCCAACAGCTGCCAAAAGTTGGAAGAGGCAGAAACAACTTCTCCACTCTGGAATTTCCAGAAAGAATCAATCTTCATCTATACCTTGATTTTTAGCCCCACAAAACCGTCTGGGACTTCTGGCCTCCAGAACTGTGAGAAAATAAATTTCTGTTGTTTTAAGCCACCAAGTTTGTGGTAGTTTGTGACAATAGCCCAAAGAAATGAATACAAAGGCTAAGCCATTCTGTCCCTTCCAGTGCACTCTGCTCCTTCTGGCTCCCACCAGCCTCACCCACTAGGAAGTGTCCATCCACAAAGTACCTTGCTGAAGGGTACACCCATCTCTGCAGGATACCATGATACTGTTGAGCTTGGACTTTACCTTGTGCCTCACAAGAGAAGGTAAGTCTGGACCTAGCCTTCACCTGGAAGGTGGGCCCATGAACACTTCCCTCAAGTTTTCCCCCTTTGGAAAACCTGCCCCCTTCCTGCTGGGAGAGTTTCTGCCCTTTGGATGCTCATTGCCAACCCACCCCAATGCTATCAGAAGTGGCTCCCGTCCTCCTAGCTGGGGTGGAAGTGGGCCCCCATTTCCACCTCAGACTCCCCGCTAGTGAGAACTGTTGGGTGACACAGGGGGCCTCCCTGATTCACTGTGAAAGAGCACAGCTCCCAAAACATGCAATAATTTTCCTGAGACAGCACAATCGAATCCAGAATCTACCATCTAGAGACCTGTGGCCCTTGTTTGACCAGAATGTTTGCTGGGACACAGTGTTGTATTTTCTTTCATTTTTTAAATTAGTTACCAGTCATTAAAGATCCAAACCTCCCACTTCTTTTGAACATTCAGAAGAGGTACATCACTGAGGCTGGCTTTCCTTCAGCACCAACTGAAACCAAGCCCACTGCCCCCTCCAGAGCAGGCATCTGCCTCCATTCTCAGTTTCCCAAGCCTCCACCATTCCCTACTGTCTCTTCCATTCCCAAGGCTTCACTCACTACATGAGGCCACCTAAAGGAGGAATCTGGCTCTGGCCTCACTCTTTCTGCACAACAGACCCTCCCATACTGTGCTTCCCAGGGTCCAGTTTTGTCCTTCTAAAGCCTGGCAACATTATGCCAGATCTCACCGGTTCTTTCTGGTTGCTAGCATTGCCTAATGGGAATAACACAGCCTCCCATCACAGTCTCAGGGGTCTGGGTCTCCCTCTTTTGTGTGTAACAAGGAAAGGGAGTTGGGGTCAATCAGCTCAACACAAAAAAATAACCCAAGAGACAGGAAGTGGGGAAAAGCACACATTCAGCAGATGCCAAAGACCAGTGTTGCTTCCAGCTTTAGAAATATCTGTTCCTGGGGCGCCTGGGTGGCTCAGTCGTTAAGCGTCTGCCTTCGGCTCAGGTCATGATCCCAGGGTCCTGGGATCAAGTCCCGCATCGGGCTCCCTGCTCAGCGGGAAGCCTGCTTCTCCCTCTCCCACTCCCCCTGCTTGTGTTCCCTCTCTCTCTGTGTCTCTCTCTGTCAAATAAAATCTTTAAAGAAAAAAAGAAAAAAGAAATATCTGTTCCTTCTCACGAACATTCAGTACCAAAGGCGGTAGAGTCTCCATCATTCTGGCCATTCAAAGGGTTTCCAGGGACCGTCACGGTGATGAACCAGAGGCTCCAACAAAATCTTCCCGCTCAGGGCTTAGTCCATGGGGTTATCTCTGCCTCCAGCCTCCATGTTCAGTGGCACTCTGGTCCTAGCCCTGGAATGGAGCTGCTTGGCTCATCACAGCCCAGGTGCCCTATGGAAACATATTAGTGGTAAAAATTTAATTTCACTATAGCTTTCTTTTTAAAGTTTTGCTACTTTGGCATATTAAAATATGATACTGTTTTTTATTTAGATTTTTATGGTGGACAGCAAATTTCAATATTGTAATAAGCCTTTTGGATTTCTTTTGTAAACTGCTTGCAGCCTTTGTACATTTTACTATCATACAGCGTTTCTTTGGAGTTGTAAAAGTTCTTTATAAATCAAGCACACTCTGCTGTATTTATCAGGACTTTTCCGCTTTAAGTTTTGTGCATCCTGTTTATGATATGCAGGGCTATTTAATTTAATTTCTTGTGTCAGTTCTATCAAACTTTTCGCCTGTGATTTTTCAACAGTCTTTATGCTGCAAGTTACTTTTTTGTTGTTGTTTCAAAAGAAGATACATATTAATTTATTGTTTCTTCCAGATATTTACGGTTACATTTTACACATTATTTCTATAATTCATCAGGAATTCAAAGTATGAGGTAAATATCTAATTTAATTTTTTCCAAATGCTGATTTCCCATTCATCCAAAGCTATTGAAAAGCTACTCTTCTCTCCCCATTTGTTTCAAAAACTCAACAAATACTTTTTGTTGTTGGGTTTTTTAAAGATTTTATTTATTTATTTATTTATTTGAGGGAGAGAGAGAGCAATCAGGGGGAGGGGCAGAGGGAGAAGGAGAGAATCCCAAGCAGACTGCCACTGAGCACAGAGCCCCGCACGGGGCTGGATCTGAGAAACATGACCTGAGCCGAAACCAAGAGAAGCTCAACTGACTAAGCCACCCAGGCACCCTTTTCATTGTTTTAATTGAAGTATAGTTGACATATAATATTAAATTAGTTTCAGGTGTACAACATAATAATTTAACAATTTATACATTACCAAATGCTAACCACAATAAGTATATTACAATATTATTGACTATAAATATGTATTTTTTACTATAAACCACGTACTGTGTTAGATGTAGGTTATATGGGTTTGAACAGGGTGGACATGGCCATTAGTCTCATGCAGCAGACAGATATTAAACAAGCAATTATAATTGGAGATCATATGAGGACATCATCAGCAAGGAGAATCTAATTTATTCCAGATGGTCAGTGAGGGCATCTCAGCAGCAGTGATATTTGAAATGCTTCTTTCCGTGTATTAAGTTTTTATATATACCAGTGTATGATCTAGAGCCATTCTGACTCTTAAAAATCAATTTATCACTTCTTACACTACTTCTGTAATTATGATAGCTTAATAATATATATTAACATCTGACACAGCAAGCTCCCCTCCCAAAACTCTTCCCCTTTCAAAGTGTTTTGTTTTGTTTTGCCCCCCTTGCTGGCAAAATTTAAATTTTAAAATCACATCTTAGGTTACAATAGTCATTGTCACATTGTTTTTATTAGGATTCTTTTAAATATATTCATTTATTTGAGAAAAACATTGTCATCTTTATAACACTTAGTTTTCCCACCCATTGGTCTGATATTTCTCTTCTCATTTATATAAATTTTTTTTCTTAGTATGGATCATAACGTTTTATAATTGTGTCATATAGAGCCACTTACTTCTCATTAGGATTTTTCCTATGCATTTTTGTTTGGGTTGGTATTCAAAACGGGGGAGGTGATGTCAAGCTTAAAGGGGTGTTTCAACATTGCCCAGAGTCTGCTGACCTCACCTGCATTTCACACATTGTCAGCTCGGGTATTATAGATGCATTCCGTGTAATTTGTTCTGCGTTGCATTTTTGCAGTAGGATAATTTAGGATAAGGGTTGTACACATTGCAATTACCAAGTCCTCTTTAAAAGAATCTGCTGACAAATGGAAGTTTTTACCATCTCCTGTAAAATACATGATGTAGATACATGGGCTCTCATAAATCATTTTCTACATTTAAATATTAATCTTGAAACAATATTTACATATTCCCTCCTGCAGTTTATGAGACTCTACTGGGGAGAAAAGAGAAACCCTCCATATGTTTCTAAGCGTTTAAATATTAACTGATTTCTCAAACACTCTTGTCCATTTGAAAAGTAACATAGCAGAGCCAAGTAGAGAAATAAAAGAACCAAAAGACCTGACTCTTGGGCTTACGATGCATACATTTTTTCTTCAGAACTCTTTCAGAGGCAGACTCTCCTTGGAGGAAACTCTCCTTGCCTCCATGCCTCTCATCATGCTACAAACTGCCAAATGCACACCCAGTCCTGAGGGTGTGCACACATACCCCCACCCGCCAGATTCCAAAGTCGCTCCTCTTCCTGATTTCCCTTTGTCCCGGAATGACATCACATCAACCCAATGCCCAAACCAGAGCTGAGTGTCAGCCCTGATACCACCTTGTCCCTCAGTCCTCACTTCCGATCAGCCAGCACTTCCTATCGGGATGGAGGAGTTCCACAAGGGAATCTTTTGAGGGATCTCCTAATCCCTCCCCCTGCTACATTCCCTCTTCCAAAACTCTCCCTTTCATACTTCAGCAGGAAAGATGTATTTTTTTCCCATATAATCACCTCACTTCTGAAAAGTTTCTGTACTTTTGCCAAAGGATTTAACCTAATCTTTTCACTTTAATTTAATTACCAGTGGCTTTCTTTTTTTAATTTTAGATGGAATTTTACATGACTTACCAAGAAAAACAGCAGTCCCTAAGCTTCTCCACCATTCCTGTTCCCTTGATGCTCAATGGCCATCACTTTCTATCCTTTCTAGCTACTTTGGTATTTACAAGATACCAACTGTATGCTTACATTACTCTCAACAGAATATTGACATTACCTGATTTTTCAGACTTAGATATTACTGAAGTCCTATAGTGGAAAGTAAAGACTTAGCTGTCTTCCTAATCACTGTGTCCCAAACTCACACAGACACATACACACACAAACTTCCCCTCCGTCAACCTCTGAAACAATTATATTGAAGGTGGGATTGAATCCATTATCAGGTTAACATGACAAGGACCATATAAATATTATTCATAGAGAGTCATGCAGTATACTACAATTAAGTTTCCTTTCTTGTATAATATTTTTCCCTTGACTTAATAATTTTTTCAAATTTAAGTATTGTAGCAAGCTGAATAATGGCCCTCAAAGATAATCAGGTCCTAATCCCTGAAACTCTATGTGTACCCCTTTATGGCAAAAGAAACTGCCAATGCAATTAAATTAAGCATCTTGAGATAAGGAGATTATTCTGGATTCACCAGGTAAGTGCTAGAAGTAATCACAAGTATCTTTCTAAGATAGAGATTCTACTATAGAGAAGAGAAGGCAATGTGACCTCAGCCAAAAGGTTTGATGATTTATGAAAGCTCTGTGAGCCAAAGAAAGCAAGAAATGCAGCTCTATAAATTAGAAGAAAAGGCAAGGAGATGGATTCTGCCCTAAAGCCTCTAGAGGGAGTGCCGTCCTGCCAACACCTTAGTTTGGGCTGGATGACACTGATGTCAGACCTCTGGCCTCTAGAACTGTGAGAGAATAAATCTGTGTTGTTTTATGTCACCAGGTTGTGGTAATTATCACATTACCCATAAGAAACTAATACACTTGTTAAATTTTCTAAGTAGCTGTTACTCATTTATTTCCAGATTCTCCACCAGTGATGTAAATCTAGTCTCACATCGTCATCATGTCAGCCATTGAGTCCATCTTCTTAGAGACTTTGCTCGTAAGTCTTCCTTCACCTTGCTCAGTCCTGACTGTTTCTCTCCAGGTCTGCTGCAGAGCGGATATCCCAAGGGCTTCCTTCATCATCATCCAAGGGGACCTGGTCACCTCCTTCCCATCCTGGACACTCTGCTTCCTGGATCCCATTTCTCTCTCCCTCACCTAGGATTACTCTCTCACTTACTCTACTCATTCTCTGAGGAAATAAAACTTCTGAGATCTTCCCTGTCTGAAATGCTGCATTTAAGCATCCCACTTGATTTATATTTTCTCTGAGTATAGAATTATAGGTTGGACATCCCAGAATTTTGAAGACATTCTTCCTTTGTTTTCCAGCCTTCATTTTTGCACTTGAGAAGTTACAAACCATTTTGGCTTCTGATCTTCTGTAAGGGACCTCTTTTTCTCCCTAGGGATGGTCTCAGCAGCCTCTCTCTGCCCTCGGGGTTCTGAAAGTTCACATTCATGTGCATTGTAATGGGTCTCGTTTGATCTATTGTGCTGGGCATCATCCCGTGGCCCTTTCAATCTGGAAGCTCATATTCCTTCATTCTAGGAAATTGCCCTGAATTAGTTCTTTGATCATTTCTTTCAAGTTTCTCTGTCCTAAAATACATAGTCTTAAAAGTTGGACCTCCCAGTCTGGCCCTCTAATCTTCTTACTTCTTAATATTCATATTCTATTCTCCACCTCTCTCTTGTTTTCTTCTTAGTCTACTCCTGAAACATTTCCTCACTTTGTCTTCCAGGTCTTTTATTGAGTTTTTTAGATCTTCTATGATTATTTTCATTTCAAAGAACTCTTCTTGATCATCTTAATATCCTTTCTTTTGTAGATTTATCTATCCTTGTCTTAGAGATGAAATGTCACTTCTTCTTTCTCTAAGAATATACTTCTTTAAAAAGTATTCTACTTTTCTACAGTCTCTCTTTCTTCTGCAGGTTTTTCCCCCCCCTGTCAATTTTAGATGCTGACTTTCATGTCAGAAGCTCTCCTCAAATATGTCTGTTGGTGGTTGGTCATGTCTTCGTTTTTAAGGAGGCACTAAAAATTTAATTGGAGGTTTGTCCATAAGTATGAGGTTTAGCACCTAGTAAGCTTCACCATAATGCAATACAGCAGGGGCTGAGTTGTTCCCTTATAGATCCCTAAATAGCATTATTTGTAGTACTTTTTATTGTACAAATATTTTCCAGAAATAACTTTTTAAATTTCCTGACAGAAGGTTGGGGGTTGCAGATAAGTATAAACACAAACGTGACCATTTTGGAAGGCAAGTGCGGGGAAAGGATTGAGGGTAAGGATCTCACTGTTCAGAACATCAAGCTTCAGTTAATCCCCCTGTTTTCATTAAAACCCCCAAACTTTACTGTGCCTTGTGTCCCTAAGCACAGAGACCCACTGGTTTAATGTCTTCAGAGAGTTAATTACCAGTCTTATGCAGGAGTGTCTTAGTGATATTTCTTTTTTTTTTTTTTTAAGATTTTATTTATTTATTTGACAGAGAGAGACACAGCGAAAGAGGGAATACAAGCAGGGGGAATGGGAGAGGGAGAAGCAGGCTTCCCGCGGAGCAGGGGGCCCGATGAGGGGCTTGATCCCAGGACGCTGGGATCATGACCTGAGCCGAAGGCAGACGCTTAACGACTGAGCCACCCAGGCGCCCCATTAGTGATATTTCTAAGAAGATTTTAGTATGGCTCTCTCATCACTTTTCAGTGAGTCCTACTGCAATTTAAAGAAAATTCAAGCTACTAAGCATAGCCTCCCAATCTGGTATCTGATAGTCTTTTCACCATTATATCTCAACACATTTTGTCCCTCCCCATTTCACCCTATCATTCCATTCCCCCTCCACTGTATGTTCCAGGTACACTGGGCTAATTTCAATTGCCTGCCTGGGCCTCGTTTTTCCAGACCTATAGACCTTCTCAATTTCTGTGTCCTCTGCCAAAGACCAATATTTTCCCCCTTCTTTTAATGGCTAACTGCTACCTATCACTTAGGATATGTCACTTTCTATGGAGCATTTTCTCTGAGCCAGATAAACTGAATTATAACTCTTCATCGTGTGTTTCCTCCAGCTTCCTGTTCCTTCGTCTTCATAGACTTCACCACACAATGTTATCTTTGCTCATAATTTGATCTTCCATTAGAGAAAGTTCTCTGAGTTCAGGGACCTGGCACTGACTTCAGTACCCAGTCCATAGAAGTGTTTTAATAAATATTAGTTCAATGAAGTAATTAAGAAAAAGAAGGAGGAAGGGTGGAAGAAAGGAAGGGAAAAAGGAGGAAACACTTGGGATCCTCTCTTTCATCTTCCCAAGTTCTTACTTGGAATTACAATAAATCTGAAATGTTATAAGCTGTGTATGGTTACTTTTCCCTTACATGCTAAACTAATGCACGTGTAAATATGTTATACTGATATAAGATAAAATGGTATGCATGACTGCATCTCCTTTATTTCAAACAAGCTGGACATCAACTCAGTCTAACTCCCTAGACTCAGATATACACCAAGGAACACCAGAGATACGGGCAAGAGAATGTCTTGGGGCAGCCCAGATCCAGTCCCCCCACTATTTGTGAAGACAGCCTGTGGCTTACTGATGGTGGGTGAATGGCATTATAAATGAAAGATGACATAACAATTTAAATTTACAATACCCTGATTTGGAAGACAGAAGGAGAAAGATTTTCTGTATTGCTGTTAAATTCGCATTTGGATTTCCCAACCTATTTGACATGAAGCCGTCAGGGCCTGAGCTACTCCTTCCCTTTCTCTATCACCCCCCTTAGTGCTGAGCCCTCACTCACTCCCTTTGCATCTACCACACCCCCCCTTCTGAATGCTCTTCCCCATGTCCCAGCCTGCAGGATTTTAATTCATTCCCCCCCCAGAGGCCTTTGCACCAGGTCTTTCCCTCCTAATCACCATGGAAATGTACCTTCCCTCACCAGTTCCATGGAATAGCTCTTAGTAGGTGGCACAGGGACTTTCTAAGTGAAATTTCCAGCTTAATTAGATGGCAGCAGAGCCTTCTCAGAGATACACTGAAACGTGGAGTCTGGCCCTGTTCAAGCACTGACAACCATACTGAGAAGAGCCCAGCTGCAAATTAGATGATTTAATAAGGTCTTTTTCATCTGTAGAATCTCTGATTACAGGCATGTCATTTCTATTCCCATTCCAGAGTAGATGTGTTACTTTCTAAAGACTGGAAGAGCCTGGTTTCATTGTTTATGAGGCCAGAAGTATGGAATTTAGAGACGTTCAAGTTTAATGACACACTCGACATACCACATTTAGGGTCTCCATAGAAACAAACTTGGTTGCAATGTCTGACTGTGTAACATTAACAACTAACATCCATATGAAGAAACACCCCTTGCAATGCACTTGCAATGCATCTTTGAAATGTCTACGTGTTCTGAGAGTCTCATAAGAATTCCACCCTTAACTAGTAACTCTCACCCCAATAGACAAAAGAATTTGCAAATGTTATCTCAGAAGAGAATTTCTCATGTTACTTTAAAATAAAGAGCTTATGTTCAAATGACTTGTCCAGTCACTCTCAGAGCGAAGATAGGGGTAGGACCATGGGAGTGGGTGATGTGACCACAGATCTGGAATTCTCACGGAGGCAGGACAGTGCTCTATCCCACTCTCAGGGTTTTGTCATGTTGCATCGAGGGCCATTTTGATTTTGAACCTGTCTACTCTTAGGAAATACAAGTTAAATTTCAGAAATCCCATAGCTTGATCATTTTTTCTTTACTAAGCTTATTTGTGTGTCAGTGTTTCCCACTCAATCATGCTACTTGCCAGTTGTGCAGAAAGGGGTTACCATAGCAGCGTATCCTCAGAAAGGCCTTCCTGCAAGGTTGGCCTTTTAGCTGCTATCTGGGAACTTGGCTTTCAGGAGGTTCCCACCATCCTGACTTGTGAGTGGCTCACTGTGCCTATATATACCATTTATATAAACAATATCATTTGCACCAGACACCTGCTGTCATTGAGGTCTGGAATTTTGGTAGTCCTTTGACAAAAGGTGCCTTTATGATAATCTCCCAATAAAAATTCTGGGCACCATGTGTCTAATGAGCTTCCTAACTGACAGCACTTAGCGTATGTTGTCATTACTTGTTGCAGGGGTAGTAAGCATGTCCTGTGTGATTTCACTGAGAGAGGACCCTTGAAAGCTTGCACCTGGTTTCCTCCGGATTTCATTCATGCACCTTTTTCCTTTGCTGATTTTGTTTCTGATTCTTTTGCTGAAAAAAAAATTTATAGCTGTGAGTACAACTGTGATTAGTCCTGTGGACCCTCCTAACAAATCCCAGAGCCTGGGATGGTCTTGGGGACCCCTGACACACCAGTATGGTCACAAAATTTTTACAATTAGAAGGCTGTATTATCAATTATGTTGCTTTTAACATTGAACTTAACCCTTGTTTAAATTACTAGAGAGCGGGTCCCTCAAATGTGCATGCTCATTTTTATCCATTACTCCCAATAGAGACATACTGTAATTCTCATTACTTTCTGGTTTAATGCCTTGTTATTCTCTCCTATGGTGTCTATTTCCAAAAGTGACTTGTGTAACTAGAAGCTGAATGCATGATTCACCAGTGCTCTGGCAGTCCTTTAAATCCATTGCATAGTAGCACTTCTCCTTTTCTGGAATATTCTGCTTTCTCACAGGGATTGAAAACTTTTTCTTTGGTTTTAATACAGGATGATGCAAATCCTACTTGCTGCTTTCATTCTTATGTGTAAAACTTGTTTGTAGTTACCCCTGCCTGTGCTCTCATTGACCCCAATCACTTCAAAGGTACTTGCTTTTCAAGATAAGATGCTTTGAAAAGAAGATACTTTGTTTCCTTGGCAAGAAAGTTACAAGGCAAAAGGTTCTACTTGTTATGTTAATCTTATCTGATTGGATTTATTTTTAGAAAGTAGAGAAAAAGATATGGGAGCTACAAATTCTAGGGCAAGACCACCTTCTTAGCATTTGACACAAAATCCAGATCCCACTTTAGGAAATGTGATCAGAAGACCTCCAATATACTTCACTGACCCATATCATTAATATACGGCATGATGTATAATAAAAAAGTGTCTGGCTTTCTCTGAAAGCACATGAAATCACACAAATAAAGTTTTCAGGAATCACCGGCCAGTAGTTGAAACCTAAGAACCAAGAATCTGTTAGACCAACATGAGGCAATTCATTCCCTTAAATCTTGCCAGTCAAGTTTAGAGATAGCAGCCTGAATAGGAAAGAGTGTAAACCCCACAGCAAATGCGAGTCAAGTTTTAGGAAATTCTAACCCTTCTGCCTAAAGCCCTGAAAACTTATGTCAACTCCAAGTTGGCAGAATGAGCCTATTTCCCAATTTCATGCCCAATGACATGCCCAATGACATGCCCAGCTTTGGCACACCATGAATAATTGTTACCTATCATCTGGTCACTGGATTCAAATCCCAAATTGAATAATTAGCAGTGTGACATTGACCAGGTTAATTATGTACATTGGGCCTCAATTTCCTCATCTACAAAACGCACACAATTATAGCATCTACCTTATAATATTATTATGAAGATTAAATGAGTCCATAAATATTTAATACTTAAATCTCTGCCTGGCACCTTGTAAGCCCAGTACTCTACTGATTCATTATCATTAATATTAGTGTAGCCACTTGAGGTCACAGCTTTCTTTCCACAAAAAAAGAAATCCCTTTATCCAAAGTTGGCAAAAGTTTATATGACCGAATCACTCTACAATGGTTAAGTCATTAGAAGAATAAAATATTTGACATTGAACCTTCAAAAAGTGAAAAACAGGAACCAACCCTAGTTAGAGTGAGAGAGCAAGAATTATAGCTGGTTCACAATGTGGATCTCTCTTTTATTGAAAGCAAAAAAATGGTAACATTTTTAAAGATTTTACATAACTCTTGAAAGTTCAAAATGTTCTGTGATTATTTGTCCTCAACTTAGGACTAGCCAAGTATGAAATTTCCTGGAAGCCTCTTCTTAGTTTTCTTTTGTCCACCCCACCCCACCCCAACGCCTGGGAACAAGTCAGCATCCAGTCACCGTGGCCATCTTGAAGCAATACTTTTACTCACTCAGTCGAATAATTAAGAGTCCATTATGTCCTGCAAATGTTTTCTTAAGTCCCAACATCTGGGTATTTGGTAACATCTAGACACTAGGTGTTGTGAAAACCCAAACAGTGCTGCCTTTGAGAATACGCCAAATGGAGCTCAAGTTCCCAAGAGATTGTAAGAAAGAGTAAATGCATTCACCAAGGTTTTGAGAGGATTTCATCCACATGAAATGCAAAATGTTTTGATTATCATTAGATTAGGCATAGGGTTTATTTAAACACATATTTGGGTGCAGTTTCCATTTTAGCTAGAAGAATTACCTTGGACTTAGAGCATAAATCTCTGATACTGAACATAGCAGATAATATAAATTCTCTTTATTGGACTGGCAAAAGGCCCACCCTTCATGATTTTTTTGTTTGTTTCTTAAAGAATGACTCTCTTTGATTTTGCTTCAAACTTTTATAGTTTGTTGACATAGTGTTAACTTCAACTCAAACTCTCTACTTGGATTGAAATTTCCAAAAATCATGTGCAGATGAAAATCACACTAAAGATTACAACATTCCAGTGACCCATTGACCACTTTTCTCCAAAGGGATTTTTAGTGAAATTTTTGAGTAGACATATTGGAGGGGGGGAAGGAGGAAGTATCTCTAACATGCATTTTTGTCATCTCTTCATTACCATTAATTTTGCCAGAAATTTTATATTCCCTAGAATCTAATTAAAAAAAATTTATGGGTCTAGAGATCTAACAGTCAGATGCATTGCTCTCTTTTTTTTTTTTTTAAAGATTTTATTTATTTGACAGAGATACAGCGAGAGAGGGAACACAAGCAGGGGGAGTGGGAGAGGGAGAAGCAGGCTTCCCACTGAGCAGGGAGCCCGATGTGGGGCTCGATCCCACGACCCTGGGATCATGACCTGAGCCGAAGGCAGACGCTTAACCGACTGAGCCACCCAGGCGCCCCGATGCATTGCTCTCTTACTGGGTATTTTTATGTTAGGGGGATGTGTATAGGTTTCAACATACAGAGGAATAGATGTATTCTGTCTTACATATGTTAGGGAACAAATCTGAAGCTAAAACAGGCAGAGTGAAGGAATAAGAATACCCTTGCCTTTAAGGTATCTATAGTCTAGTAAGAAATATAATATATAGCACATGAATGTGTGCATGCACATATACACAAATATAGTGGAAAGTATCAAAGATTAGAACTTGAAAACATAAGCTGGATTGATGGACATTTACATAGGCAGCTAACGTCTACAAAAGGAGGAAAAGATCAGAAAGAACGAAGAAGAAGTAGCATTTATTGAGCTACCATACAGTGCAGGGACTACAATTTCACATGCATTTCCTCCCATAGTCTTCACACCAACCTTGCATAGCCAGTCATGTTTTAGAGATGAGGAGAAGCGTAGACCTCAACCAAAGTCTGTAGACTCCAAAATTCCAGCTTTTACTCAGCATGACCTACTAGTTCACCAGACTACATGCCATTAATTTCCTTTCTTTTGAATGTTGTCCTCTATACTGTGGAGATTTTCTAGTACATGGTATATGCATACACGTTATATACTTGATTTCCTCCCATACTATAAAACATCTTGAAGGCAAGGGTATGCTTACTCCTTCACGGTGCCTATTCTAACTCAGCATTGACTGGCAGAGGCAATCTGTAGGTGACATCAAGGAACATAAAATTTTAGTCAATCAACCCATTGGAATTGACCTTCATCCCCAAGAAAGTGGTTAACATTAACTGTTCACTTTGCCCAGTGTAGGGAAAGCCTGACTGACTACACAATGAACAAAATCTATGGAAACCCTCTGCCAAACAAAATCTTATCTTCAACTCCAATATATAAAATGAATAGAGATGTCACTGCTCTGCAGAAACAAGGCAGAGCAGACTGTCTCCGCATCAGCGCTGCCCTGAGCACATGACAATCCACAATCCTGCCTCTGAACCTCTTGGACTCCACAAAGTTCATGAAGAACAGTTTTAGAAACAAAGCTGGAACACTTCAGTCAATAAGCTTGGTTTACCAGAGCAGTACTCCCATTGTTTGGTCTCAAAAGGAAAGGTTGTTAAAAAAAAAAAAAAGTAATATGAGAGTGGGTCCTAATCTCTTCTTCAACTGCCTAATAAATGAGTATATGGCAGAGTCTGGATCTAGGCTAGAAGGTTATTCCCAAGGTGATTCCCTAAGAATCTGGAGAACAGATTGCAGGGAAAATTTCCGAGCAACTCAGTATAAGTAGGAATATAAAAACATAACAGATGTTTTCCTCATCCAAGTATTAATCTAGACTATTCCACTTTAAGTGTAATAAAGCAGAATTGAGACCAGGAAATTAGTTTTGTGATCTGTATAATTATTTTGATTTAGGATTTACAGCTGCTTAGAAATCAGAACAGAAGAACAGGAAATGGGAAGTTAGGGTGGGCTAGAATCCCAGCCAGCAGAAAGTTTGAAAACAGTCCACTTTACTCATGTTCTAAGAAATATGCTAAGAACTCAGATCCACAGAAATTGGAAGTAGGGGCCTCCTTGGTACATGGCTCTGATAGTTTTGAGAAATCTTAAAAAGTTTGCCCACAAAAGATTCAAGGTAAGTGAAAACAATTAGGATGCCTTCAGTTCCCCCAAATAATTAATATATTATTTTTTCAGAGTAAAATCCCTAACCCTATCCTTTAAAAAAATTGAAATACTTCATCCTGATATCAGGCACTGAGCCCTCTACATGATAACACAAAATGTTGAAGAACAAAAATAGTAACAACCCAAGAGGAAAAAAAAAATGGGGTAGGATATATGATCAGGCAATCAAAGAAAGTGAATAAATTGGCTCAAAATCATCAGTAATCAGAAAATTAAAAATTAAGACAAAATAATATCATTTTAGGCCAGATAGATTGCAAAAACCGTTAAAAGGCAAAGAGTTCCAAGATTTAGGTGGGATGTGGGTCTTATGGCCAGGGCATGAGGAAGAATGAAATTGACTTCACCTGAGATGAAGGAGGATCCTAGATAGAGCAGGTGTGTGTGAGAAAATCTAGAGTTCTGTTTTTGACATGATAGCGTTGAGATGTTTATTAGATAACCAAGTGGTAACATCAAATGGATGACTGGTTATACAAGTCTGGAGTTTGGGTGAAGGATTTAGGCCGGAGATACAAATTTGACTGTTAGGAATATATACATGGTATCTAAATCCATGAACTGGATGTGATTACCAGAGGAATAAGAGATTATCAAGATAGGGAAAAAAATACGATCAAGAACTGACCCTAGGAGCTCTTTGGCATTGATACTAGTAATAAAAGGAGAACATAGCAAAGGACACTGAGGACTCAGTAAGTGCAGAGCATGGAGGAGTGTGAGCATTCCTGCAGACAACAGCAGGGGATGTGGCTGGACATGTCAATGTCACTAAAACCTAAGCAATGAGAGGACTAAGAATTGGTCATTGGAAATAGTGACATAAAGGTGAATATCAAAAAACTCAGTGGAGGGGTTCTAGGTGGCTAGAGAGTGGAGGTAGGTGGAAGACATTCCACTAGATGACTTTTGATACTTCTTCAATTTTTACCCACATGAATATATTGCCAGTCCAGATTAAAAACAAACAAGCAAACAAGTGTTCTTTGCCCATTAAGCCTGCTATAACAAAATATCAAGACTGAGTGACTTATAAATAGCAGAAACTTATTGGTCATGGTCCTGGAGGCTGAAATTTTGAGACCAGATGTCAGCATGACCAGGTGATGACCTGCTTCTGTGTCACAGACTTCTTGCATCCTCACAGATTGGAAAGAAGTAGAGATCTCTTTGGAGACTTTTTTATAAGATGCTAATCCCATTTATGAGGATCTACCCTCATGACTTAAGTACCTTCCAAAGACCTCACTTCCTCATACCATCATTTTGAGGGGTTAGGATTTCAATATATGAATTTTAGGGGGACACAAATATTCAGACCACAGCATAAATAGAATTTGATTTTTTTGAAATCAAAGCATAGAGTTAAAGAGCAGATTAGGTACAACTAAAGGAAGAATTAATAAAATATAATATAATATATATACCCAAAAATGGTCACATTATAACATAGAAATATGGAAAATATGAAATACAAATTGAAAGATATGTACACTAAATGAAAAGGTATATCATGCACCAACTCAGATTCTCAAAAAGACAGAATAAAAACAATAAGGAGAGCCAATATTTTAAAATATCTTGGCTTTGAATGTATCTAGCCAATAGATAATATGAATCTACAGATCCAGGAAGTCCAAGATATTCCAAACAGGAAAAAGAAACACCCATGCCAGACATGTTGTAATAAATAAAAAATAACAAACACAAAGAGAAGGTTGTGAAAGCAGCCGGAAAGGATGGATCATCTACCAAAGAATGACAATAGGAATGATGGTAGACTTCTCAAAATCAAGAATAGATGTCAGAAAATAGTGGAATAAGATCTTCAAGGTGTTAAGATAAAATAATTGTCATGGAAAACCATGTTAGCCAGCAGAACTGCATCATGAACAAGAGTGAAATGAAGTAGTTTACAAATAAACAAAAGCTGAGAGTTTATCATCAAAAATCTTGTCCTAAAGGAAGTTATAGTGGATTACTTCAGATAAAGGAAAATGATTTCAGGATAGTCAAAATTAGACAAAGGGATCAAAGAAGAAATGCAGGTGAGGTTCTAAAGCTTTTTTCCCCTAGCTTTGAGGGACCAGGCACATGGTCCTCAGTTTAAAATCAGAGAGGGAAGCAGGTTCTCATCCTTGGCTATAGGTGACTTCACAGTGGTTGACAGCTCAGCTCCTGAGTCTCGGGGGCAAAATAGGTTGGTGTGTTTATCTGTTAACAAAATGTCTGTTGAAAAGTCATTTCAGGACAAGCTCTCAGTAAGTTGTTTCAAACTTTTCCTGCTGCTACTTTTTTATTTCTTATGTTCTCATCTGGCTCAAAACATGCCTCTCTTCTCTGCACCAACCCAGGTCTTTATTTGAGGAGTCACAGTTGTGGTCACCAAAGCTGGGACTGAATCTTGACCCCACTAAGTGTATTTTCCCTAAAAGCAAAGTCATAAAAAGGCTTTTCCTGCAGAATCTCTCAGCTGGGTAGGTCTTTGCTCCTGGGCTCCATCTAAGACAAAAAACAACTCTGGTTTTTCCCCTCTTTGTTCAATCATTCCCAAGGAAAATCTAATCACTCGAAAATCAAATTCTGACTTGAAGGGGAGCCTGGGTGGTTCAGTCAGTTAAGCATCCAGCTCCTGGTTTCAGCTCAGATCCATGATCTCGGGGTTGAGGGATTGAGCCCTGCATTGGGCTCTGTGCTCAGTGCAGAGTCTGCTTGGGATTCTCTCTCCCTCTCCCTCTGCCCCTCCCCCCAGTTGCATGGTCTTTCTCTCTCAATTAGAAAGAAAGAGAGAGAGAAAGAAAAGAAAGAGAGAGAGAAACAAAAGAAAGAAAGAAAGAAAGAAAGAAAGAAAGAAAGAAAGAAAGAAAGAAAGAAAGAAAAAGAAAAAAAGAAAGAAATTCTGGATTGAGTCTGAAGTAAGATGTTTATTTTTACAATTTTTTTTGTTGTTTAATTGGTCTGGCATTTGGAAAGAAAGAGTCTATGGTCCAGTGTAAAGCCATTAATTTCACACAGTAAATGAATAGATAAAGCAGTAGCTTAGAAATACCTGAAGAAGCAATGGTGTGCTGAAAAGTAGCATGGAGAAATAAATAAATGAAAAAATGAGAGGTTAATAAGCATAGAAGATAGAATGAGAAGATTCAATGTACTCGCCAGAAGAAGAAAAATTCTTCAAAGAAATAATAATGGCTGAGAAGTTTCCGAAACTAAAGAAAAGAAGACATGTCACTGAAGAAGCAAACCTAGCGTTAACAGGCCTCTCCACATGCTTGTACTCTGGCGCCTGGGACACCATATGGTGAATATCAATTTTCTTGTCCATCTCTCCACTAAGACAAGCCCCTTAAGAACAGGAAATTTGCCAAACTCATTTTTGTATCACTAGCACCTATGAAGAGCTTTGCAGAGCTTAATAAACATGTACTGCTTACCGAGAAGAGAAAATGAAAGGTGTTCTTGAAGAAAGTACTTACTATGCATTTGCTGATCAAGGGGGCATTCCTATACCTATGGGGCATGACCATTTTTCTTGCACATGTTTGGATGACATCAGCTTGTCACATCCACAGGATGCTGTCGCTTGAGTTGGGACAGGGAAGAGAGCCCCCTTCTAAAGGGAAGAGTTTGTCACAGTTTTTGAGATCTGCCCACAACATCACTTAATTTTTTCCATATTTATCCAAACATGGGATTCCAGTTGGGTGTAAAATAGAGCCCTGGCTTGAACCCAAAGCATGTGGAATAAGAACAAAGGCAAAAATAAGGTACAAGAGAGGCAAGAGATAAGTTGAAAGGTAATAACAACAACAAAAAATAGCAACAAAGAATTAGGAGACGATGAACCTCAGTGGAATGAAATCGCAGGGACTCCTTCCAAAAAAAAAAAAAAAAAAAAGTCCTGAAAGCAGAAATCAACAGACTTAGATTTCCTGAAAATATCTACTCTGTCTGTCGTTCCACCAAATATCTAAGTCATGATGCAAGCTGATAACACTTGGCACTCACAGGGGTTTTCCATCTTCACACTCTGTGTATAGAATCTCAGTAATTGATCCTGACAGCTCGGCTCCAAGGGCTGCTGGTCGGGAGCCAGTAGAAGTGTGTGTCCACACGCTTATCGTGCGAGCTTTACAGGCACTCGCTTCTTTCCCCTGCGGGTACTCAGCACCCACAGCTCCAGTTCTTGTGGCAGGTTCCAGGCAAAGTCCCATCTTCAACATGTCCTTCTGGGTCTCCTTCAGAATCACAGCTCCCTCAGAGCTCACTGGTGCCAATTTTTCTCAGGTTGTTTAAATGTATCCCAGGTTCTAGTCTGGAAATGAAGAAGGCAGAATGAGCCCCAGCCTCCTCTGCCGTGAGGAGCGTGTCCCTTCATGTTTCTGGAATGATGCTGCAAGTTCCTGCCTTCCAAGATGTTTCCCACAGAATGAGAGAGAAATAAAACAAATCAAATACAAGAAAAGGCATTTCATTACTCCAAAGGAGAGAGAAAAAAGGAAACCCCTCCAAAGAAGAATTGAAACACTACTCCCCTTCCTCTGTCCCACCATTCTTTCTTTATGGCAAAAGCTAGACTCAAATGAGGGGACCTCATTTGTTAAAGGCTAGACCATCTCTCCATGTTTGGATGTAGGATAAGTCCAATTTTACACAAGAGCCCACTGACATGAAGAAAGGACAGATAGGCATTGATATTAAATACTACTGGGGTTTCCCCACTTCTAATATGTTCTAGCTCTGATAGAAACCAAGCCTGGTTGTGCCACCTGCACTAACATCTAAACCCAAGTCCATTGGGTTTGGCACCTGGCTTGGAGAATGGGATGTGATAAGTCTCCCAGTTGTGACTCATGCTGCCCAATTCCCGACAAATTACTTGGATATTTGGCAACAGTTAAATGAAGTGTCCCCTCCAAAAATATCTTAAAACACCTTTATGAACATCTAAGAAAAGATAGTCACATACACAATGATGTGCAAAGAAGCGGGGGGGAAATATCTTCTGAAAAATCACAGAAATCCCGTAACACCACAGCATTAATAATCAAATGGTCATAATTATTCCTGAAAATCATCTGACTGATTTGAAGTCAAATGTAAGGTTAATAAAACCAGAACATTTTAACTAAACACTCCAGAAAATCTGATTTTGCAAGCCCATCCATTCTACAAATATAACTTCTTGTTAACAGTTTAACCTTAACAGTTCCCAACTGTGGGTTTTAGGGAGCACCGTTCAGCAATCCATTTACAATGGCTGTAAATTCCTCAAACAAGACACCAACCACCCAACATGTAAGTCACCAACTCCCTGAAGTTTCATTTAATCTTTGAAACATCACTATCTTGACATTCACTTATTTTAATAAGATATTGGAACTCTCTGAAAACCTCAGGTGACTCTTCTCCATGGAAAGGGTATCAAATTTTCAAAAGCCTGTGTGCTCCATTCATGTCCGTCCCCAGTGTTTCCTGATGTGGGTGAGTTTCCTTTCCAGCCCTCCAAGCCTTCAGGTAGCACAAAGCAGAGGATATCATTGGAAGATGAGTCTGAAGAAAACTAGGAGCCACAGAAAGCAAGGACTCCCATATAAACTCCTCCAAATGACTGAGCAGTACAGTGATGTCTTTAACTGGCATCCATGTCCATGCAAAATCCAATCTAAGGGAACAGACGTTGGGAGTGGTCAGTACACTACATGCAACCTGCTACCTTTCAGGTGGGAAAGAAAGATGCTAGTAAGACTCAGGTGAAATGGCAAGATGTTAGTCAATAGGACTGAGATCCAGAGCAACACAGATTCCTGATATGAAACTTGAGGTTGGGTGAGAAACCAGCAGAAGCCCAGTGCCGCAGAATGGGAACAGACAATCCAGTTTAGGAGAAGGTTACAACATCATGAAGTACACTACCCGAGGTTCATCCCAGGCCACCAGAAATGCAGCAAGATGACTGCCATGCTATAAGGCTGGTGGGTCAGAGCTGAATGATATACAAGCCTCCTGAGACAGCCTGGCCAAAGTCCTAAGCAGAGTATACGCTTCAGGGAGAAGACATGAGTATCTGTCCTGGAGTGGGCTAGGGCCAGGGATGACACACACAGAGTTCCCTTCCCCTCTCTGAGTCTGTGAGATAAATAACAAAGATGAGTATCAGGCTTCCTATGTCCTAGGCGCAATTCCATTTTGGACACATAGATGTGTCGCCCGCAAACCCCATGCTATGACTCCTTTAGAAATGTACTATTAAGTCAGTATCTGATGCTTTTAATAGCTTGGAGGCATCTATTCATCCTTTACATTTTAACTACACTATTCAGGTTACTGTAAGACAGGAGGTGTTTTTCATATTCTAACATCTCTTAAATCAAGACCCATCTGATCATCAGTGGTGTCTCATAACCACTCTTGGCCACATGGTCATCATGACAGAGATGCCGTTGCTGGCATGTGCATGAACTGGGTTGTTATTCCTGGAGCTTGTTTGGACAACTACCAACCCTACATATTTCAATCAAGGCAGCATTTAAAGACCACTTGAAGAAGCAATGTAATTTCTGGTGGTCATTGTCTTAAAAGATCAAAAAAAGCCCTTGCTTCAAAACATGCAGAAATGTTATAAGGGACCCACAGGAAGACTGAAGAGAGACTGTGAAGAGAATTTTTAAAGAAAGCTCCTGATGGCACAGAAGACAGAAGCAAATTGAAAACCATGGATGCTGATGACAGACCTAAAAAACAATTCAGAAAATTCAGACTCTCAGTGTGAATAGGTTTTAGGAACACATTAACCAATTTACTTTGCTTTTATTTTCCTTTCTATTGGCTGCACAAAAATGAGGTACAATTTTATAATTTTAAAATGTCTAAATAAGCCTAAAAGGATTCTTTTGGTAAGTTCTAACTGAAAATTCTAAGTGACAAAAAGGCAGTATAACTACTTAATTCAAAGAAAATTTTCTCCATTAGCACTACACAAAATACAATGGCTTACAGTCAAGAATTCAGTGAAATACAGCACTATTTCTTATTTTTCCAGGCTTTATCCTTTTACTTGATTCTTTCAACAACTTTCTCTCACAACTACCACCCCATCCAGTGTGTTCCAACCAAACTGACCTTCCTGAAGTAACTCAAGCTGTAGCAGAGAATGCTGGGGCTCACTAACACCCCCCTTTCTCCTCTTCTCCCAGGGCACGGCTAGGTTACAAATCCCAGTCACGTGCGAGTGAGACTGTGGGTACGAGCTCTGACCAAGGGAACATTGGTAGGAGTGATCATGCCACCTCCAAACCTGGTCTCTGAAACCACTCATATAATTCTCTCTGCACCCAGTTTCTTTTTTTTTTTTAATTTAAATTCAATTTAATTAACATATGCTGTATTATTAGTTTCAGAAATAGAATTCAGTGATTCATCAGTTGCATACAACACCCAGTCCTCATTACTTCAAGTGCCCTCCTTAGTGCCCATCAATAGGTTACCCCACCCCCCCACCTCTCCTCCAGCAACCCTCAGTTTGTTCCCTATATTTAAGAGTCTCTTATGGTTTGCCTCCCTCTCTGTTTTCATCTTATTTTATTTTTCCCTCCCTTTCCCTATGATCCTCTGTTTTGTTTCTTAAATTCCACATATGAGTGAAATCATATGATAATTGTCTTTCTCTGACTGACTTATTTCGCTTAACATAATACCTTTTAGTTCCATCCACATTGTTGCAAATGGCAAGATTTCATTCTTTTTAATGTCTGAGTAATATTCCATTGTGCATATATACCACATCTTCTTTATCCATTCACCTGTCGAAGGACATCTGGGCTCTTTCCATAGTTGGGCTATTGTGGACATTGCTGCTATAAACATTGGGGTGCATGTACCCCTTTGGATCACTACATTTGTATCTTTAAGGTAAATACCCAGTAGTTCAATTGCTGGGTCATAGGGTAGCTCTATTTTTAACATCTTGAGGAACCTCCATTTTCCAGAGTTTTCCAGAGTGGGTGCACCAGCTTGCTTTCCCACCAACAGTGTAGGAAAGTTCCCCTTTCTCCGCATCCTTGCCAACATCTGTATTTTCCTGACTTGTTAATTTTAGCCATTCTGACTGGTATGAGATGGTATCTCTTTGTGGTTTTGATTTGGTTTCCCTGATTCCCTGCACCAACTTTCAGCACCCTCCTCACACTGGGCTAGAGGTGGTCCCATGGCAGCTTTGAGAGCCATGGTTAGAACCAGGAGAGCCCCCTTCAGCCTGACTAAGGGGGAACAGAACTCCCATAGCCACTGATGCCTGCTAGACACTGCTGGAAATGAAAGATCAGGTTTTATTGTATTACACCACTGAAATATGGTGGATGCTGTTGTTGTTCGTTGTTACAGAGTTTTCTTATCTTGGCAAACACATTCACACTTCAGCTTTTATATCTGCTGCTTTTTCTTCTCCAAGACATTCATTGGCTCTGTCCCTCACTTCACTGAAGTCTATACCCAAATGTCACATCCTCAAAGATGCCATTCCTGACCTTCCTACCTGTCTAATCTATGCCGCTTTTTCTTCATACCACTAATCACTATATGATATTATATTATAGGTTTATTTATTTAACTTATATTATAGGTTTATTTATTTATTTATTTATTTATTAAGATTTTATTTATTTATTTATTTGAGAGAGAGAATGAGAGAGAGAGAGCAGGAGAGGGGGGAGGGTCAGAGGGAGAAGCAGACTCCCTGCCGAGCAGGGAGCCCGATGCGGGACTCGATCCTAGGACTCCAGGATCATGACCTGAGCCGAAGGCAGTCGCTTAACCAACTGAGCCACCCAGGCGCCCTAGGTTTATTTATTTATTAATGTTCTACAAGAACATTAAACTCTGTTTTGCTGTTTTGTTCAATGGCATTTCCCCTAAGCCTAGAAACATGCCCAGTACAAAGTAGGGGCTCCATAAATTTTTGATGAATTAATTAATGACTTCATTAACTATAAGAGAGAAGTAAAACAGGTTAAAGTATTATGCCCACTCTAGAGAAAGAAACTGAGTTATAAACAGAATGAGTGGCATCCCACAGTCTGAAGCACTGGCAAAAAAAAAAAAAGAGAGAGATTAGTGAACTCGTTGGTGAAGTTCCAATTAGAGAATCAAGTCAGGGCAAAAAGTAGAGATTTCAAACAAGTAACTAAGCATTGTCAATATCCTTCAAAACTCAAGATGTGAAAATAATTGACCATATTTTTCCTACCTTTTCATTCATCCTAGCCAATTATACTCTCCTGCCACAAGGAAACTGCTCAAAACAAGCTCACCATTCCAGGACACCCCCCTCCCCCCGCTGCAAACCGGAGCCTAGCAACACCAGGACCAATCGTATTTTCAGCTAGAAGAACAGCCCCTTAGGGCTTCTTACACCCACACTGAGTCTTTCCATCTCCTCCCCTCTACCCTAAATGTACCCAGGCCTCACAACTCCTAGAAAATATCTCCCAGAAATCAACTAATAATCTCTTAACAAGGGGAACACAATCTTTACCCTCCCAGAATTCCTAAATGCTTGGTTTAACATTTAATATCTCTTTTCTTATGCACAGAGAACAGTTAAGCATCGCCCTTAAACACCGTATCTCTGTGTTTTTCTTATAACTTTCATGCTTTATTTTCAGTACCAGTGCTGGACGCAGGTTTGGGAAAAATGCTGACGTTAATAAACAACCATTCTTGTGCCTTTCTTTAGCCCCTTTTTCACTGGCTAGAATATCCAGAAATCAGAGCCGTGCCTCCCTTTGGCCTACCTTCTGAGACAGTATCACATGTGCTGGACCAACATTCCCCAGAATCTGTTCCCCAGAAGACTGTGTGCAATTGTCCATTGTAAACAGTTTTATGCTCAGAGAAGTTGGGGAAATCCTGTGTCTTATACACCAACTTCACAGATTCATGTTGCATAAAAGTATATTAAAAGTTTTGAGAAGCACGAAGGGGTTTAACTTTGTTTAAGCCAGAATTTCCTGAAATTATTTGAATAAAAAAATCGCTTTTTTCTTCTCTTAGTGTCTATTAACTTCCCACTGAATTAGTGTTCCTTGAAAGGCATTCTGAAAAATGTTGCTCTAGGTCTTTATAATCTGTTTTACACACATCCTCCTGACCACCACCGTCACTGAAGACAAACAGTGTGGGGGAAAAAAATCAATTTATAATTTAAAATAATTTACACCTGTTATCAAACATCTGCATGTGTGTCTCCAGGGCTGCTGCAGTTCTGACTCAGTCTGGTACTCAAGCTGTCCTTGAAGGCTCTGTCTCCTCCTGCCCTTCCCCTTGGCATTTGCTCAGCTTCCTTTGGCCAGATGCAGCCGTCCTTGCTGAAGAGTCATGTAATGACTCTGACCTGAAGAGACCCAGCTTTCTGAATTCTTTCATTCTTCTTTCCATGCTTCAACCTTTCTCCCAGGCATTCTGCTCCACATTCCAAATGTTCCCTGCCATTTAAACAATTGCCTCATGAACTATGATTCATTTGATGATGGGAAGAGTCAGGGTGGATGAGAGGCCGGGAAGGCAATCACCTGTGGCTCCCCAGTCCACTGCAATTACCTCTGTAAATGAAGGAGAGAGGTGATTTGGAGAATCCAAACAGTCTCCGGTTGGAACCTCCAGAACTACGTTAGGTGAACTGGTGGACAACACCCCCCCACAGCCCACCTCGTGGCCATTCCAGTCTAAGGGCCATTATGGAATCTAAATGACCTTCAGAGCCTCATCCACTCAACCGCTCGGGCCAACTGATCTCATAAGAGGAGACAGCAAAGGGAATAGACAACTTCTCAGCATCAGGGCAAATGCCAACTGACCGATCCCCATAGGAAGTTTCTGGGGGTTTCTAGTTATAGAAAAGGCCTCTGAAATCACAAAATAGAAATAGGAGGGAGCTGGTGCACTGAGTGTGCCTCACCTTCTGAATAAATGCCGCGCACCTGCCCTAGACCCCATCATCTCTGGGGGATGCCAACTTGGATAGCATGAACCCAAGCCTCCAAGTTTTAGACCCTGGGAGTAGGCACAGCTACAAGGATAAAAGCCACAAGATCTTATTTTGCTGCTTGTTCTCTTTCCAGTCATTTTTGAGGATGGATCGATGTTCATCTTCAACCCCTTTAAGGGTTTGCAACATGGCTGCTTTCAGGATGGCTGAGTCACATTTTGATGACAGCTTGGAGAACGCTGTGGGTGTTCATACTCTTCAGAGGACACCCTTAGGCTGAAGTTAACAACATAGGTCTGAAGCTAGTTAGACACGGAGTATCGGTAGGTCACACTGCTTGGCAGCTCCAGAAAGCTCCCCGTGTATAAGAGATGGTATTCAAGAAGATAACAAGGAGGGATGCAAGACACTAGTGAAGAAATAGTTTAAAATAATAAATAATAATACAGCAATGTTTTTGCATGCATAATAAAAGAGACAAACTAGTTCACAGAACTTGCAGATCTGTGAAAATAATTAACAAATGAGAGGAAACATGAAAAAGAAACATTATAGGGGTGCCTGGGTAGCTCACTTGGTTAAGCATCTGCCTTTGGCTCAGGTCATGATCCCAGGGTCCTGGAATGTAGCCCTTTGTTGGGTTCCTTGCTCAGCGGGGCGTTTGCTTCTCCCTCTCCCTCGCCCCCCTCCTTCTCTCTCTCTCTCTCAAATAAATAAAATCTTAAAAAAGAAAAAGAAACATTACAAACCTCATTCTTTCCTATTCCACCCAGCCCTCTGAAACAAAAATGAGCAAAGGAGTAAGAGAGTTAAGAACCTTTTGAACATAATCTCTTTCTTTCAATTTGTGTTATTTATACCTGGCCCTTCAATTTAAAACATTCAATATTTTAATTGACCAACAGTATTCCCTCTCTCATAATAAAAATGGATAGAAATCATTTTACTTGCTTCCGTTTTTATCTAAAGTTAAACAAAATCCCCACCAATCATTCATATCCATAGCTTGCACTGAAAATGCTTCTACTGAAAACGATTCCTGCGTACAGAAAATTCTATCACACATTCTCCCCACTGCCAGCAAAGCTACATAAATCAGTGAGTGGCCCACGCTTCTCAAGGTCATTTTGTGTCCTTGATACTGCTCCTGCTTCTTTGGATATTCCTTCCAATCTCCTTCCCTGCCCCAAAACTCCTTTGTCTAGAAAAAGAAACATAGAGGAGAGAAATCCAGGAAGTAAGGAGTTTCAAACAGGCTTAAAGCTGCAATCTCACTCAATTTGAAATTAATTAAAGGGAAAGTAAACTTTTTAGAATTTTTACTGTTTTTAGAATATTATTAAATCTTCCTCAAAACATGGAGATTTTGTTTGTTAACCTTTTAAATGTCATTGCATGTAACCTTTTGACTCATGCAAAAACATCATAATAATCTATTTGAGAAGTAGCAACTCAAGTTTTCTCCTGACAAGCAAGATGTGTGCTTCTTCCTCCTCCCCACAGCAAACACATATATTGATATTGATCTGCTGTCAAAAGGTGATTCCTGAACAAAATTAGTCTGTAAATCATCTTGCACCTAACTAGATGTCTTCGGGTACAAACATGAGCATGATTTATCTTTTCAAAACAGAATCTAACTGGAAAAAATGTTGTATTGCTTTAATTTTGCCTTTGGATTTGGGAGAAAAAAAAAAAAAAGGCAACTCAGCTATTACGAAATGAACTACTTCATCTTCAACACTGAGTCTGACTTGACCAGGAGAGCTCATAACAGTCTGCTTGCTTTAAGAACAGCTGGTTGACTCTCCGATTACAGTCAGCAAATTTTCTAGCTGTGTCAGAGCCTGCCTGAGACTGAAACCAGGGAAGCAAAGATATTCCTTAGGCAAGTGGGACTTCTCAGATCAGCTGGCAGCTCAAGAAACTCGGGAGTTCAAGTCCCAAGGCCGCCAAAACTCATCATGTGGCCCAGATCAACCTCTTCTCCCTATTTGAGATTCAGCCATCTGAGAAAATGTAATTATTCTTCATTGCCACCAGCGTCTTCATCATCACTGTCATGATCATCACCCAAAAGAATTCATCAAACTCCACCTGCATATGATACAGTACTTGGTGCAGTACAAACATGAGGAAAGCAATCTCCTCCCCAGACCCTGCCTCTTCCTGAATCTCATTCGCCACCCTGTTTTGGAATTAATGGTGCAGGTGTGTGCAGACATGTACTCCCGTAGTCTGTGAGCTCTGCACTGGAGACTTAGGCATTCTTTTTTGCTCGCCACACCACCCTGCACAGTGATGCGTAATCCGAAAGAGGATTTCTTCTTTTTTTTTTAAGATTTATTTAGCCATTTGAGAGAGAGAGAGAGAGAGAAAGTGAGGGCAGGGGCAGAAGGAGAGGGAAAGAGAGAATCCTCCAGCAGACTCCACACTAAGCGCAGAGCCCAACGCAGGGCTCGATCCCAGGACCCTGAGATCATTACATGAGCCAAAATCAAGAATCAGACACTCAACTGATTGAGCCACCCAGGTGCCCCTCCCCAAAGAGGATTCTAAACAGAATTCAAGTGGAACCTAACCAAAATTCATCATCCAACTTGAAGCCTCAAAATGATCATTTGTGAGAAAAAACTTTAAGACATTTTGATAACTACACGTTTACAAAAATTATACAGATTAAAAATATATAAGCAAATCTCTGTTATCTTTGTTAATGAGAAAAACAAATGAAGTTGTTAATCCAAAGCAGAACTTAATCAAGACAT